>NC_044323.1:151506403-151809433 GCF_007399415.2 Gopherus evgoodei
GCTCTGGCTATAACAGGGAAATTTGGCTATGGCTGCAATAAACAAGGTTGCGCTGTATTCTCAGAGTTCGTTAAACCTAGAAATATGACTCTTCTTCCGCTCTGTTCTCTCTTTCTTGCTTGTTTTGCTTGTTCCTCTGACAGTGGCTTTCAGTACCCCCTTAACTATGCTACTTGCAGCAAATATATATGTTTTAGTGCTTTGCTAGATTGGAGCCAGGGTGCTGTGCACCTTACAGGATCAAGCCAGCGTAATGAGACCACTTCAGCCTTGGAGTTGCATCTGCTTACACTACAGCTGACTTTGACCCAGTACATTCCTGAATACATGAATATTTGAACTTCTCCTAGACAAGGAGCTGACGCCCATTTCATTCAAAGGAGGACTTTCCCCTGCATTAGAGGTTTGATTTCACTTAAGACCCCCCTGTGTAATGAGGTAGGATGATATCGGCAAATGCCATTTCTTTTGCATATTTGCTACAGTGTCCTTTGTTTGCAAGGTTAAACTCTACTTCTGGAATGCCATTCATTTCTAATCATAGAATATCAGGGTTGGAAGGGACCTCAAGAGGTCATCTAGTCTAACCCCCTGCTCATAAAAGGACCAATCACCAATACATAATTTATTTTCATATATAGGACTAAATCCATTGCTAGAGTTGCACTTGCATATTCCATATTTTGTTCCTCGGTGAGGAACTCCACTGGTTGTATTATAATAAATATGTGCAGGCATCTGATGAGCAAACCCTAAAATGAGCTCTTTATATCATGGTCACAATCCACCATCTGTATGGAAATTCACTGACAGACCAATAACTTTATGGCTTTCCTAATATTTTTCAGCATAAGGCCAGGTTGTGGAAAATTCTTTCAATGTGTAAAATCTGTAACCTGCAGAGCTCCAAAGAATGCAGCAGGCCCCGGGGGTTGGATTGAGAAGGCAAAGCATTCTGTTTGCCCACAGTGCTGTCATTTTTCTCCGTCAAATGGAGGAGCAATAAACCAGTTACATATACACGTTTAGATTCAGATTGAACTGTGACTGAAGGCCAGCACTATACAGAATTATGCAGAAACACTGGACAACTTAAATAAATGAGTCATTTCACTCTTGGGTGGTGTTACGGTAGCAACACTTAGCAGAGCTGTGTGTAGGATCAAAAAGGACTTGCTAACCAATCCTGCACAACTCGCATGTCTAAAATTAATGCTGTACCTGTCAAAGTCTTTGCTCCTTTGATGCATTTCTTTGAACCCAGGTTAATTTGCTATGTTAACCTAGTAATTGTTGAGATACTGACTTTTAACATGAGTCAATATCTAATCTATCCTTCCATCCATCCATCCCCATCTACCCCTCTATCTATCTCCATACACACCCTCTCTTTCACTGTCTACGCACAAATACATTTAGAGAGAATGTCTGTCTAATGCAGCTATCTATCTATACGTATCCATCTATGTGTCCTTTGCCTATCTGGTCTTTCTGCCTACATATTTACTCACCGTGGCTATAGACAGGGCACGGTGGCTGGTCAGCTGGTATAAACTGACATTGCTCCACTGACTTCAGAGGAGCTATGCAGATTTACACCAGCTAAGGATCTGGTCCTATATAATTTGTATTTTATAGCTTTACCATATCATGGATGTGGAGGCAAGGGTCCTGCAATGTTCCCCCGGGCTATGTGACATTCTGTCATGCACCAATGACTGCCCACTTCATGTCCACCAATCCACTTCATTAGGACTTATTCCTGCCCCAAGTATCTGAATAATTTGGCTAGCTGCTGAGGAAACCCCACATCTCCTCCTGCCCTCAGGCCATCCTGTGACGGCAGAGGAGTTCCAGGACCGTGCAGAGAACAGCCATGTAGCACTGAATCCCCTGACTTCATTTCTACTTTTTCCTTAATTCAAAGGGCCTCTGTATTGGGACCGCGTGATGCTGGGCTCCACCAGTCTTAAGAGGTCTGGAGCTCAGTATGGAAGCCATTTGTCCTCCAGCTTGCTTCGTGCAGAGGAAACACAGATGTTCCACTGTGTCTTGAGCACTCCAGCTCTGCATGGGGGACAAGGGGAAGGATCTGGGCCATCATTTGGGGCGTTCAGCCTAGGATGTCAAGGAACAGCCCCGAGCAGCTTCAGTGTCTTTGTATTTCTCTCCGTTTCCCCATGCTTCATGCTATCTGTGTGTGGGGTGGGATCCCTTCCTTCTGTGCCCTCTCCAGGTTTCGGTGGAGGTGGATGTGAGCAAGCCTGATCTCACAGCCGCCTTGAAGGAGATCCGCATGCAGTACGAGGTCCTTTCTGCCCGGAACCAGCAGTCTGCCGAAGAGTGGTACAAATCTAAATTCGCCAACTTCACCGAGGAGGCAGCTCGCAGCAGTGACAGCATCCGCCAGGCCAAGGAGGAGATCACGGAGTACCGGCGCCAGCTGCAGGCCCGTAACATCGAGATCGAGTCTCTGAGAAATGCCAATGAGTCCCTGGAGAGGCAGCTGCAGGAAGCGGAGGAGAGGAGCAATGGGGAGATCCATAATCTGCAGGTAGAATCATAGAATATCGGGGTTGGAAGGGACCTCAGGCGGTATCTAGTCCAACCCCCTGCTCAAAGCAGGACCAATCCCCCAACTAAATCCCCAAATGATCCCCTCAAGGACTGAACTCATAACCCTGGGTTTAGCAGGCCAGTGCTCAAACCACTGAGCTATCCCTGACACTTGCCAACAGACACTGGCTTCTTATTTGTTTCCAACTCAAGAGCTCACTCGCAGCCCTAGGAATCAGACACAAGTGGCAAAATGCCAGATATGCATCTAGCAAAGATTATCCTGGGCTTTTGTCTTTCCTGATAGCTTGTGCAGGCCATGCTTTTGGGCATGTTTGCACTGGGAAGAAGACAGTCCTTACACAGAGATGGGATGTACACCTCTACCCCGATATAACACTGTCCTTGGGAGCCCAAAAATCTTACTGCGTTATAGGTGAAACCACGTTATATCGAACTTGCTTTGATCTGCCGGAGCACGCAGGCCCTTCCCCCCCGGAGCGCTGCTTTACCGCGTTATATCCAAATTCGTGTTATATCGGGTCGCGTTATATCGGGGTAGACGTGTACTTAGCAAACCTTGCCTTGAATGGGAGGGGGAGAGACTGTGATAGTAACATTTCTATATCTCCCACCTGTGATCTTCAAACACTTTGAAAACATTCATTCACTAACCTGGGTGAGGTAGATTGTAAGTATTTTTAGCCCCACGTCTCAGCTTGGGAAACAGAGGCACAAAGCATTCATTGATCTTTGGGGGCCTCTGTTTTTTGGGTGTCCACTGAGGGGCTGATTTCCAGAGGTGCTCGAATTCCAATTGCACCTCCCAAATGGTTGGACTTTTTTGAAATTGTAGATCTAAGTGACTTGTCCAAGATCAGGCTGTGAGCCAACAATAGAACCCAGGAGTCCGGGCTTCTAGTCTTCTGATTTAACTATTAGATTAGATAGAAAAAATAATAATTATGTGAACTCTTTTGAGGAAGAGAGCTCATTTGCTAGAACAGCAGACGTCTGATATGCTGGGGAAGGGATCAGCCCAAACGAATGTTTGGTTGTATTAGTAAATGTATAGGATCACTACTGAGATTTGGGATACGCACTGTATAAACACAGAATAAGACAATCCCTGCCCTGAGGAGACTGCAGTTGAAATAAACAAGGCAGAAGTGGGAGGGGAAAGAGAGGTGAAATGACTTGCCCTGCTCAAGCAGCAAGTCAGTGGCATAGCCAGGAATGGAAACCCAGTCCAGTCTGGGTCCCAATCCAGCACCCTAATCCACTGGACCACACTGATATCGCCTCCTGAGATCAGTTTGAACAACACATCTGGAAGGAAGGGCACTAAAAGCAAATGAGAGGGACCTATTGACATGATCAGAATGTTCTCTGTTCCACTTCTTTTTCTGCAGGAGACTATTAACCAGCTTGAAAATGCTCTAAGGACGACCAAGGGAGAGATGGCTCGTCACCTCCGAGAGTACCAAGACCTGCTGAATGTGAAGATGGCCCTGGATATTGAAATAGCTGCATATAGGTAAAACAAGACCAAGAGGCCTTCTTCCCTGATGGCTTTGGGGATGTTTGATGCTGGCGGTCACACCTCTCCATTTGCGTAGAGAGAAATAAATACCTAGAAACATTATACCCCTGGATATTCCGTAAGATTGTGTAGCAATCCAGCTGCGCAGTTCTATAATGAGAATAATGAGAAAAATCATGAGAAAAATTGCAGCAGATCCCCTGGTTCGGCTCAGGGTTAGAACTGGTCAGAAGCCCCCATTCCCCCATTGCTCCTGTTTTGACTTCTGTCCTCCTCATACGCATATGCATTTTAAAGTTTCCAGAGATTAATAGATTCTAAGGCCAGAAGGAACCACTGTTATCATCTATTCTCACCTCCTGCATAACACAGAGCAGAGAAGGTCCCCAAAAATAATTCCTTGAGCAGAGCCTTTAAAAAAATATCCAAAAAGGAATCCATAGCAATATGCATTAGGAAACCTAGAACAAAATGCTGTACAGCAGCCGTCTGTCTGTCTAGGTCTTCAAGCTGGGATTTTCAAATGACCTAAGGGAGTTAGGTGCTCAGATCCCATTTAAATAGAAATATGGTATCCAGCTCCCTTCTTCGTCTTTGAAGATCCCTGACATATATCACTGTCATCACCGTGTTGCCTGGACACTCATCTCCATGGCATCATTGATGTCACATAGTTGTGACACTCTCATCAGGGAATCCAGAACCCTAAGCCACCGTGTTACCCGTCTGCCTCGACAAGTGAGAGCTTTGCGGCTGCTAACCTGTGTATCAGCTCCCTGATGCTCCAGTGTGTCTGCCTTACTAAGGAGCTTCTCCAGACTCTGCCAGTCCAAATGTGGCTTTACAGGTACGAATCAGTGAAGCCCAGGTCCTGAGTTCCTGAGACATCTCCCTGCAGCGTCCAGTCCTTCTCACCGGACACGCTTAGAAAGTATGAAGTTTGCTTCTTCCAGAGAGACAGAGCACTCCTCAGCCTGTTTGGCTGAGGACTCACGCATCAATATAACAGTGCTGAGGTGGTTTTGTATAAAACAAGAACAAGTTATGTGATATGGCTGTGAAAAAAGCTAATGCGGTCTTGGAATGCATCAGACAAGGTATTTCCAGTAGAGATAAGGAGGTGTTAGTACCGTTATACAAGGCAGGGTGAGACCTCATCTGGAATACTGTGTGCAGTTCTGGTCTCCCATGTTTAAGAAGGATGAATTCAAACTGGAACAGGTACAGAGAAGGGCTACTAGGATGATCAGAGGAATGGAAAAACCTGCCTTATGAAAGGAGACTCAAAGAACTTGGCTTGTTTAGCTTAACCAAAAGAAGGCTGAGGGGAGATATGATTGCTGTCTATAAATATATCAGAGGAATAAATTTAAGCTCAGTACCAATGTGATCCCAAGAACAAATGGATATAACCTGGCCATCAGGAAGTTTAGACTTGAAATTAGATGAAGGTTTCTAACAATCAGAGGAGCAAAGCTCTGGAACAGACTTCAAGGAGAGCAGTGGAGGCAAAAAACATATCTGGCTTCAAGACTAAGCTTGATAAGTTTATGGAGGGGATGGTATGATTGCATAGCCTACTTTTGGCAATTAACTGATCTTTGATTATTAGCAGGTAAATATGCCCAATGGTCTGTGATGAGATGTTAGATGGGGTAGGATCTGAGTTACTATAGAGAATTCTTTTCTGGGTGCTGGCTGGTGAGTCTTGCCCACATGCTCAGGGTTTAGCTGATCCCCATATTTGGGGTCAGGAAGGAATTTTCCTCCAGGACAGATTGGCAGAGGCCCTGGGGATTTTTCGCCTTCCTCTGCAGCATGGGGCACGGGTCACTTGCTGAAAGATTCTCTGCACCTTGAAGTCTTTAAACCATGATTTGAGGACTTCAGTGGCTCAGATACAGGTTTGATACAGGAGTGAGTGGGTGAGATTCTGTGGCCTGTGTTGTGCAGGTGGTCAGACTAGATGATCATGATGGTTCCTTCTGACCTTAAAGTCTAAGTTTGTTAATAAAGAGCACAGATTTAAGTGATATCAGGCAAAAATAAAAGAGAAAAAAGGATTAAACTATACAAAAATAACATGCTTTCTAGTGCCTCAAACTTAATTCTAGGAAGATATATCTTTGCCCAAAACAGTTTCTCATTTGTAGCAAATTATCAGCAAGGATCTACCATTCACAGGCTCAGAGGGTGCTGTACACTGTGTCCCCAAGTGATGGATAACTAAGGGTATGGCTACATTTGGAATTTCAAAGTGCTGCCCCGGCAGCGCTGCGGGAGCCCTGCCGCGGCAACGCTTTGAAGTGTGAGTGTAGTCAGAGCGGCAGCGCTGGGAGAGAGCTCTCCCAGCGCTGCATGTAAACCACATCCCTTCCGGGTGTAGCGTGCAGCGCTGGGAGCCGCGCTCCCAGCGCTGCTGCCCTGATTACACTGATGCTTTACAGCGCTGTATCTTGCAGCACTCAGGGGGTGTTTTTTCACACCCCAGTTGCAGTGCTGTAAAGTGTGAGTGTAGCCAAGGCCTCAGAGTTCTTTCCCCTTCTTTTTGTAGTCCTGTGAACTTTTGAAGTGTATCTCCATGTAAAGTTTTTCTCCCCTGCTGCTTGTGCATATGCCAGGCTGTCTCCTTCCTCCTCTGGTCAATCTGTTTCTCTGCTTGGCTTAATCACTTGTTTTCCTTCGATGTAAATGTCTTTCCATTGTCTCTGGCCTCACCTTGCTCAATACGCATTGGGGATGCAGGCAAACAAACAGCCAAGAAAGCATTCCTTTATCAAGGGCAGAGTGCCTCCAAAAGCCTATTTTAAGAACATATTTCTATCACACATTTGTAGTGCTATATACACGACCTGGACACGCACCCCGCAATGATATTCATCACCAGCGTGTCGCCAGTTTTTCTCTGATTCCTTCCATGACACGGTTAGGCTGGATAGTCTGAGTCACAGGGTTTGGCTGGATAGTTTGTCTGGAGTGTGCCCGTGAAGTAGCTCTTCAGGTCTCAGTAGCCTTTGATCGATAGTGCTTAGCAAAATGCTGAGCCTGCCATAGAGGCTGTTCCTTCCTGGGGGCAATGTGCTGATTGATCGCTTGCCTGCTTTCCCATGGGTGGTGGGGGGGGAGTTCTCCGTTGCCACATCTCGATGAAAACTGATCTGGGGAGGATATTTTAGAAAGGAGAACACAGGGATCTGAAATCTTGCTCCAGCAAGCAGCTTCATTGCACCTTTCTTAGTGTTTCCCTCTCCCCCTCAGGAAATTACTGGAAGGGGAGGAAACGCGGCTAAGCACCGTCAGCAGTGGGAACACCTTCGGCCTTGGCTACACGTTCTCATCTAGCCCTTTCTCTGGTGCAAAAGCCTTCTCTACCAGCACAGTCACTGTCAAGAGGGAGGAGAAGCGAGACCTGCAGGAAAGCATCAAGGATCCCAGACTTCCAGAGGAGCCGAAGGCTGCTGAGGAAGATCAGCCCGGAGAAGAAAAGGCTGAAACCATCCCAGCCAAGAACTAAACTGGAGTGAAGTCACTATGCGCCTCACCTGGGGGAAGAGGAGTCCCTCACAGGCAAGAGATTAAGTTATGTTCTAATGTAGCCAATTACAGTAATACGGAGCGGCAGCCTGGTGCAGTGGCTAGTGCTCCGGACTGGGACTCAGAGACCTGGGTTCTAGTCCCAGCTCTGCCACTGGCCTGCTGGGTGACCTTGGGCAAGTCACTTCACCTCTCTGCGCCTCAGTTTCCTCTCTCACCTTATCTATGTAGATTGTAAGCTTCTCTGGGCAGGGACTGTCTCTGGCTATGTGTTTGTACAGCACCTAGCACAATGGGGTCTTGATCTCCGTTGGAACCTTTGGTGCTACTCTAATAATGCTTGTAGAACAAAGGTGTGTATGTATGTTCCCTGCCCTCTCCAGGCTCGACTTCCAGGCCCTCATCCTGTTCACACTGCACATGGTGGTAAAACATTCCAGTGACTTCAGCAGGGCCAGAATTGGGTCCCTACATAAGTGTCCAGGGCTTCAGAGCCCTGACCCCTCCCTCCCACGTTCTGCAGTGCACCGTTAGCTGCTCCAGCCCCTATTCTCTCCATTGCAGTTTATAGAGTAGGCTTAGTTGAATGAGAGGTTGGCTGGTGCAGCTAGATGCTCAGAACCAAACCTTTGCCCCTGTTAAAGTAAATAACGTCCATAGATTCTCGGGGACCAAAGCCTGGCAAACTTGGTCTAGTTGCCTGAAAGGATTGGGAACCAAAGCCACTACATATCCTTTGGAAACCAAGTAAGAATGAGAGTGTAAATGGTTTCTTGAAAGGCCCTTAGACGCACTTATTATTTGGTAATAGCTAGAGCAGTGTTTCCCAAACTGCAGGTCACTGCCCTGAATGGGGACAGGCCATCAGCAGATGGCGCCACAGTGATCCCTAGTGTTCAGAGGACACTATTTTGCGCTGCACAGCATAACCTCACATGTATGGTGCGTGCAAGGTCACAATGCTCTACAAAATGGCTTCCTCCGCACAGTGAGCCCTCGTATACACTATATGGATGAGGTCACGCTGTGCGAAGGATGCTTTTTGGCTCTTCAAAATGGTGTCCTCCATGCTGTCTGGAGTCCCGGGAAGAACTTAGTCATTAAAATGGGGGTCGTGCCAGCAAAAAAGTTTGAGAACCCCCAGTCTAGAGCAATGCTGGTCTGGCATATTCATAGATGGTCAGCCAATTTCTTCCATTCCCCTTTCCCCTCATCTTTGTTGGGAGTAGGGTGACCAGACAGCAAGTGTGGAAAATGGGGACAGGGGTGAGGGGTAATTGGCACCTATATAAGAAAGGCCCAAATATCGGGACTGTCCCTATAAAATCGGGACTTCTTATCACCCTAGTTGGGAGTTGTCTCAGCACTCAGCCCCAACCTCCTCATGAGACTCCTTCCATTCTTAACACCTCGCTCTGCCTTTCCTGGGTCATCTTAGCTATACCAACAAACCTTTTCTAGTGTAGATAAGGTCATGCACGACAAGAGGAGAGATAGAAAAGCTCTGGTTTAAGGCCAGATTTTGATGCATTTATTCACACTGAATAGCACCTTACTCCATAAGTGGTCTCATTGGGGTACTAG
Organism: Gopherus evgoodei; assembly: GCF_007399415.2. NCBI lineage: Eukaryota > Metazoa > Chordata > Testudines > Testudinidae > Gopherus > Gopherus evgoodei. Next base: position 151,515,621 of record NC_044323.1, read on the forward strand.
CAAGGGTCTCAGTGTAAATAAGGGTACTAAGAAATCTGGCCCTTTGAGATGGATTTTCACAAGAGCACACTTGGTGTGTCTGGTGTTGAGCCTTTCTGCCAATCTGCCCCAGATTTTGGAATTTGCAAATTTAGCCCTTCTTGATTAATAGTAGATTTATAGCTCTTCTTTAAAAAAAACAGCATTTCGGGAGCGTAGGGCAGATTGCATCAGTAATATTTTCTGGGAATGGCAATCTGAAGACGTGTAACATCCAAAATGATGAAGATGTCATGGAAATTCAGGTGCTGTAATTATGATGCAGAAAGACCGTCTGTAAACACAGTCTGATATCCTTCAGTTAACATCCATATGTTATTTGTCTGTCTCTCTTCCAACCCGCGAATGCACCCGGGGAGAGAAGAATTGTATCATGAAAGTGAATGTTCTGTAGAAAGAATTAGCTTGATATTCTGAATGTAGAGCAGGCAGCGATTGGTCGCTGGGAACATTAGAGTTCTGTTAGAGGGCTTGAGGTAGGTTTAAAACTTTAGTCTAGAGCTGGTCAAAATGGTTCGAATTCAAAACATTGATGATTTCAGAATTTGACATTTGAAGGGGGAAAAAATTGGGGAGAAACTTTCTCCACATTTTTCAATCAACTGAAGAACTTTAAACTGTTACTGAATGCAGATCCATGGCCTAATCTAGAGTGTTTATGTATAGTGGAATGTAGACTGGTTATAAGACAATGGTTATTGCAAGTGCTCTTTCTTTAATCGATATAACATTTTGGATTGAGGTATCATTTTGCATGAAGTTATCTGTCAGATAATTTGAATGTGACTTTCCTCTTTTTCCATTAAAATTTTCTTTGTTTATTTGGAAGGCAAATGAATAGAAAACCGAACTCCCAATAAACAGTATGTTGGTGTCTGAACAAAAATGTTGTTTGCAGCTTGTAAACTCATCTGCCTGGCATCCTCAGCATGTATCTCCATCAATGTCTATGAAGCTACATTGATTTCCCCCAGCTGAGGATCTGGTCCTGTATTTCTAAGACTCATTTGTTTAACACATGTGCCATACACTAGTCCAGAGACTATGATTTGGTTGTTGGCTTCAGCATTTTTAGTTCTCTATGCTTCGTTTTTATCAGTTTCTTTCCCCCATTGGAAATACTGGGCCAGATCTTCAGTAGATGTAAACGGCACAACTCTGTTGGAGACAGTGGAAACACACTGATTTACACCAGCTCAATATCCGGCTCTGTATTAAAGCCCATTGCAAAGTGCCTGTAGGGGGCACAGTTCAGACAGCAAGTGCAAGACCTATGCACTGGTTACGCCTTCAGAATTGGACAGATTCTTTGCAAAGGGATGAGTTTCACCCCTAGGCAATGGTTGTGACAAAGGAGTTGGGGTGGGAGGGAACAGCATTCAAACAGCAGAATGAACACAGTCACAATCTATATATTGTAACACAGGGCACTCACTTGCGCCAGCCAAACTTTTGGGGGTGGGGGTGGGGGACTCTCTTCTTCATAATACAGATCACAGGCTGCAGTGTAGTTAGAAGAGCATGTTTTGCTCTTGTTTTTAATTGAATCACACAGGGTTGGAGCTAGGGATGGGATATAATTTTAAATCACAGAGGGTCGGTTGGAAAACAGATTCATGAATTCAAACTAGTTATTTTAACCCCAAAAAATAATTGGAGAGGTTCTGAAAACTTCTAGTTCCCCTGGGACTGCCTTTCCCTAGCTGCTTGTGCCACTTTGTTCTTTAAACTAGGGCCAATGATCACATAATGAACTCATAGAACTGCCTGGGCACCCAGCAGTGGTCTCCCAGGTTTAAAGGCCTGGTAAATAGCCTCCTCTGAAATCTTCAATGGCTGGATCTAACTCCTCTTGAAAGTTTAATGCTTGGGAGCACATCCAGTTCTGAGTTAATGGAAAGACTTCCAGGGGCAGATCCTCAGCTGGTGACAATGATCCCAGTGCTATATGGGAGGCAGTGGGACCTAGGAGATAGAGCACTGCACTGCAACTCAGAAGACCTGGCTTCTATTCCCTATTCTGTAGTTGTACCTGTACAAAAATGTGTGGGTAGCCCAAGCCTTACTCAGGCCAAGTATTACTTAGAACCCTAAGTCTCAGCACCGTGTCTCAGGATACAAAGCCAAGGGCACAGGCCCTCTGTCAAATTTGCCACCGTTGGCTCTCTGCTGTCAGCTCTTCTTCCAAGACTGCTCAAAGGCCCACTTTGTGTGTCATTTCCCCCACTTGTAGAAGTGGGAATCCTGATTTTGTTATTGTTTTGCCCATCTTGGGAAAGCGCTTTGAGATCATCAGGTGAAAAGGACTCTCGGTGGAAGTTTGCCTGTTGCTACAATCGCACTTTATACATTGCCGACACATTACAAGGGCTTGGGCTTTGCACTGTGATGCACCATGAATGGAATTTCAGTGTATCTGATCCCACTGTATTCCTCTCCCCATAAAACCTCTACTCTATCATTTACCGCTGCTGGCCATACAAAACTCTTTGTCTAGACGTGTCCTGGGTATGAATAACGGCAATAGCCTTTCCTTGACCTCTTTATTAGGAAAAGTGACTATTAACTGTATTACATTAAAAACACAGGCTACATGAATAAAAAAGCCCTTCCATGGAGAGTTTACTTCCAATAATAGTCATGGCACTGGGCTCATTAATCCCCAGGAGGTTATTGCTAATATAATTGGAACATGGGAAAAAAGTCATATGGATATCTTAGTAGGTGAAGCAGCTTGCTAGGTGTATTCAGGGCCTTTCTTAAGAGTTAATGCTCTTTACAGTTCATTGTCCAGTCTGATCAATTGAATCATCTCCCAGTAATCAGTTAAATTAACAATTTCCAGTAGCAGTTATCTTTGGGGGTATTTATTGTTTCCTGTGGAACTCAATAAAAAGGATGCAGAATTTTCTAGTTAATTAGGTCATCCTCTGTTTTATTGGATTAAAAGCCTCAGTTACCAAACCATTTCTATTAAAAACTATATGATTTCTACCCTTTATATGGGTTGGTATTGATAGCTCTAGGCAGTTAGCAGTGGGTAATGCTATAGAAAGTTGCTATTAAGGATTTGGAACGGGTCCCATATGAGGAGAGATTAAAGAGACTAGGACTTTTCAGCTTGGAAAAGAGGAGACTAAGGGGGGATATGATAGAGGTATATAAAATCATGAGTGATGTGGAGAAAGTGAATAAGGAAAAGTTATTTACTTGTTCCCATAATATAAGAACTAGGGGCCACCAAATGAAATTAATGGGCAGCAGGTTTAAAACACATAAAAGGAAGTTCTTCATCACACAGCGCACAGTCAACTTGTGGAACCCCTTGCCTGAGAAAGTTGTGAAGGCTAGGTCTATAACAGGATTTAAAAGAGAACTGGATAAATTCATGGAGGTCAAGTCCATTAATGGATATTAGCCAGGAAAGGTTAGGAATAGTGTCCCTAGCCTCTGTTTGTCAGAGGATGGAGATGGATGGCAGGAGAGAGATCACTTGATCATTACCTGTTAGGTTCACTCCCTCTGGGACACCTGGCATTGGCCACAGTTGGTAGACAGGATACTGAGCTGGATGGACCTTTGGTCTGACCCAGTATGGCCATTCTTATGGTTTGTTTACCCTAATAACAAGGAAGGCCAGAGCGGTGAGTTAAAAAAAGCTTCTGTGTTAATGAAAGTTGCCTACATTCTGTTATTCAAACATCGCTATCGAGATTATAAGCGCTACCATGTGCTAGAGGTGTTCAGATGGATAAGATCGGCTGTTTGTTTTAAAGTGAAAGGTAAGCATTTGATTTAAATTAGATGGCACTACACTAATAATAGTACTTAATAACTAATAATGAAGTCTGGGATTTTCAAAGGAGACCAGCGGAGTTAGGCACACACTGAAAGTCAATAGGAATTCAGTACCTAAAGCTGTTGGGCCCCAGGGGAAGCCCTACCCCTTTGTATTTCTAGCAGCACTTGTCAGATCTCAATGCTTTGGTTTTTCAATGGCTTTGTTTTTGTCATTTAACTGCCTGTTGGTAAAGCCTGCAAACATGCAGTCAGTCAGTCAGGTTTTCCCTCATATCCACTTTGGAAAGTTGCAGAGTTGAAAACCCTTAAAGAGAACATCATGTGTATACAAATTCTGGACAAATAAAGGAGAGGGGAAATTGCACAAAGGCTCCCTGCAAACCAGCTCTTCCCAAGAAGGTAATTCGTATGAGAGCTGAAAAACAAAGCTTTGCGGATATTTTAAAACACACAGGCCCACATGCACAAAAGTAGTTCGGCTCCTGACAGCCAGTGACTTTTTAGGAATACAGCAGAGCCCACTTATAACTTGGTCATAGTGAAATGCTACTTTATAGTGATGTCCCATGGTGCTTCAGGGCATTTCAATGGACTTTGGCCCAGATCCTCAAAGGTACTTTGATGCCTAATTCCCAGTGGGGAGTCTGACTTTGAGTCTCTGGTTCTTTCATTCTGCTGTGTTTTCATTTCACGCATATTCCACTCTGCTAATTCCCTTCCAATAAAGTCGTTGGGCATATCCTCAGGAAAAGTCAATGGAGCACTGTTGACTTATATCAGCTGACGATCTAGCCCATCATCAGCTAGTTTAGCAGTGAAATGCTACATTTGGAGGGGTCTCTCTTCCTATGAGCTGGCCAGAAGGACTCCTAAGCTTCAGGTTTGTCTAGAGTTGCTCCTAGACCTAATCAGACTGGTAATGTTTTCAATCCGCATTGCACAGGATTGAATGGCAGCACCAGGTATAGGGTGGGAGAGAATCTGCCTCAGAGGAGTTTAGTAAATTTCTGCCCCACCACCTGGTGGAGTAAAATTGCCCGAGCCCTGTCTGTGCTTATGCTCCTAACTGTGGCTTGCGTTAGTAGAAGATTTCTGTAAAATTCTCAGTGTTGATGCAGCGCTGGGGAGAGGACCAGATTTTGTTACAGCTGTTCTCCAGTGGGAGTGAAAACGTGGTCCCCCAGAGATATCTCTACAGTTGCCTGAACCCCTTGAGATCTCAAGGAGCAATGAAAAGTCCTGCTACTACTCCCAGTATTAAGAGGTGGGGCTGGTTTTGTCAGGTAAGGTCTTTCTTGTTACAGTACTATAATCTCTAAGGAGCTCTTCAGGGTAGGGGCAGGGATAACTCAGGGCTTGTCTACATCAGAAACTTGCAGCGCTGGTGAGGGAGTTACAGCGCTGCAACTTTGAAGGTGTACACATCTGCAGGGCACCACCAGCGCTGCAACTCCCTGTTTGCAGCGCTGGCCGTACTCCCGTTTTGTCTCGGGTGTAGAGGATCCAGCGCTGGTGATCCAGCGCTGGTAATCCAATGTAGACAGTTACCAGCGCTTTTCTTGACCTCCGTGGAAGGAGGAAGCCTCTGGTAATCAAGCTGGTTTCCTTTCCCGGTTTGCTCTCTCGGTCCCGGAGCCACCCAGCAAACCGCAAGGAAGGAGACCTGCTTGCTCGGGGTTCCGGGACCGAGAGAGCAAACTGGGAACGCCGCGGTTTGCTCTTTCGGTCCCGGAGCCAGCCAGCAAACCGCAGGGAAGGAGACCTGCTTGCTCGGGGTTCCGGGACCGAGAGAGCAAACCGGGAACGCCGCGGTTTGCTCTCTCGGTCCCGGAGCCAGCCAGCAAACCGCAGGGAAGGAGACCTGCTTGCTCGGGGTTCCGGGACCGAGAGAGCAAACCGGGAAAGGAAACCAGCTTCGCCGCGGTTTGCTCTCTCGGTCCCGGAACCCCGAGCAAGCAGGTCTCCTTCCCTGCGGTTTGCTGGGTGGCTCCGGGACCGAGAGAGCAAACCGCGGCGTTCCCGGTTTGCTCTCTCGGTCCCGGAACCCCGAGCAAGCAGGTCTCCTTCCCTGCGGTTTGCTGGCTGGCTCCGGGACCGAGAGAGCAAACCGCGGCGTTCCCGGTTTGCTCTCTCGGTCCCGGAACCCCGAGCAAGCAGGTCTCCTTCCCTGCGGTTTGCTGGCTGGCTCCGGGACCGAGAGAGCAAACCGCGGTGTTCCCGGTTTGCTCTCTCGGTCCCGGAACCCCGAGCAAGCAGGTCTCCTTCCCTGCGGTTTGCTGGCTGGCTCCGGGACCGAGAGAGCAAACCGCGGCGTTCCCGGTTTGCTCTCTCGGTCCCGGAACCCCGAGCAAGCAGGTCTCCTTCCCTGCGGTTTGCTGGCTGGCTCCGGGACCGAGAGAGCAAACCGCGGCGTTCCCGGTTTGCTCTCTCGGTCCCGGAACCCCGAGCAAGCAGGTCTCCTTCCCTGCGGTTTGCTGGCTGGCTCCGGGACCGAGAGAGCAAACCGCGGCGTTCCCGGTTTGCTCTCTCGGTCCCGGAACCCCGAGCAAGCAGGTCTCCTTCCCTGCGGTTTGCTGGCTGGCTCCGGGACCGAGAGAGCAAACCGCGGGGAAGCTGGTTTCCTTTCCCGGTTTGCTCTCTCGTCCCGGAACCCCCCTTGAAGCCGCCCAACAGCGCTGCAGTGTGGCCACATCTAACACCACTTGCAGCGCTGGTTGCTGTAAGTGTGGCCACTCTGCAGCGCTGGCCCTATACAGCTGTACTAATACAGCTGTAACAACCAGCGCTGCAAAATTTTAGATGTAGACATGGCCTCAGTGGTTTGCACATTGGCCTGTTAAACTCAGGATTGTGAGTTCAATCCTTGAGGGAACCCTTTAGGGATCTGGGGCAAAAAATCTGTCTGGGGATTGGTCCTGCTCTGAGCAGGGGGTTGGACTAGATGCCGTCCTGAGGTCCCTTCCAACCCTGGTATTCTATAATTCATGGATAAATGCCAGCTCACCATGTAGATGCCTATGGCTCTGATTCTGCAAACCCTTAAGCATGCATATAACTTTGCTCTTCAGTGGCATGCATGAGGGTTATTTACATGATTAAAGTTACCTATGGGCTTAAGGGTTTGTAGGTTCAAAATCTAGGGGTCAGATTCTCAAGAGTATTTAGGTATCTAATCCTCATTAATTCCAATGGGAGTTAGGTGCCTAAATACCTTTGAGGATCTGGACCTAAAGCTTCTAATGTTAGTAGAGCATTTGCTACCTGGAATGGATACAGTAGGAGTGGAGGAAAATAACTGAATTGGCTGGTGATTTATTTTATGGCTGGGATATAAAATTCTAATTATTACTGGCTGGCACTTAAAACAATCATGGGTTAAAACCCTTTCTGCATATCAACAAAACTGTGAGCACTGAAGTGGATTTGATTAAATGTTTTAGTGGGGGCAGGGGGCAATCTACGAAGATAGTTGGAGACTTTGGAAGCAGTGGGGGAAATGCCCTCCGCTAACATGCTGCTGGGTGCTGTGCAGTAGCCATGGTGTAATGACATGGGAGGCTGATCAACATCGGCAGCTGGGATTAGCAACCTGATTAGGCTCAGCTGCAATTTTGCTCAGGCCAGGGCTGTCTGCAGTAATCATGTAGTCAAGGAGCTGAGCTTAACTCCTGGGGAAGAGAAGGATCTAGCTTGGCTGGTGAGTAAGCTGTAATGCTGAGTAGTCTGTGTCTATAGAAATTTGGTTAGAAAACCCACATGCAAAGAAGAGCAGTCACCTAATGTAAAGAAGCCTACCAAACAGCTGGTGAAATACAGGTATGCTCATTTATTAGTCTCTTACTAGAAGGGTGAGATCAGGGGTGTTCTCCTTCTGTTTCTGCTCTCCTCAGCCTCCACCCCTCATACCACTTGCCTGTGAAATATTAGCTAGTGTGACTGTTGCATCAGAAGTAGTACAATCCTCTTGCACACCAGGAGTGGGCATGACTGATGTGGCTCCCATAGACAGATGTATCATTGACACTCCCATCTACCCAAAGCCAACCCTCTCATGCGCTCCATGCAGGCGGACCTATGCTTGGCAGAACCCTACTGAAGTCAATGGGGCTGTGCCTGGCTGCAGGGGGCTGTATGTATGTGCCAGAGCAGGGCTTGAGCTGTGTTCAAGGGGATATTTCCAGGGCCCAGTACCTTCCACTACATGCAGCTGGCTCTGGGGTGGAATAGAGTGGCTATTCGGTGATGCACAACAATGCTATGCAACAACTGAGGACGGGAAGTCAAGAATACAAACCACCACCAGTGCAAACTGCATGGGGAAGTCCTAGATTCCAAGGCAGAAGGACCACTGTGATCAGCTAGTCGGATGTGCTGTATAACACAGGCCAGAGAGCTTCTCCCAAACCATTTCTACAGCAGATCTCTTAGAACAACATCCCATCTTGATTTAAATATTATCAGTGGTGGAGAATCCACCATAACACTTGGGAACTTGTTCCGATGGTTAATTACTGTCCCTGTTAAAAATTTACACCTTAGTTCCAGCCTGAATTTGTCTAGCTTCAACTTCCAGCCATTGGATTGCGTTAGACCTTCCTCTGCCAGACTGAAGAGCCTGTTATGAAATATTCGTTCCCAATGCAGGTGCTTATAGACTGTGATCAAGTCACCCCTTAACCTTCTCTTTGTTAAGCTAAATAAATGGAGCTCTTTGAGTGTCTCCTAACAGATGTTTTCTAATCCTTGTTGTGGCTCTTCTCTGAACCCTCTGTAATATATCAAGATCCTTCTTGAATTGTGGGCACCGAAACTGGACACAGTAGTCCAGCAGCAGTCACACCAGTGTAAAATACATAGGTGAAATAACCTCTCTGCGCCTACTTGAGATTCCGCTCTTTATGCATCTCAGGATCTCATTGGCTCTTATGGCTGCAGTGTCATTCTGGGAGCTCAATTTCAGAGTCATCACTTCCCAGGATAGTTCCCCATCCTGTAAGCACATGTTCTTTGTTCTTAGCTGTATGAGTTTACATTTAGCCATATTCAAACACCCATTGTTTGCTGTGCACCTGGTTTACCAAACGATCCAGATCTCTCTGAATCACTGACCTGTCCTTAATTCTAGGTGGGCAGGATGAAAGAGGGATTTGGTGAGGGCAAGTGGGATTAAGAGCTTGATGCTTTTATAAAGGGTGCTATGGAATCTTGACCAAATGAGTGGGTCTGGGGACCTTTTGTTTTTGGTCTCTTTCAGTAATGATGTTGAGGATTTACATAATGCTTTTTATCAGTTGATGGATAAGGGAGAAGCGGTGGATGTGGTATACCTAGACTTTAGTAAGGCATTTGATACGGTCTCGCATGATATTCTTATTGATAAACTAGGCAAATACAATTTAGATGGGGATACCATAAGGTGGGTGCATAACTGGCTGGATAACCATACTCGAGAGTAGTTATTAATGGTTCCCAATCCTGCTGGAAAGGTATAACAAGTGAGATTCCGCAGGGGTCTGTTTTGAGACTGGCTCTGTTCAATACCTCCTCAACGACTTAGACATTGGCATAGAAAGTATGCTTATTAAGTTTGCAGATGATACCAAACTGGGAGGGATTGCAGCTGCTTTGGAGGAAAGGGTCATAATTCAAAATGATCTGGACAAATTGGAGAAATGGTCTGAGGTAAACTGGATGAAGTTTAATAAAGACAAATGCAAAGTGCTCCACTTAGGAAGGAACAATCAATTTCTCACATACAAGAAAGGGAAGAGACTGTCTAGGAAGGAGTATGACAGAAAGAAATCTAGGGCCTATAGCGGACCACAAGTTAAATAGGAGTCAACAGTGTGATGCTGTTGCAAAAAAAGCAAACGTGATTCTGGGATGCATTAACAGGTGTGTTGTGAGCAAGACACGAGAAGTCATTCTTCAGCTCTACTCTGCGCTGGTTAGGCCTCAACTGAAGTATTGTGTCCAGTTCTGGGCACTGTATTTCAAGAAAGATGTGGAGAAATTGGAGAGGGTCCAGAGAAGAGCAACAAGAATGATTAAAGGTCCAGAGGACATGACCTATGAAGGAAGGCTGAAATAATTGGGTTTGTTTAGTTTGGAAAAGAGAAGACTGAGAGGGGACATGATAGCAGTTTTCAGGTATCTAAAAGGGTGTCATCAGGAGGAGGGAGAAAGAACAAGAAGCAACAGGCTTAAACTGCAGCAATGGAGATTTAGGTTGGAAATTGGGAAAAAGTTCTTAACTGACAGGGTGGTTAAACACTGGAATAAATTGCCTAGAGAGGTTGTGGAATCTCCATCTCTGGAGATATTTAAGAGTAGGTTAGATAAATGTCTATCTGGGATGGTCTAGACAGTATTTGGTCCTGCCATGAGGGCAGGGGACTGGACTTGATGACCTCTCGAGGTCCCTTCCAATCCTAGAGTCTATGAATCCAAAAATGCTTTACCAAAGATTTATGTTCTACTGTTGGGGAAACTGAGGCATGGAGCCGTGAAATTACTTGGCCAAGTGGCAAAGCTGGGAATGGCACCTGGGTCTCCTGAGTCGTAGCTCAGTACTCTATCCACTAGGTCACACTGCTTCCCTGCTGCTCAGAAGAATGCAATTTCAGTAGCGCACCAAACCACAATGCCATGCTGGAGTACTCATTCATTGTTGACTCACTGGCTAGACAGTTCCTTACTGAGGCTGGAACTTTTGATGAAGCCTGTATCCCATGGGATTTCATCATGGAATTCCCTTAGGCTCTCTTGCAATTCCCAGCCTGCAACCACAACCCCACTTCCTGAAACAAACTTCAAATTAAAATGTAAAAGAGAATGTGAGAATGGAGCCAATGTGACTCGGCAAGATTTGTGGATATAAACGGCCATCTAATCTGGTAGGCTCAAGGGTTTAACATGTGGGTGAAATTGCTGGAAAATAAACTAACGGTAGGGTGGGATCCAGTCCTGAAAATGAGATCTTAAAAGGTTTGTAATTATAGATGTGAAACAATACTAGCTCTTTGCTTTTGTCTGTGGCTAAGGTTTATTAATGTTAGGAAGAGAAATCCTGTCTCTAGATCAGACAGATCTGATGCTTGTGTTAACGATTACCAGGATGTTAAATACATTTTGAAATTAACCTTACAAAGTGGTTGTAAGGAAGTGTGGTAGAAGGCTTAACTGCTACAGTAAATCTCTCTATGAAGAAGCAGGATGCTAGGAAATCCTTAGCAATGTCCATAAAACAGGATCCTGTCCCTATTCTATTCTAGTGCTACTTTATTGTCCTTTGAGTCACATCTGGGTGATGCTAAACCAAAGTGAAGGTTCCTGACTCATGAAATAAAACAACTGATTTTTGCTGGGTCGCAAGATTTCTAGATTCTGTGGGCTATTTTCTGACTCATGGGAATGAGAGGTGGGATAGGTTAGTGTCTTTTTCACATAGTCCTGTAGCACCTAGTCTAGTTACCATAACTTGACTTCAGGTTAAGGAAACTAAAATATAAAGAACAAATGTAAAACTTCTATATGAGAGAGAGAGCGTGTGTGTAAAATCAGGGTTGGAAGGGATCTCAGGAGGTCATCTAGTCCAACCCCCTGCTCAAAGCAGGATCAATCCCCAACTAAATCATCCCAGCCAGGGCTTTGTCAGGCCTGACCTTAAAAACCTCTGTGGAAGGAGATTCCACCACCTCCCTCGGGAACCTATTCCATATATAAAAGATGCATACAGTGATTCAGTTTGCAACATTCTGCATCTGAACTGCTTCACAAAATGGCAGGGAAATTCCTCCTGTGTCTAAGAGGCAGTAGCCAGAAAACACCCAGGCATCCTTTTTCAGTTACATAGCTGCCGGCAGCTCAGGTCCCTCTAATCCATCCGTGAGGCTGCTGGACAGCTGTTCTCAACAGTGTTTTCTCCAGAGCTTTGTCCAATACAGCTGTAACAGTCCCAAACAATAATGCTTCCTCCACTTCCATTAGTGAAACTGTTCCACAATCACACATTCTCTGGCTATTTTGTTTCAGGTATTGAGCCTAAAACCTCCTTTTTTCTTCAAGTTCTCCTTGTCATTTCTAATTCAATCCCTCTGACTCCTTAGGGTATGGCTAAACTGCATTATAACCCCAGGCTCTGACTCAGGTTTCACCCGAACCTGCCTTCCATCCACACACACATCAGCTTGATTTGGGTCAGCAAGCATTTGGGACCTAGGTCCTTGCAAGGGGGTAGGTCAGCACCCAAGTCTTGCTCTGACTCTGGTCCATGCCCTGTTATTTTTGCAGTGTGGATGCAGTTGAAGCTGACATCCTAGTCAAGTCTGCCTATTGCAGTGTGGATGCATTAGCATTGCTGTGAGACCCGGGTCCAGCAATTGTAAACCCAGGTTTACAATGCAGTGTGGACACTCAAGCGCAGGCTTGGAAACGCCAAGTCCACAAGCCCAGGTTCCACAGACTGGGTTTACAAAGCAGTGTAGACTAAAATCAATACCTTTCTGATACTTCTATTTGTGTATTTAGGATGCTGCAAAAAGAATAATCAAAAAGCATTTTCTCTTGAATTGCTTTGAAGAAAAGAAGCTGTTTGCAGTTCTGGAAAATTGACATCTGTTTAATGAGAGGCTCGTAGATCCTTAAGGCCTGAAGGGACATTTGCCTGACCTCTTGTGTAACACACAGGCCAACAAATCTCACCTTGTCATTCCTACAGTGGAGAAAATTATTCCTCTCTGCTAACTGCAGTTGTTTCCAGGAGCGGCGCCAGGGTTTTTGGCACCCTAGGCGCAGGGCCGGCTTGCTGGTCCCGCGGCTCCGGTGGACTTCCTGCAGGCATGCCTGCAGATGGGCCGCTGATCCCGCGGCACCGATGGACCTGCCGCAGGCATGCCTGCGGATGCTCCACCAGAGCCGTGGGACCAGTGGACCCTCTGCAGGCACGCCTGCAGGAAGTCCACCGAAGCAGTCTGCCGTCCTCCCAAATCCTGGTGCGGTCGCCTAAATCGAAGCACCAGCCCTGGTTGTTTCACCCACAGCCTTTCAAAAATGTGTTGAGGATCAGGTTGTTTTGCAGATAACAGGGGGCTTTGATATTCTTCTCATTTATAATTTTTGTAAAAAAAGTACAAAAAGTGATTCCTTCTGAGCAAGATCAGTGGTGGGGGGGGAAGAGTGTGGGAGGGAGAAATATCACTGAAAGGTAGAAAAAATTACAGAGGTGATGAAATAAAGGCATGCAGATAATTACACCATAAATCACCTGATCATCGCAACAGTGAATGGAAATAATGTTCCAGTGTTAAGCAAATGTTCCTTAGAGTTTGAAGCCATAGAAATAGGCTGAATGGGTTTATGTTGGTCAGCAGATTGGAAAGTAGGAGATGAGACAGGATGGTCTTGGGGTTAAGGCACTGGATCGGGAACTTGGAAAATCTAGGTTAACTTCTTGTGTGACCTTAGGTGAGTCATTTAAGCTGTGCCTCAGTTTCCCCACTTAATGGAAATATTATGCTCATTTCTCCCCATCTGTCTGTCTTGTCTATTTAGATTGTGACCTTTCTGGGGCAGGAGTGATGTCTTATTTTTGTGATTACAGTACCTCACACAGTGGGCCCCTGATTGCAGTCGGATCCTCCAGATGCTTCTGCCATAGAAATAATAGTCAATTTGTAGAATATCTGCCTGCAGACTTTAGATTTGTTCAGGTGGGTCCAATCCTGCTAGTGCAACTCCCACGGCAGTCAATGGGAGGCCTGCGTGTGGAGTGCTTGCAACACAAAGTGGGAAGAACTAGGTGTGTGTAACCCCCTGATGAATGTGTGTGTTTGGCCTAAAGGGATAACTGAGGATATGAGTCGTTACAGCCTCAGCTTTGTTCTGTAGCAGCTCGTGCTTTTAGTTCTGGAAGTCCCTAGTTCTGTACCCAGTGTATTGGCCAAGAAGGCAAATGTCTCACATGGAATGTGAAATAGAATCTGTACCTTGGTATGGTCCGTTGCACTAATTCACTATGAATCCTCAAGTCATCCATTTGTGGCCCTTGTATTTCTGCCTTTGTGAGAAACATCTGGCCCAATGGATGTATGTTGACTAAGGGGTTTTTGTGTACACTACCCACGTTATCTTAGTGCAGCCGGATTGGAAAGGGAATTGTGTTGTCTAGGTAAGCTTACTAACTGCTCTAGTATCAATATGGCAAATGCATTTACACATCAGAATTTATGGCAGATTGCTCTGAGTAAACTCTCTTTCTCTCTCATTCATTTATAATAATCTAGACTATGAAAAACTTGAAAATAATCCACTGCAAAAAGAAGTGCAAATATTTTTCTGCACAGCACAAAGATTCTGGTTGCGATACATGAAACAGAAGTCGTGCCACAAACTGCAGATTATTTGCTGCTAATGCAGAGAATTCAATTTTATAAGGAGCCACCAATGAGATCATCCTCTAGCACTGCACCCAAAAAAAAAAAAGCGTTAGTAGCAGCAGAATTAGATCACAAATTCAGTTTTGAAGCCCAGCAAATGGTTCCTCTGAGTCTGCGCTAATGGCTAGGAAGAGAAGGCTAACAAGGTTAGTTGAGTATATTCTGTTCCCCATTTTTAGCTTCCTGCTTTCCATTCTCTGCCATTTCTCAAGTTACGCTCAAACAGTGATTAGTTCAGGATGAGATAGCAGAGCACCAGCTATTTAATGATTTATGATGCATGCATAGTAGCTGCGAGGAGTATTTGGAAATGGAACAGGGCAGACTTTCTTTCCCTTCCTGTAGTCCAAGGCTTGATGCTTCACTATGGTACCTCAAATTTCATGCTGGTGGGTCTCCACTGAAATGATTCCTGCCTCCCACAGGGATTGTGGGGGTAAATTCTTTCCTGTACGGCACTTGAGGATCTGTACTATATTCCACAGCTATTTGGATTTGTTTGTAATGTTTCAGGGTATGTCTACATCTACAATTTTGCAGCACTGGTTGTTACAGCTGTATTAGTACAGCTGTATAGGGCCAGCGCTGCAGAGTGGCCACACTTACAGCAACCAGCGCTGCAAGTGGTGTTGGATGTGGCCACACTGCAGCGCTGTTGGGCGGCTTCAAGGGGGGTTCGGGGAAGGCGAGAGAAAACCGGGGAAGGAGACCAGCTTCGCCGCGGTTTCCTCTCGCGTTCCCTGAACCCCCCTGCAAACCGCAGGGAAGGAGACCTGCTTGCTCGGGGGTTCGGGGAACGCGAGAGCAAACCGGGAAAGGAGACCAGCTTCGCCGCAGTTTGCTCTCGCGTTCCCCGAACCCCCCTGCAAACTGCAGAGAAGGAGACCTGCTTGCACGGGGGTTCGGGGAACGCGAGAGCAAACCGGAGGGAAGGAGACCCGCTTGCTCGGGGATTCGGGGAACGCGAGAGCAAACCGCAGGGAAGGAGACCTGCTTGCACGGAGGTTCGGGGAACGCGAGAGCAAACCGGAGGGAAGGAGACCAGCTTCGCCGCGGTTTGCTCTTGCGTTCCCCGAACCCCCCTGCAAACCGCAGAGAAGGAGACCTGCTTGCACGGGGGTTCGGGGAACGCGAGAGCAAACCGGGAAAGGAGACCAGCTTCGCCGCGGTTTGCTCTCGCGTTCCCCGGACCCCCCTGCAAACCGGGGAAGGAGACCTGCTTGATTACCAGAGGCTTCCTCAGGTATGCTGGGATACCTGCTTATTCCACGGAGGTCAAGAAAAGCGCTGGTAAGTGTCTACACTTGATTACCAGCGCTGGATCCTCTACACCCGAGACAAAACGGGAGTACGGCCAGCGCTGCAAACAGGGAGTTGCAGCGCTGGTGATGCCCTGCAGATGTGTACACCTCCTAAGTTGCAGCGCTGTAACCCCCTCACCAGCGCTGCAACTTTGTGATGTAGACAAGCCCTCAGCATTACAGTAACTAGGCCACATGCTTTAGAAGCAGATGCAAACCTATCAAAATGCAGCCTTAGGAAAGACATCCGGGCAGATGACGGATCGGAGGAAACCAAATGTCAGGTAGATCAGAGTTATTTGGCAATTCTGTAGCATTTTCTGAGGTTCTTGGGTGAAAATGCTGTAATGGGTCGGATCACGGAAACCCTCTTGAGAGCTGCCACCTGATGTATCCCTGATTTCCCTGCCAGCTCAGGACTCCAGCACCCTGTCTTGCTGAGCCAGACACTCCCGTCTGCTCCAACAAAGACCCAGGGTCTGAATTACTTGCCTCAAAGCTGCAGGTTTACCAGAAAGCAGCTAACAGAAGTGTTCCTGTCTTTAACACTCAGATGCCCAACTCCCAATGGGGTCTAAACCCAAATAAATCCGTTTTACCCTGTATAAAGCTTATACAGGGTAAACTCATAGATTGTTCGCCCTCTATAACACTGATAGAGAGAGATGAACAGTTGTTTGCTCCCCCAGGTGTTAATACATACTCTGAGTTAGTTAATAAGTAAAAAAGTGATTTTTATTAAATACAGAAAGTAGGATTTAAGTGGTTCCAAGTAGTAACAGACAGAACAAAGTAAGTCACCAAGCAAAATAAAATAAAATGTGCAAATCTATGACTAATCAAATTGAATACAGATAAGATCCTCACCAGTTTCAGAATTGCTCCCTTGTACAAACTAATCTCCTTTTTCCTGGGTCCAACAATCACTCACACCTCTTGCAGTCACTGTCCTTTGTTCCAGTTTCTTTCAGGTATCCTGGCGGGGGGGGGGGGGGGCAGGAGGGGTGTGGAGAAGCTCTCTTTAGCCAGCTGAAGACAAAATGGAGGGGTCTCCCAGGGGTTTAAATAGACATTCTCTTGTGGGTGGACACCCCCTCCTCACTCCTATGCAAAGTCCGACTCCAAGATGGAGTTTAGGAGTTACCTGGGCAAGTCACATGTCCATGCATAACTCACAGTTTTTACAGGCAGCATCCATTGTTTACATCAGGGGTTCTTAGACTTTTGTATTGATGACCCCTTTCACATGGCAAACCTATGTGTGCGATTCTCCCCTTTATAAATATATTAAAAAGTGTTTTTAATGTAACACCATTATAAATGCTAGAGGTAAAGTGGGGTTTGGGGTGGAGGCTGACAGCTCGTGACTCCCATGTAACAAACTCGTGAACCCCTGGAGGGTCCCAACCCCCAGTTTGAGAACCCCTGGTTTACATGCTACCTCGAACGTCTGCAACTAGACTTCTTATGTGGATTGGAGCATTCCAAGATGCATTGTCCTTTAAGTGTTTCTTGATTAGGTACTTAATTTTAACATTCCTTTCTCCAGGAACTGACCAAATGCTTTACTAAGGTTATTTAGAAATCAAGCCAGTACATAGACAACGTTCACAATGTCGAATTCAAAAATGATACATGCATGCAAATAGGATTGATACATTCAGTAGATCATAACCTTTACGGAGATATGTTACATGGCATATGTAGCATAAAACACATTCTAAGCATATTTCCATAGAGCCTTATGGGAGGTACCGTCACCTGTGCTTTGCAAGTATTAAATCCTCACCTTCCGGAGGAGGTTGGTTATTAACCTCCTTTTCTATGGACAGGCAATGGTAGTGCAAGGAGAGGATTCCTGGATGCTTATCTCCTAATACTGTGCTCTAACCACTAGATTGTACTAAGGGCCTGACTCAGCGGGCCAGGATTGGACCCTAAATGACTAAACACAGATCTACTGTCTCTTATTACAAACCTTAGTCTAGTGCCATCTTGGGTAACTTCATCTTTATTATTTGTATTGGAGCATAAGCTTTCGTGGGTGAATACCCACTTCGTCAGACGCATGCATCAGTCAGTCAGGCATGTGTCTGACAAAGTGGGTATTCACCCACGAAAGCTCATGCTCCAATATGTCTGTTAGTCTATAAGGTGCCATAGGACTCTTTTGTTGATTTTTACAGATCCAGACTAACATGGCTACCCCTCTGATATTCGTCTTTATTATTGTAATATAGGCTACAGAGAACTTTATCCATGCTGAAGAAACTGATCCCATATCATTTACTGATGCCCTTCTTCCATGCTATGGGTCTAACTGTCCTCCTTTCACTTACACCATTGTGAATCAGAAGTCACTCTAGTGACTTCAATCCCCACATCCTTTTCCATACTCAAGTGGATGTAAGATTCTTCACTTATTTTCCTACACTGCTGTGTCCTGTTAAAATAGTTGCCAAGGTGCATCTCAGAGGTGGCTGCTGTCCAGTGGTAGACAAAGCAAATCCTATACTGTGCCTTTGTAGAGTGCTTTGACATGAAAGGCACCATACAACTGTAATTAAGTAGCTTTATGCTGGTAGTTTAGTAGTTCAAACATGAGCCTTGTGCCTTCCATTAGAATGAAGACAGCCAGGCTCCAATCTTATTGCTGGACAAGGCTGAGCCATAATGACCAATATTTCATTAGCAGAAGTTCTCTAGAGAGAGGCGCTACAGGAGCCATAGTTACTCTGCATATTAATGGAGATCGGACTTGCAAAGGGTCTATCTACATTGCAGACTGAGCTTTTAGGAAATCCACAACAGCCCAATTTTAACTTGATCTAAAGCAGCCATCACCATGGAGAATGGATACACTGGGATCATACCTAGGGATTCAAATTTGAATGATGATGAGCCTATTTCATCTCGCTCAATAAAAAGGAGGAAGAACAACAAAGAGGTAGAGAGAAATGAATTGGCCTGAACATGCTTGCTGCAGATTAAGTTCTTTTTGATTTTCCTTCTAGTTCTGGTTGCGTCTTACAGATGGATCTGCCACCAGAGAGAGTGGATGCTGCTGAAGGAGAGTAGATATTAAGAGAATAACTGGCACTATGACATGTTTATCCTTGGTGTAGGTTGGGAGGTGATGGTAGCTGAGATTTTCAACAGTGGACAAAGCATTATTTTATCTTGGAGCTGTCTGAATGTTGTTCTGGCTCTCAAATCATCACTGTGGTAAGGGAAGGTGTTTAGGAGTATTTCTTGGCCAAATATATTACTTATTTTTCTGGTAGCACCTGACAGCCCTACACCAAGACCCTGTACAAATACAAAACCAAGTTTGAGACTTCTTTATGGAGTTGTTAAATTCTTGCTGCAGATCCTTGGCCATAAATGTAACACATGGGCCAAATATATTTCTCTCCCTCTAGTGTCTGGACTAACTAAAGAATAGAACTGGCTGGAAAACAGTATGCATATTTCTCTGAAAAACTTCAAAAGAAACACATTGTTTCTTCTGAAAACTTCAATGGAATTTTTATTTAAACTTTGTTTTCAGGAACCAATTTATTTAAATGGAAAAACTTCAACCATCTTGAACCAAGAGGTTAGAGTCTGCTACTGCCTTTGAACAAATGGAGCTAGTCTTTTAGCTCAAACAGTAGAGGTTCTGGCCTTTACATCCAGAGCTCAAGGATTCAATCCCCAAAGGTGGCCTGCCCAGGGCATTGTTACATGAAGAGGTGTGTGGGTTTGTGTATCTTTTTAAAAAAAAAAAACAAAAACCTTGCATAAATGATCTCTCATTTGAATCCGGTCTGGTGTCCTATTCATGTCAAGTGGGACACTGTGATTGGGTCAAAAGGAGTAACTCTGGCCTAACACATAATACCCCCCTCAAAGCAGCATTTAGAGAATATAATGCTATTGATGACCTTTTTTTGCATAACTGAGCAGATTGTTGCTAGCAGATGAGTTTTTAAGAGGTTGGGCCCTGATTCTTGGCTGGTATCAAACTGCCTTTGGTCCATTGGCTTCAAAGGAGGTACTCCACTTTACACCAGTGAAGGAATCTCCTTTGAAGTCAATGGAACAAGAGCAAATTGACCACAGCCAAGGACTGGGCCCTTTCCGTGGCCGGACATGCAGCCTTGGAATTAGATCACTGCAAGAATTATCACTGCAGTGGATAGAGCGTGTCCCAAAATGGCTACTACAGGAACGAAGGCTTCCATGCTGTGTTGATTATTTACCCTTTTTCATGCTATCCCACTGATCCATTGAACAGCTTCTCTGCAGGAATGCAGTTTGAGACTCTGATGCAAAAGGAAAAAAGGGTTTTGAACAGCTTGATAGATGGCTTCTGCGGGCTAGGAACAGGTTATGCTGCTCCTGACCTTGCGAGTCATTGTGCGCCCCCTCCCCCTCCCCTGTGTTCATTGAAGCTGTTGAGATGACATGGCCAGAAATCCAATTATTCACCCACTAAATCAAACAGCCAGTCCTGTAGAATGGGGATTTCCAATCGGAACGTGTCAGAGCGGTGCACCCTGGGGACCGACTGCCAGGGAGCGATAGCAAATAGCAAGGACGCTGCTGGGCCTCGCACTTTAGACTGCTCAAAAGTGACTTTTCAAAGGAAGGCCTCTTCTTTTCTTGTGCAAACAGGATTAAGTTAAAGGGAGATGGTTTTAGCACAAGTAACCTAAATAGAAGCCCATTGGGGAAGGCAGCTTGGCTTAATGGACTGGGCACTAGAGTGGGACTTGAGAGCCTCAATTCTATTCCTGGCTCTGCCACTTACTCACTATGTGACCTTGGGCAAGTTACGTCTCTCTCTGCCTCGGTTTCCCCATCTTCACAAAGGATGGGGATGATTTTTTTTAATGAGATCAAGGAATGAAACAGGTTTATATTATTAGAGGTCACTGTATTTTAATGTCCCTGAACTTTTGGTGGTGGTATCAATCCAGATCCAAACTCTGTGGCTTGTGCCAGTCTCTATGGGTATATCTACAGTGCATTGAAAACCAGGGTCTGAGAGACCTGGGCTTGTGGACTCAGTGTTTTCAAGCCTATGTTTGAAGGTCCAAAATGCATTGGGTTTATAGTTGCTGGCTCTGGGGGTCTCAGCTGTGCTAATGCACCCATACTACACTACGCAGATCTTCTGTCTTTGGGTTTGTGGCTTGAGCTGCATCTGCGCTGCAAAATTAAAGTGCTTGGACTAGAGTTTCAGTGGGACTTAAGCCCTGACCCACCCATAGCAGGCTCCTAGGACCTCAGCCTTTAGTGCATGCTGACCTGAATCAGACTGATTTGTGTGTTGATAGAAGTGGGTTTTAGGTCAAACCTAAGTCAGAGCCTTGGTTAGTGTGTAGTGTATACAGACCTTATGCTCTTTTTCACTCAATAGGTCATTGTTATCAAAGAATCCATAGAATATCAGGGTTGGAAGAGATCTCAGGAGGTCATCTAGTCCAACCCCCAGTTCAAAGCAGGACCAATCCCCCAACTAAATCATCCCAGCCAGGGCTTTGTCAAGCCTGACCTTAAAAACCTCTAAGGAAGGAGATTCCACCACCTCCTTAGGGAACCCATTCCCGTGCTTCACCACCCTCCTAGCGAAAAAGTTTTTCCTAATATCCAATCTAAACTTCCCCCACTGCAACCTGAGACCATTGCTCCTTGTTCTGTCATCTGCCACCACTGAGAACAACTGAGTTCCATCCTCTTTGGAACCCCCCTTCAAGTAGTTGAAAGCAGCTATCAAATTCCCCCTCATTCTTCTATTCTGCAGACTAAACAACCCCAGTTCCCTCAGCCTCTCCTCATAAGTTATGTGCCCCAGTCCCCTGATCATTTTTGTTGCCCTCCACTGGACTTTTTCCAATTTCTCCACATCCTTCTTGTAGTGTGGGGCCCAAAGCTGGATGTGGTACTCTAGATGAGGCCTCATCAATGTCAAATAGAGGGGAATAATCACGTCCCTCGATCTGCTGGCAATTCCCCTACTTATACAGCCCAAAATGTTGTTAGTCGTCTTGGCTACAAGGGCACACTCTTGACTGACTTACTAAACTGGTTTATGTTCTTAGAAGTCCCAAACAAATTCTTTTGATACCTGATCTTGAGTGTCACTTGCTTCCTAGCCTGTCTTTATGCTTTCTCTTTCTTTTCTATTTGCTTTGGTAACTTTTCAGTAGCAAGTAAAAATAACCAGTCACATGTACAGGACTGAGAGACACTGAGTGCTCTGCTTAGGGTTAAATTTTTATTTCATCTGAAAATGATGAGCTAGAGAGTTCAGCCCCAAGTCATGCAAAGTAAGATATAAAAGCTACCAGCTCCAGGCTTTCGCATACACAACCAAACCAAGGCACTGCAGTTTGAAGCCAATCAGTATATTTAACCGAAATACGGCATTATTTCTAATTGTTCTGTGATTATTTTTTATTATTTCAGGAAGAAACGGATCATGAGAAGTATGAAAAGGCAAATGACTTACAACTTTTTTTTGTTTCCAAATGGTTTGCCAATAGAATTATGCAATTTTACAACTTGTCAAAGCTGCAAGACCGGATAATAGTACAGAGACACATAAGGGGGCCTAAGGGGGGGAAGGTAAAAGTAATAAAATACCTACATAAATAGGAAGCGGAGAGGATGGGGAAAAAAGGGGAAAAGAGGAGGGTTAGTGGGGAATGCTGAGATGGCTCAAATAATTCCACATCTCCATTTTTATTCAAATGTATCTAGAAATAGGGTCCAGACTTCTTCAGAGTAATAGAATTGCCCTCTCTGGAATTAAGCTGTTCTTTCTCTGGGTGATAAGTCGGACAAGTGTGAATACCATTGCTCTGTTCTGGGCATAAGCATTCTCTTCCATTTTTGTAAAATTATGTGCCCTTAAGAACTGTGGTGGAGTTAAACTCAGCTCAGCAGGTAAAAAAAAACCCTAGGATATAACTTTTGGCAGAGCTTTGGCAGCTGGAGCTGAGCGCTGTTTTCACTTTTCTGTCTCCCTCTTTCCGCAGGTGCCTGATTGTTGGACAATCCTATAACACGTGCATCAGGGTTTCTTTTTCTTTGTTACAGTGCCCACAAATATCCGAGGATAAGGTCTTTATCTTGTCCCATTTTAAGGGACTACTTCTTATTACACTCTGCGGTTCTCTAGCACTTCAGAGCCAAGGAACTCAAAACACTTTGTAGTATTGTCTAAATAGCACAAATATCAAGCCTGCAATGTCACGAGGGGAGTGCATTCTAGTGATGGAAGCATGGGACTGGGAATCAGAATTCCTGACTGTTCCATTGTTCTATCAATGGCTTGGTTGCTGCTTAAGGAAACCAATTCGATGCATGCAGCAAATGTTGCTGGAACATGTTTTTCATGTCAAGGGCATGCAGCGGCTTTCTTGCTGCAGAATACTATATATTGACAAGGTCACGGTCCCTCCTGCTTAATTTGATTTCCATTTCCAAAGTGCTTTAACGGTGATGGATGGCAGTGCTGAAGAATGAAATAACATGGCACTGACCCTTTGCAAATGGGAAAGCAAGCCTCAAGGTCATTGCATCTGAAGCTCTCTGAGATCCTCAGTCCCCCTTCATGCACTGAACCTGCTGTGTGTATGTAACGCTGACAGACTCCGGGTGTCGGCGGGCAGGATTAAACCTGGGACCTCTGGAGTTTAGAGCATTGACCTCTACTGCATAAGCTAAAAGCCAACTGGCTGTTAGCAAAGACTGTAGAACAGACTCATTTTCTCTCTCTTTGTAAATGGTCTCAGTGCCACTAGATAGGACAGAACACCACACCAAGGAGGGGTGTGGGTTACATGTAGAGAACTGCAATGGAATATTAACCAAGGTCTGGGAAGATCGCTGGGTGTGAGAGCAAATAGGAAATGAGCTCGGTATGCAGTAGGGCTGCAAAGAAAAGTCCATGCACTGTTATGCTGCCAGGACCTGATCCAAAGCCCACTGACCTCAATGAAAGTCCTTCAGATGACCTCAGTCAGCTTTTGCTCTGGCTCTAAAATGCAGAAGCGGCACAAATGGATGCAGAGATGCAATAGCCTCGCTCGCATCGCTGGGAAACTGCATCTTGTTTTGGGATCCTCGTTACTAGGAAGATACTAGTGAGTTGGACCGAATTCAGAGAAGGCCAACAACCTTCTTGATAAGCTGATTTATGAGGTGCTATGAATGGGTCAGGTTGTTCTGATTCTGACTTAGACAAGGCTGATTTGCATAAATGGGTCTGAGTTTGGATCATCTCCTGGAATACACAATTAGTGCAGTCATCTTGAAATGGAGATAAATCTACATGGGTGTGCCCATCACTTAAACAAAGAATAGTTTCCTGACCAAACACTGGGCCAAATTCCTCCCTGGTGTAACTGAATTGGTTACAATTTTGAAACCCTTTATATTAGTAAGAACGGTCTCAAGCTGACAGATTTGGATCCAGTCATAGAACACACCAGCTTGGAGGTGTTTGGCCCTAGATCCTGTTACAGGATTTAAAGGCCTTGTTTTATGACAGAGTAACTTGTACGGAGTACATGAGCATGTAACCAGTGTAGCAGAGTGGCTAGTTGGGACCGGGCTTCATGGGTCTGATCCTTAGTAAAGGCAGGTGTGCCGTGAAGTAAGCTCTCTGGGGAAGGCTGATCTCCTATTTTGTGACTATATAATGTTGTTCTCTTGGCTGGTCCCTAGACATTACCATAATAAACATGTGCAAGCAACTGCCTGCCTTATTTGGATGCACAATTAACATGTTTGCATGTAAAGCTGCCTGAAATAATTTCAACCGAAGAGCTTTCCGGCCTGCGCCCAGCAAGCCTGTATCAGCAGACACGGGCAAGCCGTAGGTGTTTAGACATACCCTTTATTCCACAGGCCCAAGCACAATCGGCATCAGGGCCATTAGGTGTTACATGGATGCAAGCAATATGCAGATGCTTGAGCATGCTTGGTTGGGAGGTCTTGTAAAGATAATGCCCTTCATCAGCTAATCACGCACCTACCTGTGATAGGTTTTTGAAGCATTATCTAGAACTGCAAATTCATCTCAGACAAACAATTGCTGAGTCACTTAATATCTCTGGAAATCTTTCTTTCTTTGGGAACCACAGGGTTTCAAATCAGCAGGCGCCAGTGCCCCCAGTAATACACATGAGTGTTCTGCTAATGATTTCAGCTCGGAGTGCAATTATTAGTCTCATTATCAAGCCCTCACACAGCTTGACTGAAGAATTTTATCTTTATAATTTATTTCTGCAGGTTGCTCCAAAGCACAGTCTCGTCAGCTGAAAATTAAACAATTTAACCTTTTTTCTGAATGCGCCTTGGGCCAGAATGGAGGGGAAAGGATGCTAATGAGTGGCACCTCTCAGCCTAAAGGCTAACCAGAAGCACGTCGCAAAACAGGCAAGCATTGCTTTGCCCCCTCTGTGAAGTGTCCCCACTTTTCAAGGCGGGGCATGGTTGAAGAGCGCATGCAGAAGCATTCCTACTGATTAGGACAGGAAAGGAAGAATGTCATTGAAACTGCAGAGGGAATTGAGAGGAATAATAAGTCTTGTGGTTAAGGCACTGGACAGGAATTTAAGACACCTAGGTTCAAATACTGGCTTTGGTGTATGACCTGGGGCATGTCTCTGTGCGCCACAATTCCCCATCTTCAAAATGGGGAGAATAATTCTTAAAAGATCATGAGCTCTTGATGCAGGCACTATATCCTTCTGTGTGTGTACAGAACTCAGCACACTGGGGCCCTGATCTCCGGCAAGGTCTCTAAGCGCTGCCATCAAGCAAATAATAAATGTAGCAGTAAGAATGAGGCTACCTAACTTGGAATTTGGCTTTTCATATTAATAGGAGCTGTACGTGTACATGGTCAGCAGAATCGTTACATAGGTGCTGATTCAGGAACATACTTCACAGCTTTTGCATGCATTAAAGTGTGTTAAGTGCCTTCCTGAATCAGGGCCAGGAAGGTCTTTTTTTCTCTAATACATATAAATTTATATTCTGTGAAAGAGCCTTTGTAGTAGTCTAAGAATACTGCTGTGCAACCTAGTTATTGAGAGAAACTGTGTAACTTGTATAAGCATTCCACTATCCCAATATATGTCTATCAATTCAGTTGGAACAAGCTGGAGAGCAATGGTCCGAGGTACGAATATTCAAGCACGTGCTTGAAAGACACTGGGGGAAGCTATTAGCTTTGAGGACCCTACTTCTTGTTTGTCAATGCTGAGAACTACCAGATCAAATGGTTATAAGCAGTTTAAAAGTTAACCTTCATGGGAATCGAGGGGTCAGTTGCCAGGGGCTGGCCAGAGAGTTGTCAGTTGATGCAGAGAGAGGCTCAGCAAACAGTTTATGGAGAGTCAGACTTACCAGGGATCCCATGTGCAAGATGGTTAGACATCTGGTAAACTACACACACACACTTTGTTTATTGTGCTAAGATCTATTTTGTCCTAAATAAATAATACTTGGTTAGAGAGAGCTGTCTGGTCACTGGTTACCCCTGTCATTGCTCTGGGAAAAGAAATGCAGGGTCTGGGCATAAATCAGGTCTGATTTAGGTAATCGCAGTTGCTACACTGGATGTCTGCAACCAGAATCCCTTCACGTGACCCTCCCCCAAAGAGGTGACAGTTTGAGGCCTGAAGGGTGGGGGGTGCCCTCTGAGACAGGGAAGGGTCAGCGGTCCAGTAAACCCAGTACCAGTTACAATTTCCCATTACCCCAACCCTGTGTGTGGTGGGAAAGTCCCTACTGAAAGGGATAATATAATAGAGAATGAGAACTTCGCTCAACGGTTTTTAATCATCCTATATGATTTAATCGAGAGAGATCTCTGCTATAGATTTCTACAGGGCAGTCCAAAATCCTATAGAGCAAATCCTATTCTATCTAAAAGTCTTTAGGATTTTAGAGTTACTTCTGTAGAATCCTATTTTTTTCCCTATCCCTGTTAATTTCTATAGGGCTTTAAATAGAGAAGTAGCTCAGCTCTCCAGCAGAGGTGAGGAGTGCATAGTCCAATTTGGGAGGCTGAAGGGGTAGAAAAGTATCCATAATCATGGAGCCATCAGTCTGGGCCCTGATGTTAATTAGAGCAGCCTCAGAGCTGCTCTACCTTAGTCTGCTTACACCAAGGTTGAATGTTGCTCAATAGACAGACTGAAATAAAATGGTAATCAAGAATCAGTCCTGGGGTATCAGTGACTGTCCCCAGTGAACAACAAATGTTACATTCTACCCAGTAAGTACTGCAGTGCTTGGCCTCATCTTCCCCAGGCTCTCGCTTCAGCTGCTGCTAAATATAGAATCCTGCATTGCAGACTGTCTGGTCTGGTCTGGTTTGAAAGTAATTTTGTTTGAAGTCAAATTCACTTACTAAACTGACAGTCCCGTTGGCAAGAGCACTGTCATGACTAACCCACTGCTGGAATTCCTTTAATCTCCCTTGCTGTGGCTCGCCTGGGTCTTATTTAGTAACATTGTAAATGGTCTTCAGTGCCTTCCTGAGTTCTTCATGACTGCTCTAGCGGCAGAGTTCAATTCTCACCCAAAGGCTTTCTGCCTAGGCACTAATTGGTTCATCACTTCTGGCTCTGCAGCAGAAAACAGCCAAAAGATTTGGCAGGTTAAGAACATTCTGGTAATACCTAGCAGGTTGGGCACTGTGGCACCGGGAGATGAGGTGAGATGTGGTATCCCACACAGCAGATCTGGGATTTGGGGTCAGCTCCCAGACCTATACTTTAACTAAAAGACCATCTTTCCTCTCTGTAGTTCAAAGGGAGAACACCTGCTATCCTTTAATTTATTTTTTTTTTAAGTGTTGGGGAGGGGAAGCTGGGTTTGTCCCCAAACCAGCGAACCATGATTGGATCACCTTATTTCATTGTGTGTAGAGATGTGGCTTAGACCAGCATTAGTAATACCCGAGTATGTTTGGGATGGGACAGAATCTGAGATACCTCTGAACTCTAGGGAAAGTTCATACCCAAACCTGGATTTCAAATCCTCAAATTTGGAGGCAATTGGATCTGGAGTTTTGGATCAGGACTCTGCTATAATGTCTTCTTTTCAGCTTAGGGTGATGAAAAGGACTTGGAACCTAGTTCTCCTCTTTTACCTTCATATAAACAGAGGACGTTGGGGTCCTGATCCACAGTTTGAGAACTGCTAGTTTAAATAAAAGAATTATGCGCAAGATCTTTCATTAGGATGTTGAACTCTTTGCCAGAGGATGTTGTGAAGGCCAAGACTATAACAGGGTTCAAAAAAGGACTAGATAAATTCATGGAGGACAGGTCCATCAATGGCTATTAGCCAGGATGGGCAGGGATGGTGTCCCCAGCCTCTGTTTGCCAGAAGCTGGGAATGGGTGACAGAGGATGGATCCTTGATGATGACCTGTTCTGTTCATTCCCTCTGGGTCACCTGGCAGTAGGGTCATCAGATGTGCCAATTTTATAGGGACAATCTCGATATTTGGGGCTTTTTCTTATATAGGCTCCTATTACCACCCCCACCCTCTGTCCTGATTTTTCACACTTGCTGTCTGGTAACCTGACATTGGCCACTGTTGGAAGACCAGACCGTGGTCTAGATGAACCTTTGGTCTGACTCAGTATGGCTGTTCTTATGTCACCTGCTCCAAATTCCTAGTCTGGCCTAAGGCTGCCTTCCCATATTGGACCTTCCTAAACCCTTCTTGCCATTCCTTCTCTTTATAGCCCCAAGCCTAATATATCTATCTGTGGTCACAAAATCCCCTGCACAGAGGAACATTCGGCTTTAGTTCTTTCAGAGTGAGTTGGAGGTCTTGCACATCCAGCTTCTTGGTCTGAAGTGGAACAGCAGACCATTACCTGACTGTACATACAAATGTAACTCAAAACATGGTTTTAGTTGAATAAATTCAATTTGACAAGTGATTAATCTATAACAGGGGTCTAATTACTTGTGGGATTTAAAAAGCAAACAAACGGAAACATCTGAGGCATTTAATGCCAGCAATCAGGGGCTGAGCACGCAGGGTAATTAGCTTTCATCAGGAGTTCCACCACGGCATTCTAATCTGACTTCCATTGCCTGCTTAAATATGCATCTATACTAATTGCTACATTAGAGGAGTAAATAATAGCTTGCTTTTTGCTTTTCAGTTTTGTGTGTCAGGCTGGATATTACAGCTGGTTGGGAAATAGTGGGTTGCTTTTTTGGGGTGTGGGGGGTTGGTTGTCCCCGCCCCCATCAAAAATCCTTCCTGCCAAAATTTCTGACTTGACCAAAAAGCCACTTCCCATCACGAACATTTCAACCAACTCTGCTATGAATGCAGCACGGGGTGAGGAGTCGAGCTGGCTGGCATTTTCCATCAAACAATTCCCAGTGTGTTGAAACGAAAACTCACTGTAGGCACATACCAGAGCTTGTGGAACTGCCATGGGAAAATGGTTTCTCAGGTCCAGGATGGAATTTTGAGAGCCATCCACCCCAGAACAGCCATGGGGTGAGGGCACACACCTGGGAATATGGGTCCTCCAGGTTCTGTTCTGCCTGATTCAGACCATGAACTTGAGCTTGTGTTTCCTGCATCTGCAGGGAGTGGCTCTGACCATTGGGACACAGAATCAGTGTGTGTCTCTCTCTCCCGCCTTTTGGCCCAGTGAATATATAAATATTTATACAGTGCGGAACAGCTCCACAAGGAGAGACTAAGACAGATGCTATTGTCTGGTGGCTAACGTGCCTACGAGGGTTATGTGGGACAATGGGAAGGGCAGGGATATGAACCTCAATTGTCCCTAACCATTCAGCGTTACAGTGCCAGCGTCTCTATTTTCAGACGTGCCTTGGGCATGCTGAAAGTGAATGTGGGCCTGCTGTGACTTTGGAGCTAGCTGCCTGAGTCATTTTTAAAAATGAGACCTAGGAACCTAACTTGGCTGGGTGTTGCAATGCAGAATGGCACAAGACCTAAAAGCCTTTAATAAGCTGGACCTTAGCGATGTGCCCAAGGACATCCAGGAGGTGTAGCAGAGCAGCGAATTGAATCCCAGTCTCCAAGTCCCAGACTGATGTCCTTTCTCTAAGAGGCCAGCCATGTTCTGTTCCTGACTCTGCCACCGATTTGCTGTGTAACCTTGGGAAAGTCACTTCACTTTTTACTTTCCTGTGGGTCAGTCTTATCGTTACTGAATCACAGACTTTAAAGTCAGAAGGGACCATTATGATCATCTAGTCCGACCTCCTGCATAACGCAGGCCACAGAATCTCACCCACCCACTCCTGTATCAAACCCCTAACCTATGTCTGAGCCATTGGAGTCCTCAAATCATGGTTTAAAGACTTCACGGTGCAGAGAGTCTTCCAGCAAGTGACCCGTGCTCCACGCTGCAGAGGAAGGCAAAAAACCTCCAGGGCCTCAGGCAGGGCCAGTACAACCACTAGGCAAACTAAGCAGCTGCCTAGGGCACCAAAAAGTGGTGCCCAAAATGTCTGGGATGCTCACCCAGCACTAGCTAAATGTGTAATCTGCTTCCTGCCCCTGTGTAAGGGGGCACTGCAGCTTTGATCAGCTTTGGCTGGTCAGGAAGCGATGTCATTCCTCCTCTGGCCACCAGGGGTGCGCTGCTTTGGCTCTGCCACACGGCCCCTGCCCCGCCCCAACTCCCTTGAGCTCTGCAGCAGGGCCGGGCCTGCACTCACTGGTGGGGGGAAGTGCAGAGACCTGGGCCCAGCTGCCCCGCCAGGGAGTGCTGGGGATTTTCCCCCCTTCCCCACAAGTGAGCCCCACCCTGCCCCCCCGCACCTCCCACGGGGCAGCGGCGTCTGGCCTCAGAATATCTAGGGACGGCCCTGGTCCCCGCCACCCTGCCTGCAGCCAGCCCCCGTTGCACTCCCTGCCCTACCCACAGCCAGCCCCACACGCCATCTCTAGCCAGGGTGGTGGGATAGCTCAGTGGTTTGAGCATTGGTCTGACCACAGTCCTTGAAGGGACCATTTGGGGATCTGGGGCAAAAACAGTACTTGGTCCTGCTAGTGAAGGCAGGGGGCTGGACTTGAGGACCTTTCAAGGTCCCTTCCAGTTCTAAGTCAGGAATATCTCCATATATTATAAATCCTGCTGCACTGCCCTGCCCTGCCCAAAGCCAACTAGCCCCACATCCCGTCTTCAGCCAGCCCCTGCCACAGCCCCTTGCCCGAAGCCAGCCAGCCAGCCAGCCCCACGCCCTGTCAGGTTATTCATTTATTTTCATTAAATATGTAGACTAAATAATGAAATTAATAAATTTTCAAGCCGAATGTGTATTAATTCTAATGAACAATGCCACATTATGCAGTATTCATTTTTTGAAAGTTTATAATAAGCGATGCTCTGGGGGGGTGCAAGGTGGAAGTTTCACCTAGGGTGCAAAATATCCTTGCACCAGCCCTGGCCTCAGCCAATCTCCAGTAGGGGCAGATTTGCCCCTCGCTTGGGCCCTGTGCATGTCAGAAATAATTCCACTGGTGTTATGCTGGCTTAAAAGTGATCTGAGAGAAGACTTGGGCCCAGAAAGTAAGAGGGCAGCTACCAATGTTGAGGGCTACCTAGCTCACATTGACCAGGCTGCATTAATAAATAACTTGTTTCTAAAATTTTCATGAGCCAAAAATAAATGTGAAATAAATGATTCAGACCTATTGAAACATTTTGTTTAACTTTGGAAGTGTTTGGTATTTTTGTTTCTGACTGGTTACGGTATTTTTAAAACTTCTTTTACTCCAAATGAATTAGATTTCTAAACAAAAAAGTCATTTTGAACCAAAAAGCAACAAACTTTTCATTTCAAAAATGTCAAAAGGGGACAGCTGGACCATTTCAAAATGGGAAAATCATGGAAACTGACCTTGTCTTGCAAGACGTTTAGATTTTTGATGACTCGGTATTCTTAACCTGAAAGGCGTCTTCTCGGAAAATTCCCTGACTGTCTCTAGTTTCAGAACCTTCAGCAGTAGGCATGTCCAACGGGTTTAGGTGACTCTTCCCTTCTGCTCCTACCGACTGTTAGCATTGCTTCTTGTCAGGTATTCTCCTTGGTCGGATGCTTCTGGAGGAGGTTTATATTTTGCAGGACAGAATTTTGTTTATTTAGCTGCTCCTAAAAAGACTTTCATTCCAGGACTCTCAAGGCCACAAAATATCCTTAAGCTTTCCCATTGGCTGCTAAGATAACCAATGAAGGGGGGAGTCATTTTTATTCCCTGACCTGTGGGCATGTCTAGGCTGAGTTAGCCAATGCATAAAAACTCCAGTGCCTGAAACGGTGCCTCCGTGTGAGAGACTGGAGAACTGAGATTTGAAATATTGAAAGTGTTGTGATGAGTTCAAAGGCGGTAATGCTGCCCTCTGGGGGAAGCATGCCTTTACTTGGCCTAGGGACCTGGCAGGTAAGCTCCATAGCAGCAATTCTCTGGTCTCATTTTCTTTCCAGACTAAGGGCTTGTCTACATCAGAAAGTTGCAGCGCTGGTGAGGGAGTTACAGCGCTGCAACTTTGAGAGTGTCCACATCTGCAGGGCATCACCAGCGCTGCAACTCCCTGTTTGCAGCGCTGGCCGTACTCCCGTTTTGTCTCGGGTGTAGAGGATCCAGCGCTGGTGATCCAGCGCTGGTAATGCAATGTAGACACTCACCAGCGCTTTTCTTGACCTCCGTGGAAGGAGGAAGCCTCTGGTAATCAAGCTGGTTTCCTTTCCCGGTTTGCTCTCTCGGTCCCGGAGCCAGCCAGCAAACCGCGGGGAAGGAGACCTGCTTGCTCGGGGTTCCGGGACCGAGAGAGCAAACCGGGAACGCCGCGGTTTGCTCTCTCGGTCCCGGAGCCAGCCAGCAAACCGCGGGGAAGGAGACCTGCTTGCTCGGGGTTCCGGGACCGAGAGAGCAAACCGGGAAAGGAAACCAGCTTCGCCGCGGTTTGCTCTCTCGGTCCCGGAACCCCGAGCAAGCAGGTCTCCTTCCCCGCGGTTTGCTGGCTGGCTCCGGGACCGAGAGAGCAAACCGCGGCGTTCCCGGTTTGCTCTCTCGGTCCCGGAACCCCGAGCAAGCAGGTCTCCTTCCCCGCGGTTTGCTGGCTGGCTCCGGGACCGAGAGAGCAAACCGCGGCGTTCCCGGTTTGCTCTCTCGGTCCCGGAACCCCGAGCAAGCAGGTCTCCTTCCCCGCGGTTTGCTGGCTGGCTCCGGGACCGAGAGAGCAAACCGCGGCGAAGCTGGTTTCCTTTCCCGGTTTGCTCTCTCGGTCCCGGAACCCCCCTTGAAGCCGCCCAACAGCGCTGCAGTGTGGCCACATCTAACACCACTTGCAGCGCTGGTTGCTGTAAGTGTGGCCACTCTGCAGCGCTGGCCCTATACAGCTGTACTAATACAGCTGTAACAACCAGCGCTGCAAAATTTTAGATGTAGACATGGCCTAAGAAAACATCGGTAGCGTTAATCTCATTGGAATGTTCTGCACTTGGGGCAGAGTAGTTTCTGATAAGGTGTATCTGAGGCTGTGGTGAGCAGCTGAAAGCTGAAGGGAGAAAAGTGCTATGGAAATACATCCGTAGCAAGCTTTCTGAACAGCCTGGGCCCCACAGGTGGCTGGATTAGACAGGGTGATTGTTGGGTTTGTTGTTTTGTTTTTTAAATCCTCCATTTATGCTCTTCTAATTGTTCTTTAATTCCTGAGGCTGATCACTTGAGTGTGCATAGAGCGAGGGTGGAAATCTGTATGAAAGTAATGGGAAGCTTAAAAATTGAAACCCCTAAAGGCCTCTAAACACTAAAGCCATGTCACAGGGTGGCCAGCCCCTTTAAACGAGGCAGGTCCAGCACATCTGTGTTAGAACAAGGGCTCCCAATTAAGAGGGTGGGGCAGCAGCTTGGACTATATAAAAGAGCCAAACTGTCCCTAAGGACGGGGGAGAGGTAACTATGGGGCAGAAAGGTCCTGCAGGGACAAAGCCATGGGAGATGGTGCTCAATGAAAAGGGCAAGGAAGTACCCAGCAGTAGGCCCTGACGCTGGGACAGAGACAGTCAATGGGAGAATTCTCCTGGGAGCTGTAGCTCAGGGTGGGCTGAGGAACTGTTTGTGTGTGTTTGGCTTAGGTGTGGAGAATAACACTTTGTCTGGCAACAGACTCTGGGTGGGGCTGGCGATTCCCAAGCTTGGTGAGGAAGGCAGCGTCTTATAGGCCACTTTGTGTAACTCTGGCCATACCAAGGGGCTGGGAATTCAGTGTCAATATTCACTGCCACTGCCAGGGCGCCTCACCCTGCCAGCGTGATGCAAAATGGCCTCCAAGTAGGTCAGACTCAGACAGACAAAAGCAAAGGAAAACAGTTGACAGTTCTCATTCCCAGATTAACCCGCCTACATGGCATGTACGTACAGTCAGGGAGGGAATGGCCTGAGCTGGCCATCTTTACTTGGGCAATTCTTCTCCACATTAATGGTTGTGCTGCCAAAGTCTGCAGCTCTGAATCTAACATCGCGTGCTTTAATATTAAAGCTGGCCATTTCTTTCATGTATTATTTACTTTCCATAACTATATAAATAATAAAATTATAAATTATGTACATTGCATCATATATGCTGTTTGGTTATTAATGACTGCTGTTTCACATGTGTGGGTCCCAGCTGCCCCCTGCCCACCTCATTAAAGCAGGTGTGCAGGCTTACTGTCCTGGAACTGCAGGGCAGCAGTGGACATGGGGCTGGCTGGAGGCAGGGCAAGGGGTGCGGGGCTGGTTGGAGATAAGGGGTGTGGGGGGCGAGCTGGCTTCAGGCAGGGCCACGGGGGGATGCAGCAGGGGTTGGCAGGGCTGGAGACAGAGGCAGAGACTGGCTAGCTTCAGGCAGGGGGGTGCAGCAGGGGCTGGCTGGAGACAGGGCAGGGTGTGCAGGGCTGGTGCGGGCAGCAGTGTGTGTGGGGCTGGCTGGCTTTGGGCAGGGCCACAGGTGTGTGGCAGGGGTTGACTGGAGACACGGCAGGGGGTTTGACAGGGACTGGCTGTGGGCATGGGGTGCAGAGCTGTCTGCAGGCAGGGGGAGCGGGGCTGGTGTGGGCAGGGCAGGGGGTGTAGCAGAGGCAGCTGGAGCCCCAGCCCTTTAAATAGCCCCCAAGCTCCCTGCTATCCCAGGGCTTTGGGGGCTATTTAAAGGGCCCGGGGTTCCCCAGCTTCTATCCTGCCCTGGACCTTTTAAATAGCCGCGGGAGCCCTGGGGAATGCATGGGGGTGGCGGGCTCTAGTGGCTATTTAAAGGACCGAGGTGGCAGAGTTTAGGCAGCTGGAGCCCTGACCCTTTAAATAGCCCCCAGAGCCCCTCACTACCCCAGGGCTCTGGAGGCTATTTAAAGGCCCGGAGCTCCAGCTGGGAGAGCAGGGCCTCAGGGCTTGCTGTGCTCCGGCTGGGGCTGCAGGGCTTGCCACGCTCCTGCATGCACTTCGCTCAAGGGAGTGGGACCACGGAAGACCCCTGAGCAGATCGTAGCCAGGGATCCGAGGTAAGTTTAAAAAAAAATGTCTAAGGCGCGGGGCCCGATTCCTGGGAATTGGGTGAATCGGCCTAAAGCCGGCTCTGGTTTGGATCTGTAAAAAGCGACAAAGAGTCCTCTGGCACCTTATAGACTAACAGACGTATTGAAGCATGAGCTTTCATGGGTGAATACCCACTTCATCAGACGCATGTAATGGAAATTTCCAGAGGCAGGTATAAATATGCAAGCAAGAATCAATCTGGAGATAATGAGGTTAGTTCAATCAGGGAGGGTGAGGCCCTCTTCTAGCAGTTGAGGTGTGACCACCAAGGGAGGAGAAACTGGTTTTGTAGTTGGCAAGCCATTCACAGTCTTTGTTTAATCCTGAGCTGATGGTGTCAAATTTGCAAATGAACTGAAGCTCAGAATTAAACAAAGACTATGGGGGATGTTTTATTTTTCTGAGTAAAAATCCAAACGTTCACTGGGGATGGGACCCAATTCCCAAATAGCTCTAGTTAATAGAGCAGAAGCTCAGGTCCTAGAGGCAAAATGGCTGGTTCTGGATATGTGGGACAATCCATGCTGTATTAGCCCATTGTTCTATCTTGTCTCAGACTTTGCATTTTCCCACTAGCTCTTGGCTCACACTAAAATCCCAAATCCACCATCCATAAGTTTTGGAGACTGATCCATACTGTGTGGCTTGGGGTCATTTCTTGGCACCACTTTGGTATTTGGCCCTTAATACGCTTAGCTGGAAATCTGATTCACTATAATGACAAAGAGGAGGGACAGTGGTTAGCATAGGTTGTGGCAGACCTAGGTCCAATTCCTGCTCTTCTGCAAACATCCTGTGAGAACCTGGACAAGTTGGCTTAGCCTCTCTGCCTCAGTTTCCCCCATCTGTACAGTAGGAGTAATAGCACTGCCCTGCCTCACGGGGGGTTTGTGAGGCTAAAAATATGAAAGGTTGGGAGGTGCCCATACCCTACAGTGGTGGGGATCAGATAAGTACCTTACTTAGATAGCCATGGAAATCACACGGGTCAAAATCAAATTCCAAGCATGAAATGATTGATTTAGATGCTGTAGATGACCCATTGACTTCATTCTATAGAAAGCTTCCTATGCATCCTTAATGTCAGGGCTGGCTCCAGGCACCAGCGGAGGAAGCATGTGCCTGGGGCGGCATATGCTAAGGGGCGACTTTTTTTTGCTTCAGCATTTCGGGCAACTGTCCAAGCACCTTTTTTTTTTTTGTTTGTTTGGGGCGGCAAAAGTGGTAGAGCCGGCCCTGCTTAACATACTCCCACACAAAGACATCTAATCTGTCAGTGGTACAAAATGTGCCCTGTTAGAATTAACTCCATATTTGAGTTGCTTCATGTGCAGCACTGAAATCACCTGCGGCTTGTTCCACTGAGTGCGGGGACAGTAGTAACAACATTACACCCTTGAAGATCAGCTCAAGGAAGCGGGTCTGCACTGTGATTGCTGGGTCTGTGTCCAGCCCCTTCCGGGACTGGGAGGCTGGCACAAGGAAAAGCAACAAAGCTAATGACTAAATGCCGCTGTCCTCACCTCACTTCGATTTGCTCCCCTCTCTCCCTGTAGCGAGTTGCGTCTTGGTGAGTTTACTTCTCAGCTTTGGCTAACTTCTGTCTTGTCAGTCCTTAGGCATTCTCCATGTTTAAGCATTAGCCCGGCCAGTTGGATCTGAGTCGCGGCTCTCTGGCGGCACAGAGTATTTGAATTACCAGTGGCTGCCCCAGACGAAGGGACATGGGGTGCTCCACCTTCTTTACTGAAATTTTGAGAGATATTGAGAGTGGCAAATACCTCCCTGGGGGCTTCTGTTCAGCCATGTGCTTCCCCCCCAAGAGCCAATGCATGAGCAGCTCCTGCGAGAGATCGGGGATGGGTAACACTCCTCTAGGGTGCAAGCCGGCAAGATGCTTGAGCTCTCCGGTGCAGGGCTGGTTTCACAAAAGGGCTTAAGTGCCTGAGTGTCTCTTTAGGTGCCAAAGGCCAACAGCTCGGCACCACAGACCTTCACAAAATCACAGCTCAGCTACCACCTAACACTGGAGGTGCCTACATTTCTGCCAGTGGCATTTGCAAAGGCAGCTAAACCCTGATGCCACTCCAGGGCTAAAAAGCTGCTCGGAGCCCGCGCTCATGCCTAAACCCCAGTGGGATTCTCCAGTTAGGAGTTCCTCAGCCTATCTTGCCTGCAGGGCTTGATCCGGTAGATCTGCTCCAAGCACGTCAAACCCACACACAAGCCAGTTAGGCCGCGGTGTGTGTCTGTATCGATCAGTATCCAGTAACCCAGTGGCCGGGGCACTCACTGAGGGTGTAGGAGACCCAGGTTTGAAGCCCTGCTCTGCCAGATCTGGAGCAAGGGCTTTAACCTGACTTTCCTGCCTACCCCGTAAGCACCCAGTGGTGTGGATACGTGTGTGTCGCGGGGGTGGGGGAGCTTTTCTCTCTCTGTTTTTTCCTGAGAAAGGGCTCAGCTGGTTTAAGCATTTAACTCCCAGAGAGGGTTTACAAGATCCAGAGTGGAGAGAGACGCCGCCCTCTGGCCTGTCATTCAAGTGCCTGAGACCCAGACCAATGGGAGTTAGGCACCTGGCTCACTTTGTGGATCTGGGGCCTCTCCTTTTCCTCTGCATTTCATGCCGAGCTTACGTAGGCTGCTCCCTGCTCAGCACGTTAGCTTCTGAGAACCCCTGGGTAAGGTGCACAACTTTCACCATGCGATGCGTGAGGGGCCCTGGTACCTAGCAATTCGCTACTGAAAAGCTCAGCATTGCAATGCCCTAGGCCTACTGTGAATCTAGCCCCACGTGCTCTTGATTCCATTGAAGTTGGTGA
This sequence comes from Gopherus evgoodei, assembly GCF_007399415.2. Lineage (NCBI taxonomy): Eukaryota > Metazoa > Chordata > Testudines > Testudinidae > Gopherus > Gopherus evgoodei. The sequence continues at coordinate 151,553,620 of NC_044323.1, forward strand.
GGCTTGCAGGTGCTCCACAGGCTGGGATCAAGGCCTGAGCCTGCAGCATGCTGATTCCACAGCAGCGTCCTTGCAGTGAGTTGAGGGTGCAGGGTATGTTCCAAGGGGCATGTGGCCCCTTTCTGGATGAGGCCTCTAGACCAAATCTAAACCAAGATGGCTTGAATCGAAAGCAACTGATTGGTCAGGCAGAGGGCTCTGGTTTGAATGGAGCTGAAGCTTAGCACAGAGACAGGGTGAAAGCAGAACCCCGGATCCAGATCATGCTGAGTTTTGCATCCTAACTCCGACTGCGCCAACATGAACACATCAGCCTTTGGTTCAATGTAATCTTAGCCCATTTCCTCCAGTCCTCTCCCTTTGTGTGTTTAAAATCAAAGCTGCCAAAACAAGAGTGAACACAAATCCAGAAGCCCAAGGGCCTAATGACCAAGGGGCATTAGAGACTGGCACAAACTGAATTTCAGTGCTATTGCTGGAGTTCAAATAGAGTTTAAACCCTGCATGGCATCTCACTGTCTTTTCAGACAGCAGACTCATGTCAGCTTTGGCAACACAGGCTCTCTCACAGCCCAGCGGCTAGAGCTGTCCCTTCTCTGCAGATATGCTAGAGGTTTGATGAGGATCCGCCGTTGTATTACCAGGCAGGGAAGGCAGCAGCATTCTGGGCTGCATTTGGGTATTTCTGGGTCTTTTCCAAGGGGCAGTTCAGAATCTGGGCAATGCAATCTTATTTATTTATAACCTGTTACTAATTCCTTGGGCTATAGACACTGCCATTCTCAGTCACATCTTTGCTAGACTTTTTCAGCTAAGGTCACTGACTCGCTCGAGGTACACAACGCATTTGTAAATACTAGTCAGGATGTTCTCCTCAAACTTGATCCGAGTGGCACATGGTTGTAGTTTACCGTCAGCTGATCCCTCAAGATAGCGCTCTTGAAGCAATCCTACTGGAAACAAGGCAGTAGTAGCTTTTATCTCTATGTAGCTAGTTGGGGTCAGCCCTGTTCCCCACCCTTCATCCATCAGGAGTTTACTACATTGGGGTAAAAATAAAGCCCTGTGCCTTGTCTCTACTTGAAATTTACATTGAAGTAGCGATCTCTGCGTAAATGCACCTCTTCTTGCAGTGAAGACATAGCGCCAAGTAAACCACAAACATGCAGAGCCTTGATTAGATGTGTGGGGAGTGTCCATACTAGCCTTTACAAACATGTTAAGTACCATTGCCCCCTTGGTCCCCGTCGTGAGGCAATTTTCAGAGTCCAGCAAGTCTCTTTTAGTTAGGAAAAGAAACTGACGATAGGTATTTGGTTGTTGGATCCTGTTTTGTTTACAAAGGCGGCACACACACAGTTTGCTTGTTTCCCTGAACACAACAGAAACAAACAGCAAGCAGTTTCCTGGCTTTCAGTTTCCAAGCCTACCTCTTCAGCAGTTCCAGGCCACAAAGAGCGCTCTCTCTCTCTCTCTCTCTCTCTCTGCTTCCCCACACAACTGCTTCTCTCGGTGTCTGCTTGCTTTCTATACACACACACTCTTACCAAACAATTGCTTAGGCCTAGCCTCTATGTTTGCAATCAGGGAAACCCACATGGTCAGCTTCTGATCTTGCCATTGACTTGGGTGGTGGCTTCTACTGTTCCCATGTATCTCATGACATAAAGGGGCTTAATTGCTCCATCTACTGAGCCTGCTTAGCACACGCTTTGGCTCTAACCAGGGCTGTGATTGTCTATAGATCAAAGATCATTAACATCCTCCACATTTTTTAGTTCACTGGCAGTCAATTTACAGGAAGCAGATACTTGAGGACCACATTCTAGACCCACTGAACTCCCACTGACCTCAGTGGTCCTAAGAAAGAGAAAGGTGTTATGCATTTACTCTGCAACTTCCAATGTAAGGTGCTGGCTTGCCAGTGCTGAGAAGCGCTGTCCTTTGTTTGTTCTCATTGGGTTCAATCAAAGCTGTTAAAAAAAATCAGCATTTACTGCAAAGTACAAGTGGGAGATGGCCAAGGTGTTCCTACAACTCTGGCAATCCTGACAGCCAAAGTGGCTAAAATGGGGTGTGGGTGGGCAGTGTGCAATTTAGAGCAAGCTCCGGTGCAACTGTAACCTGCACAGGGGGCAAGGAAGGCTGAATATAAGGGAAGCACTAAATCTGTCGTGTGATGAGTGGAACTCGAGAAAGAAGATCAGGTTTCCGGAGGGATCTGGTTTTGGGGGGCACCAGGGGCTTAGCAATGCTTGCTGGGGCTAGGCTGCTGGTGCACAAACACCGGAGCTTGGGCATGTAACAATGGCCTCTTAGGCATGTTTGATAAAGTCTTGTCTTTTGCAACTGTGCCTGCCTTCCTCCTCCCTTATTGTTAATGACACCCCCGGCCCTGGTCAGACCTTCCTTACAAACTGTGAACCGATTTGAGCTAAAATCACTGCAAGCCGATAAACCGGGCAGCTCCTGGTGCCCTTTCGGTCACTTTTCAGAGCACCTGAGCATTTTTGATGTTGAACATCAGTATTTCTTTCTGCGAGCTGGTGGATCTTCTGCTCTTCCCTGAGGCATGAGGCTGAATAAGTCTCTTAACTTGAATCCTGGCTGGTCCAACTGAAGATGCTCTTTGTGTCTAATTCTTCCCTGAATGGTGTCAAGTGTTTGATGAGATCCTTCAGCAGTGAGTCCTACAGGCTAATCACATACAGGACTTGCCAATACTACAAAATTATGCCAATCAGAACTATCCTGGTACAATTTTGAAGTAATACAATTCCTCTATAAAGCACAGGGCAGCTTATTCCTTTTCTATGTCATTTTAACCACACTAAGGTAAAAGGCAAAGCCACATCTTTGTCCGGCCTGACAATTTTGGAACAAAATTACACCAAGCAAAATAGTTTGACTGGTTTCACTTTCAAGTATTGATAAGGTCTTAATGGGTGGCCCTTCTGCAGTGATAGTGTTAGGCTGTACCAAAAAGAGGAGCCTGGAAAAACGGGGTGGGTGGTTGGATGAGAGGGAGAAAATAAGAGAGAAGGGACTGTAGGAGGCGGGGGGGGGGGACCAATTCCACTGGGCCCACACTGCTTTTGTTCTGAAACTTTTTCGCCAGAGTAGACCTGTTGGCAAATACTTGGATGTTATGTTCTATGAAAAAGCTAAAATCAACCAATCAACCAAATGTTTTTCCCTGACGTTTTTTGGATTTTTTTTTTAATCCCGCTGTTTTTGTTGCTCAATAAATTTGACAACAGTGGGTTTTTTTTCCTGCAAACATCTCCATTTCATCCCAAAGGCATTTAAAACAAAACACAACAAACTTCAGACAGCTGACCCAAAGTCCACTGAAGTCAATGGGAGTTGTTCCATTAGGATTAATCCATGAAACTATGTTGGACACTGAAGTGTAGAAAGCGGCCAGCAAAACCGGTCCTTTTGGTAGCCCATTGGGCGACTGGGGCCACAGCATAGATGTAGCTGCTCCCCAGGTCTGGTCCTTACTTTCACAAAGGATCCTGGGTCCCTGAGGTGGTTTTCATATCTCCGTGCCAGGGCAGAGCTCCATTTGTGGTGGAGGGAAGCGGCGTCCCATTGAGGCCAATCGGGATCCATTTGCTTTGTTGTGCAATTAAATAATTATTGTCAGTTTAATCCTTTAATAAACTTCCCTGCGACACAGGACACTCGTGGGGTGCCCCGGACTTTTTCAGCCTTGTCTCAGGATCTGCTGCCCGCTGCACTCAGGAGACCCAAGAAAGTGAAAGGAAATTAAGGTAGACAATTATCTCTTCCAGCAAAGAGGTCTTTGATGGGAATTGAATTCTGATGAAAGACTGCTGGGTTGGCAGCCCTGGAGATGAGATGTTCTCTGTCAGTCCCATGGGAGAGGTACAGGGCGGGTGTCATCTGTGCCAACGCACCATGCCACCCATGGCGCAAGCCCTGATCTTGTTGAATTGGTATTTTGGGATGAGAAGGGGCAAATTTCCAACCAGGGCCGGAGATCTAAAGCCCAGCGTTTGCACGCGAGAGTGTGGGAGACAGGAGAGGACAGCTAGAGAGAAGAGCAGGACATTGGGAGAACAGAGCTGCGGGTGCATGCAAAGCCTTGAAAGCAAGAGGATCTGGAAGTAGAGATGCACAGCAGGATGCTGGCGAGCGGGTGGGAGCTGGGAGAGGAGGGGTCACTTGACTGAGGACTTTATCAATGTTTTGGCTAGATGGGAGAGGGAAGCAGGGAGCCCACCCAACTACAGGCTCTCTCATGTACTGATCATTCGATATCGAGCGCAGATTAATCACTGATCATTTTCAAGACCAAGAGAGCCCTGGCGCTACAAGGGGTGGGTGCAACTGTGTTCAATCCACCCCAGGGATCCTGCCTCTTGGCATAACTCCTGCTGGGTCTACACTTCTCCCCACCTACTTTCCCTTTGTTCCAAGGCAGGAACAACCATGCATAAGTGCCAGTTAATCGGTTTGGGTCGGATGCCACATTTGCTCTTTGTTTCTGTGTTCTTTGCAGGCAGGGGCATGCTGGCCTCCACTCTTGGATAAACACTTTAATTAAAGCAGGCTTGGTACAGAGAGGAGTCTCAGGGGCTCTGTTCCCCACCCAGCCAGGGTGCCGCTGAGTGTCAGCAGGATGCCATGGCCCAGAGCAGATGAACCTGTTTACAAGGTTGAGTTAATGCTCAGGCAGATGTTAACAGCCCAGGAAGTTAGTGGAAAGAGACCCATTGAATTCAATGGACATAGGATTAGACTCTTTGTTTGAGAGAAAACATGGTAATTCTCAAAGGCTTTGCTGGGGCTGGTGGCAAAGACTCTTAGCCTATTAGATGTGCGTGGATGTTTATTGCAAACCCATGAACGGCAAGAGCATGTCGAAACTAATGTTTGAAGTGCCTTTGAGCCTATGGCTGTTGGTACTTTTGGCGTATGAGCCCCCAGGGACCGGTGCAGCAGACGACCTTGTTATCCCTGTCTATGTATTTACCCAAAGCCCTTTTAGTCTCCAAGGCAACAAAATATTCCGTGAGGCTTGGCTCTGCAAAGTTGCAGCTGAAGCTCTCTTGCCCGGGATGCTATGGGACCCTTTTAACAACCAAATGTGGGCTGGAGTGCCACTGTGCACCTTAGCTGGAAGGCCTTGGTTTAACACCGACTTGGAAGGACGAGCACCACTTGTGGAGTTTGCAGCACCTAGCCGTTTCCTGCAGGTTTCGCCTACCCAAGTGTGGACAAGGCCTGGCCCTGGGTTTGGCTTGACAGGTCCCAAGCTATTGAGCTGGTGTAAATCAGTGTAGCTCGTTCGCCCCAGGAGCGTGGCTCTGGGGAAGATTAGATAGCAAGCAGTGATGCATCTATTGGTTTCTTTGCAGTCTCCCCCGGGGGCCGTTCAGGAAGCCGTGGAGGTAGCTTTAGATGCTGGATATTGGCATGTCGACTGTGCTTATTTTTACCAGAACGAGGCCGAGATCGGAGCAGCCTTTCAAAAGAAGTTCGGGGAAGGGAGGCTGAAGAGAGATGAGCTTTATGTGGTGAGCAAGGTGAGCCCCGTTTTCCTTCCAAACAGAAGCCCAGGATTGCCAATTCTTTCTAAGTTACCCCAAGACTTGGGATACTGGGTGTTTGTTTGTTTTTCTCATGGCCTCTCCTCCTGGACTCATGATACAGTGAAAATTTCAGCCTCCGCTAAATAAAAAATGATTTCCTAGCCCTCTCAGTTATTCACAGAAGCTGCAAAATGAGACCCCCTAAAGGCCAGAAGGCAAATAAGACCCTATGGCTTTTTAAGCCAATCTTATGGATTCTAGGAGGCCTGACTCATGAAGGCTTGATGTTGGCTGTACTCTATGCCTTGTGGATTGAAATGCAGTTGTCAAACAGCTGCCACTCCCAGTGCAGAACAACTTTATTAAACTTTCTAACTTACTAGAGATGATCAAAAATGGACAATGGGACAGGTTTCCATTGCAAAATGCAAGTTTGTCGAAATCTAAACCATTTTGCAGAAACATCTCAATTTTGGTGAAATTGTGATGGAAAAATGTCAAAACACATTGTTTCGACTGTCTCATTTCATTTAACTTCCACTTGCATATTTTTGTGGTGTTCCAGACTGCATTATGTTGACCTTAGCAAAATGAAAAGTTTCAATGTTTCCAAATAGAAAATGTTCAGAATTTTCACCCTACTAGAAATTTCAATTTGTTGGAATTTTCCCCAGCATTCAAATTCAGTTTTTTGCCCAGTAGTGCTCCATGTTCTTATATGCCATTCAATAGTTAATAGAATTAGTGCTATCTACATTTCACTTTTGTGGAGCACACCTATAGTTACTATAGAATCATAGAAATGTCAGGCTGGAAGGGACCCTTGCACTGAAGCAGGACCAGGTAAACCTTGACTGTCCCTGACAGGTTTTGTCCAACCTGGTATTAAAAACCTCCAATGACGGGGATTCCATGACCTCCCTTGGAAACCTGTTCCAGGGCTTATCTACCCTTAGAGTTAGAAAGGTTTTCCTAATATCTAAACTAAATCCTCTTTTCTGATAGTTTAACCCATTACTTTTTGTCCTACCTCCAATAAACATGGAGAACAATTGATCACAGTCCTCTTTTATAACTACTCTTTACCTATTTCAAGACTGGTATCAGGTCCCCCCTCAGTTGTCTTTTTTCAAGACTAAGCTATATTTATGATATTATCTCAGACTTTGTTTATGATGCAAGTAACAAAGGCCCATGGTAGGTTCCTACAACAATAAGCAGCAATGGAATGCTAAATAGAAGAGATTCCCAAACTGGGTGTTCCTGAGAGCTGATTGGTCACATGGTGCTAGTTCCTCCTCCTGCCTTCTTGCTGAGAAGAGCAGACCAATAGGAGCAGGGACAGGGAATGAAGAACAACATTTGACTTGTTGCTTTAAAGCCCAGTAGGGACACACCATTTGTATAGAGTAAAATGCTGGGGAAAGGGATGTCGGTTCTGCTCTTAGAGAGGAACGATGGTGCTGGGGTGACGCCACTGGCCTGGGATTCAGGAGATCTGGCTTTGGTTCCTGGCTCTGTCACACCCTCCCTCTCTGTGTGCCTCGGTTCCCCATCAGTACAGCTCATTATACTCTCATTCTCCTACTCTTTGTCTGACCATGCCCCCATATCACAGAGGCAGCCTGGTCCCATAGAACAGACAGTGGATTGGGAGTCTAGAAACCTGGGCTCTATCCCTAACTCTGCCACTGACCTGCTGTGTGACCTGGAGTAATTCCCCTCCCCTCCACTTTTCTCAATTTGAAAATTCTGCTGAATTTTTAATTGTCAAGAGACAAAACAAGGAAGGCTGGGTTGTCTCTCCGTGGCAGGTTGATAGCCCCTGAGTGTGTTGTCTGGTTTCCTTTTGCATTTCTAGGAAGCATGTTCTAGTGGCTAACGTGCAAAGCTGGGACTCAGGATTACTAGGTTCAACTCCCAGTTTAACTACAGACTTACAATGCGACCTCGGGCGAGTCACTTGATAGACCCTGGGCCTCAGTTCTTCCTGTGTCACATGGAACTAACAGCACTGTCCTGCCTCATAGGTGCATGAGGTGCTCAGATATTATGGAGATAAGATAAAGGTTCTGTTGCACCTTCCATCCAAGTAGCTACAAGGGCTTTAGAAACATGGAACAACTGGGCCCCACTCCTTGACTTCCATGGCTGGATGGCATAAGCCGACAGAGAACTTGGCTCATGTAGTCACAAGGTACTCATGGGAGATAGATAAAGGATAGCTTCCCTGGCAGCTAGAACGCTGCCACACAGCAACTATTTAACAGCAAAATAATCTAGGCTGGGAAATGAAGAAAATGAGAGGATCCAGTTGAATTGTAGGGAAAATCGAGGGTAATCGGGTGTTGGGCAGTGTGTTACTGTAGATGGGTCTTCTGGATGGAACATAGAAGAGTCATCCTGACCAGGCATGAACAATGAGGATCTCTTGGCAATTTTGGTAAGAAGAGGGGGACTTGTGAGAACACCAGGGCTAAACTCTATTGGGGTAATTACACTTACTGCTGCAGGGGCAGCTCTAGGTATTTTGCTGCCCCATGCACGGCAGGCAGGCTGCCCTCGGCGGCTTGCCTGCAGGATGTCCCTGGTCCCGCGGATTTGGCGGCAGCCTGTGGGAGGTCCGCCGAAACCACGGGACCAGCAGACCCTCCGCAGACATGCCGCCGAAGGCAGCCTGCCTGCCGCCCTCGCGGTGACCGACAGAGCGCCCCCCATGGCTTGCCGCCCCAGGCACGCGCTTGGCATGCTGGTGCCTGGAACCGCCCCGTACTGCTGAAATGGATGTGCACTGACTCAGCAACATCAGAGCAGTGGAGTCTCCTATCCAAGTCGTGACCCAGCCTCGTTCTCCTTTGCGCTCAGGAGCCTGGACGGCCTCCCCGTGACTGGAGTAGTGGGAGCAGGGTCAAGCAAAAAGGCTGGGATATTCACTCTCTAGAAAAGCCCCATGCAGACCTTGCTGATGCTGCATCATCCAGCTGAAAAAAATCCAGTGCCCCTGCCTTTCTTTAGCACTTCCTCCTATTGCAATAACTCTGACAGAGGTGGTGGGCGTTCCCCAGGGATGGATGGGCCAGCTGGGATGTTTGATGCCTCGCCACTTGTTAATTCTTGGCAAGTCAGGCCAGTACCCTCAGCAGTTCCAGAGATGCACATGGGATGCTTCCCCTTAGAAAGTGGCTCTTGGTCTGTTCCCCTGCAGAATATCAGTGTGGAGCTCATGCCTCAAAAGGACGGGTTGCTTCTGCAGTTGGATGTGGACTACGTAGACACCTGGAGGGTAAGAGGCAGCAGATCAGGCCAAGTGCAATGATGTTCTTTGGGGGTCACGAGCAGGAACAGAACCTGGGACTTATTACACCTCAGCCCAAGCTGCTACCATGTGAGCTAAAGGCACAGTAGCAATGGGATATGGCACCTGAGCCACATGGAGGTATTTAGGATGGAGGGGGTGTCTCTAGGGTTCCTGGAAGGGGTCCCTTACCAGAGGAAGCCCTGATTCCCACCTCCTGCATGCCTCGGTGATGTGCACCATTGATGGATGCCATAAGCACACAGCGCCTGATCTAAAGCCCTTTGCAGCCAGTGGGAAGACGCTCATTGGCTTTGACGGGCTCTCCCATAGCACACAGTAAGCAGTGAGGAAAGAGCAGCGTAGGCTGCCCATCCCCCTCCAGTCATAACGATCTCCATGGCTGGCTCACGTTCCTCGCATATATTTCCCATCAGCAGCCTCTGCTGTCTAGCTGCAAGAGACCGAGAGACAGGCTGAACGCGCCTGCCGCTGTAGCAACTGGTAATTACCAGCGAGGTTAAGAGCCACGAGCCGGGGCAGGTTTTTAGTCTGGCTGGAGATAATGGAATGGCCTCATTTAAAATGTACAAAGGCTCCGAGAAGGAGCTAATGCATCACGGGAGGAGACAGGCCGTGCTCACGTGCCGACGGAAATATTTTTAAACCCGTTCCGAATGGGAACTAGAGCTCCGATTCCAGTCAGCTCCCTTTTACCTCAGTTGTTCTGGGCGTGTGCAGATGGCCGAATTCGGGCATATCACTGCAGCTTGCATGGCAAAGCTGTGCTGTGCAGGTGCCCAAGGCGGAGGCCGCATTTTAAAGCGCTCCATTCTCGGCATTGCCTGAAGGCCCAACCTAAGTACATGGAGAGATGGAGATCAGCCACTTGAATCTGACTGATCACAGTCATCCCAGGAGCTGCACACTTACCCTATGTGGGCGTGGAGGACAAAATGGTGGGGAGGACAGTCGGGACCCTCTTCTGCCAACGTAAGCACAGGGGCAAGATCTTCTGTGGCACATGAGAGCACCAATCGCTTGGCTTGGTCCATGCACCTGGGCCCACCTCCTCAAAGGTATACAGGCACCAGTGCTTCACTCCCTTGGAGGATGTTGGCTGACGTCCCTAAGGAAGTGGTGGGCTTTGACACAGGTGCTGAGCGCCCACAGCTCCAGGTGAAGCCGGTGGCAGCTGCAAGCATTCCAGCACCCTGGCAAAGCCAGCCAGTGCATTGTCAGTCGCCCGTTATTCCAGCAGCCCCCTGGGTTTCCCCAGCTGTGCAGGTCCAGCCCATGACCTGCTGCATAGAATCATAGAATATCAGGGCTGGAAGGGACCTCAGGAGGCAGGGCCGGCTCCAGGGGTTTTGCTGCCCCAAGCAGCCCAAAAAAAAAAAAGACCTGATTGTGATCTGCGGGAGGTCCTTTGCTCCAAGCAGGAGTGAGGGACCCTCTGCCGAATTGCCGCCGAATAGCTGAAAGTGCCGCCCTGCTCCGGAGTTGCCACCCCAAGCACCTGCTTAATAAGCTGGTGCCTGGAGCTGGCCTTGTCAGGAGGTATCTAGTCCAACCCCCTGCTTAAAGCAGGACCAATCCCCAACTAAATCATCCAGCACCTCTTTGTTTTCCTGGCAGGCGATGGAGAAGCTGGTGGATGAAGGCCTGGTGAAATCAGTGGGGGTTTCCAACTTCAACGCCTCCCAGCTGGAGAGGCTGCTGTCCGTGTGCAGGATCAAACCTGCCGCCAACCAGGTAAAGGCTTGTGATTGGGCAATCTGTGAGATACACCTGTAACAATGTCATTTGCCGTGGTGATAGAGGCTGGTCCCCGAATATGAGAGAGACAAGGCAGGTGAGTCTCTTTCAGCTCTGTGCAGCTCGAAAGCTTGTCTCTCTCCTGCTCTGCCTGTAGCAATGGTATCTGCGCTCCGAGGAGTGCTTATGCTACCTTTGCATCGGGCTGCTTATAGTTGCAAATAATAATTGGGAAGCTACTGCTGTGTCGTCCTCTGTACTGTGCTAAGCAGACTTTCAAGTGCTGCATTAAGCACCCAATGACTGGGTTCATAGCTTGGGCAGAGCCAGAGAGGTTGTGCTCGTTCTTTGAGAGTTTGGCCCCAAAAGGGATTCTTTTTATCCCAGAAGCACAGTGCCCAACCAAGCTTGGGACTCCACTGTGATCAGTGAGAGACAGTCCCTGCACTGAAAAGCCAGCAGTCCAAATAGACAAGCCGGGCGAAGGGGAAACAATCATGGAGAGGGGGAAGTTACTTGCTCAAGGTTAGTGGCACAACTGGGAATAAACCCCAAATCTCCTGGCTCCAAATTGCCCCTAATTAGGACAAGCTGCATCTTAATGTGAGGGCAAGGCGTGGTGTGGAGAAGGCTGAGAACCACTGGCCTAATCACTTAGGTTCTGCCTTCCTGCGGCCGGTCATGTGTCCCTTCTCCAAGCCAGCCGCTGTCACTGGCCAATAGCTAACACTGCAGAAGGAGGCCCTGGGGAATGCTGTGAAGGGGGATTGATCGGGCCTGATCTGGCAGAAATCTGCAGCCTGAGCCTTGCTTCCCCTCTCTTAGGCCAAGGTGTGGAGGAAGGAGGCTGCATCTGATGCTTGGTCCAGCATGCTGGGAGAGGCATGTGGGATTCGGCAGAGAAGAGAAGACTTGCCCAGGGCAGGAGGGAGGCTCATCTGACCCTGGGGCTATGGAGGCTCCTAATATTCAGCAAACCAGGCCCCAGCTTTGGGTTTTCCAATGAAAGCTGCACCCATCCCGCCTAGGGAAGGACTTCCGGGCACTTCAGAGCCCACTCCTGAACACCTTGAGGCAATGGGACAGGGGCATGAGATACAATAACTATTTCTCCACCAGGTGGAGCTGCACCCCTACCTGACCCAGCCCGAGCTGGTGGAGTACTGCAAATCTACTGCAAATTGTCCTCATTGCATACAGTCCCTTTGGCTGCCTTGCCCTGCCCTGCCCTGCCCTGGTGAGTCACCCCTAACATGCGCCCTCGGAGGGTAGATCTAAAGCAGTGGGCTATGCTGGAGGGTGAATACACACAGGACCCAGGTGGTGCTGTTGTCAGTCCTGTCTGCTTGTTAATGTTCAGACATCAGCGTTTCCCCCCCTAGGGAGCCGGATTCCAGTCTGGCTCAGGTATCCTTGGGGGAACCTCTGCCTGCGTTCCAGAAGGAGCAACTACCTTGTGAGCGTGGGCGCTGGAAGGAAGCCAGGGTGGCTCTTAGATCCTGGAGCAAGGTTTGCATGGCCATTAGAGGAACACGGTACATGTGTGATCTGGAGTCATGGACTCCAATGATGTTCGTTTCTCAGAGCAGAACCGTGCTCCAAAAGTCACCTGTAAAGGGAGAATGGCCAGTAAGCTAGTCAGAGAAGAGTGGGAGGTAGGAGGGGTGGGGGTCCTGCTGCTCCACAGTCCATGCTGACGACTCAGAAAGCACCTCCTGGGGACAGTAAATGCCCACAGCACACAGCTGTAGCACAAAGGGGCAGTTCTGCCCTGAACTGGCATTGTAGGACTCTGTGTTGACTGTCTGGCAAAAGGAGTCAGTGTGAGCTGGAGGCTGAAAGGTGTTTCTGTAGCCTGGATTGGCTGTGAGATACAAGGTGGGTCCTCTTCTTTCATGGCTGGTAACCCTGGCCCACCCAGCCAAGGTCTGGCTGAGATCTTCACTAGGCTAACTGGGCTGGAAGCTGCTGTCACTCCGGTTTGATTTCACTGACATAGGTGGAGTTGCTTGGCCCAATAGCATTTACTGGATTCTTTTATCTTTATCAAGACCCTGGCCAACATAACAGGGGTCCCTCTGCATGAGGAGTTCTGGGGTGCAGTCCCGCCGCATGGTGACAAAGCAGGGGAGAGGCTGAGTGAGCTGGGCCAGGGAGGGGCCCTGGCTGTTATTAGCAGCCGGTGTTTGCACAGCAGCACCAAGGGGCGTTTGTCGACCTTGTCGCTGGCTCAAGGGGAGTGACAGAATCCCTCAGTTCCTTCCCTTCCCCATTTCTCCAGCCAGCAGCAGGAGGCTTTGCTGCCTCCCGGCGGTGTTGTGAAGGCGACTCCCCACCAGCCTTCTGTTTGCAAAGTACTGCCTGTTCTCCGAGAGCACCAGCCGTTGTTCAGGACTCTCCAAATTCTCTTCCCTTAGCCCTTCAGGGGAGAACAGCCCTGTGCCCCTCCTGGAGAATCCCACAGTGAATAAGATCGCTCAGAAGCATGGAAAAACCAGCGCTCAGGTGAGGTGCGGGGGACAGCACTGGCTCTATTGGTGTTTTTTTTTTGTAGACGTGCAATATCCTATCTAAGCTACACGGGAGGAGGGGGGTTCATTAGTGCAGTGTGGAAAAATGGGTCTCTCTGTCTCTTCGCGGTGGCTGTGTTCCTCCTGGCCACTGCGCCAGCCATGGATCCTGGCTCACCAGCTCCTGTCCTCCCTGCAGGTTCTCATCCGCTTCCACATTCAGAGGGGCATCGCCACTATCCTGAAAAGCATCACCCCTGCCCGCATCATGGAGAACGCAGAGGTAACGGGGATGGCTAGCGAGCCGGGAGCCCTCTTCTGTTCCTGGCGAATGGCTGAGGTGTTACTGTCACCAGAGCAGGGTGAGACGCTTCACACAAGCGACGGCTGGGGACTCGTACCAAAGCCAAGCTGTACCCAGCAGGATTTGAATGGCTAGTTCAAGAGACCCTTAAGTATTGCTAGCCTGAGGTTTAGTCCCTCTGTTCAGGAATATGCTTGTAGGCCCTCAGCTTGGAGACCTAAGTGGGTTTGCTCCTTGTAGAAGTCGCAACACAGACCGAGGTCTGACTGTTAAACAGCCTGGGTTGGCATGCACAGGCCCCGCCCCCCCTTGTGAGAGGTGGTGTGACGCAGTACCTGGGAAACCCATTACCAGAGTTTTTTGGAAGCCATCAGAGCGATTCTTGTCCTGGCTCCAGCTGTGACGATCTGGATGAAAACATGTCCAGGCCAGGGAAGCGGCTGTGGGAAGAGATTGTGGCCCAGACATCTGGGGTGGGATTTTTGTCCTTTCACTGGGGAGTTGAGTGAGTGGCCATGCCCATTTGGTAGAGCTGTGCTGAACAAATCCTCAGAGCTGGTCCCTCAACGGAAGATCTGCCCTTAGCCTCAGAGAGAGACACACGCAAAATGTCTGGGTCTGTCTGCTGCAGGGCTAGGCAGAGGGTGAATTTCAGCACAGCAGCTTGCCACACGGTAACCTCCCATGTGCGCACTGGGGAAGTCCCACGCCCACACCCTGCCATTCCCCATATCCAGCCTCCTGGTACCACTCAGACTCCAAGGGCTGCATTTCCCAGCCTTACAGAATATCTGCCCACGTCTTCCATGCTTTGCTGTGGACTTGCATCTCCCTGTAGACCTAGGAACACAGAAAGCTCTGGCCTTGGATTCAAAGGCTGTTTCTTCTGCATAGGTATACGTCTTTCACCTGACATGCAAAGAAATCCAGATGCTGGAAGGACTAGACTACAACACGCAATTTATTATATAGAACCTGCTGGGGTGAGTGGTTGAAACAGGCTCGTCTAACTAAAAAAACGTAGCCTTCAGAGCCCGGCTAACAATATTACACAGGGAAGCTTGCTGGCTAGGAAGGAGTGGGTGCTTTCAGTCATGTGGTCCAGGGCTAGTGCACTGGATGGGGATGCAGGAGACCTGGGTTCTATTTCTAGCTTTGTCTCTGGCCTGCTGGGTGACCTGGGGCCAGTCACGTCCCACCCTCTGCCTCAGTTTCCCTCAGTGAAAAATGGGGATCATGATCCTTTGCTTTTCACCCACAGGGCTTGAGGCAGACAGGCGGTAGATATTCAGTAGCATCTACTCTTTAAGGATCTCAGAGCACCTTCCCAACATGCATTAACCCACAGTGAAGTAGGTAAGGGACTAAACCCAGCAGGGATTGTCCCCGTTAGCTTCAGGTGGGGTTGTTCCCAAGCCAATGTGGGTCTCACCTGTTACAAAGGGAGCTGTTTCCTCTCTGATGCTAACCCATTCAGAGGCAAGGGATACATCGCAAAGGTTAGAGCAGCACATTGACGCTCGTGTGTAATACGCATGGAGTATTGCTATTGTTTATTTAAGCACTGACGGTAGGCTTGGGCCCCGTGCAATACAGACAATCAAATCTTCCCTTGTGGCAGGGCTCGCAAATAAGGCCCCAATCCTGAAATCGGAGAGGCCAGCATGGGACCCAAAGAGATTTCACCTGGGTGGAGGGCCGGGGTCGGTAGAAGCATAACCCAAGCTAGGAGAATATGGATTGGATGCTCTCCAGTGGCTGGTCCCCAGAATGTTTCAATCAGCTATAGAGCTGGTTAAAATATAAAGTTGTGTTTGTCTTTCTGAAAATATGAACAAAATGACCCCTACCCTGAAAACCTTGCTACAGAACTTCTGTCTTTTGACTATAGGAACATTGGAAAAAAATTTGCCTTCCTCCTCTTCCCTGTTTCCACTGAAAACAGGGAAAGGCTCCCAAAAAGAAAACTTCTGGTTTTCAACAGCTGAAAATTTTCAATCAAATTACATTTTCATTTTGATCAAAAAGCCATTTTTAATTGGGGAGGCAGCATTTTTGGTGAAAAAGGCTGACCAACTAAGGTGTGGGTTCTCAACCTTTTCCCTACTGGGTCCCCTCTACCATCTAATAAAATCTAGCTCCTTATATAACACCTTTCAGCAGTAGATCTGAGAGGTCCAGATTCATGAAGGGGCTTAAGCGTTCCAACATCTAACCCCCCCCATGGGGCCCTGCCAACAAGTGGAATTCTCAGCCTGGAGCTTTGTGAATCTAGTCCAAAATGACTTGCTTCAGAGTGATCCAAGCAAAACCCACATCTCCTGTGTCCCAGTCCACTCGGCCATGCTGCAGGAAGGGTAGGGGTTTCACAATCAAACACTGTTGGCAGTAGGGTGACCAGACAACAAATATGAAAAATCGGGACCGAGGTGGCAGGTAACAGAAGTCTATATAAGAAAAAGACCCCAAAATCAGGACTGTCCCTATAAAATTGGGACATCTGGTCACCCTAGTTGATGGCCCACTAAGTTGAACCTCTTTTCATCGTTAGAGGTTGATACTGCACAGGGGAAGCTAATGGGAGTTTTTCTATTGACTTAATTGGGAGCAAGATCAAGGCCCTTAAGTCTTTGAATGCAGCAGGGGCTAAAAAGCACGATTGGCTCATCCTTTAGTTGGAAAGATTCTGGGTTTAAACACCTCTGCTGGTGCAAGGTATCACTAGCAGATCCAGTTGCAGGGCGCCTGACAGAACAGAATGCCCCAGCAAATCCAGAGAGGGATGGGCTTAGTTTATTTGTGTTTCTTTTACTTAAACTCATGGGTTAATGCATTTTAAATTAAAGGTTTGAATTCCAGTAAAATTCCCTGCTTTGGCTATTCCTATCACATGTATAGAAGAGGTGGCTGGCTCCCTGCAGTGTTTGCTTCGTCAAAAAGTTCTATATGGAAGATTCTGAATGGTTGTGATAATTATTTACTTAGGATGTATTTGTCTTTTATTCCAGGTTGGAGACATACAAACACTTCCCATTCAATGACAAGAAATGGGAAGTCAATCCTGGAAGATCCAGTTCCCAGTAAATCAACTACATGTATTGGCAAGCTTTTGAAATGATCCATATCAGCCTCTCAAAATCCTTATGAAAACGTACTAGGCAAGGTAAACTAAAATCTACTTGCCTACCTGTACACTGGGGCTGTAAGGTTCTTGGGAGGCTATGGGCCTACACAGGGTGCTCTGCAAGAACGAGGCACACACACACTGTGAGTTATTGGCTTTAATGAAGGCAAAGTGACACACCCGCAACGGGGACTCCTGGCGTTGCTGTCACAGAGGCGAGGAACCCAGCACACCGAAGCTCGGCCTGGTATGGAGTCCCCGTTGCGGGTGTGTCACTTTGCCTTCATTAAAGCCAATAACTCACAGTGTGTGTGGGCCTCGTTCTTGCAGAGCACTCTGGATAGGCCTGTCACCTCCCAAGAACCTTACAGGGCTAAAACTAATTACTTTTTATTTCCCATTTTAAATGACGTGAGAATGGAGGAGAAGAATTTTACAAGGGTGATTTTAAATATTTGCTCAGCAAAGGGTAAGGGGGGATCTTAATAAGCTATTTGTTCTCTGGAGACAGTTTCTAGATGTGGGGGTAAAGGATTAGACCCTTCTGTAATGTTCCCGATTTTCTTTAAGTAACACAATAAAAACCAGCTGCCCAATGACAGCATTTAGCATTCCCAGCTTCATGTGTTCATTTTTCAGTGAACTTTCACCATGCACTGAGCATACTGAGATTTTATTAAATAGCAGATTGTACCAACGTGCCTTTAACTTGATGCAGCATGGGATTTGTAGTCTCCTGTTCAAAACCTTCAGCAATGTAAATACTTCGGCTATATTCTGCACTGCCATGAGTAGTATACTGCTTGATAGCATTCATCACCATGCATTTTTGACAGGTTTGCACATCCCATTTAGGGCTTATGTCCCACCCTCCCACCCTATTTCCGTTGGCACCAAAGTTTGGCGCTGTCAGCCATTTTGAAAAAAATTGTGTGGTTGTGTGACTAGGGGAAGTGTTGTGTATCAAAGCACAAACACACATTGAGAGAAAAAGGTTGAAAGAAGAGAGTGAGAGAGTTTAAAGATGAAAAAAGAAAGTTTGAGTAAGGTTTAGAGGAAAAAAAGGAAAGAGAGGTTATTGGATGTGATTGAGTAAGGAGAGAGGATGGTAAAGACCTAGTTTGGTAGGTTATTTAAGAATAGAAAGATAGAACTTAAAGAAAAAAGGAAATTTTTGTTTTTAAAGGGTTAGTTTAAGAAAAGAGTTAAATAATATTAAAAACTAGGTTTAAAAAAAACCCATATAGCCAAAAAAGGGAATTTATTAAGGCCTCCTGTTTAGTAAGCCCATAGCCAAAAACTATAAAAGATGGCTAAGAAAAACACAATTAAACTTTTTACTATCAGGGTAGGTTAAGAAAAAAGCCTTTAAAAACATTAAAAACTAGGTTTAAGAAAGGAATTTACTAAGGCAAAGCCTGTTTGGTAAGCACATGGTAAAAAGTGAATAAAAAATGTGTTTAAACTATTCAATACCAGTGTAGGTTAAGAAAAAAGAGAGGCTAAAAGAAAGAACTGGACAAAAAGAAAAGCACATGGTGGAATCAGAATGAGAGAGAATAAGAAACAGAGAAGCAGGCAGAGTCTGTTTAGTAAGCACATGGTAAAAAAGTGAATAGAAAAGCATTCAGTATCAGAGTAGGTTAAGAAAAAAAGAGAGGTTAAAAGAAAGAACAGGGCAAGAAAAGAGAAAAGAGAGCTCCTTTGCAAAGGGCAAAGATAGACAGACAACATAGTTGAATCAGAAAGAGAGAGAGAGAAAAATTTTATCTTCCAAGTCTTTCTGTAGAATGAGGCAACTTCTTTGGTTCAGATCCTCTCAGACTTGTTATCACTGCCTTTGGATCGGCCCAATCAGAGTTTGTTCTACAACTGTCTCATAGAATTCGTTTTCCTGAATCAATCCTAGAGCCCCAAGATTTTAAACAAGAGCCATCTCCCTCTTCTTTTCCCTCCCCTCCTCTGTCCCCCTCCCTTTTAACTGTTTTATTCTTATCTAAAGAAACAGACCCCCAGCATTTTTCCCACCATGTAGCCCTTTTACAGAGTGGTTTTTATAAAAGTTAAAACCATAAGCTTTTAGTAACACACAATTTTAAAAAGTTTTTCCCCTAGGTTTTAGACTAACGTTATTTTTTAGTAAGCACAATATGAAGCTGCAGCAAAGCTCCTGTGAGACATTGGATCACAGAGGAGTTTGTTTCTTTAGCTACTTTTTAACAAACACATGTTAAAGGTACATTAAGTTTTGCAAAGGTATAATAACTTAAAAAGACAAACCTAAGACACATCCCTTTTGTATGTGTTGTAATAAAAAAAAGAGCAGACAGAAGCACCCTAGGTTTAAAATCACAGGTTTTAAGTAACAGACGGTTTATATTCCCCTTATTTTGTAAACCAGTGGATTAGAGAGAAGAAGATTGCTTCTTCCCCCACTTTTTAACAAATAGAGGTGAAAGTTATATTAAGGCTTTTAAGGGAATAAACACTTGAAAAGACATGCCTAAATGAAGACACATTTCTTTATTTAGCCCCCTTGGCATAAGTATTTAAAGAAAAAGAGCGGCAGAGGGGTTTTTATAAAAGTTATAACCATAAGCTTTTAGTAACAAACAATTTTTAAAAGTTTTCCCCTAGGTTTTAAACTAACAGGGGTTGTTTGTTCGTTGTTTTTTTTTAGTAAAAACAATGTAAAGCTGCAGCAAAGTGCCTGTTTGCAAAGCAGCCTCTGTGAGTCAGTGGATCAGAGATAAGAAGGCTGCTTCTTCCCCAAACTTTTTAACAAACAAGTAAAAGTTACATTAAGTTTTGCAAAGGTATAATTACTTTAAAAGACAAACCTTTGTATCCCTTTTGTATGTATTGTAATAAAAAAAGGAGCAGGCAGAAGCACTCCAGGTTTAAAACCTCAGGCTTTTAGTAACAGACAGTTTATATACCCCTTATTTTGTAAACCAGTGGATCAGAGAGAAGAAGTTTGTTTCTTTTCCCACTTCTTAACAAGCAGAGGTGAAAGGCTTGTAAAGGAACAAACACTTGAAAAGACAAGTCTATCTAAAGACACATTTCTTTATTTAGCCCCCTTGACATAAGTGTTTTAATAAAAAAAAGAGCATGCAGAAAAAAACCCGGGTTACAAAAGTAATGTATAGTGACAAAATAGTTTTAGACTAACATGGGTTATTTTTTAGTAAGCACAGTTTGAAACAGCAGGCTTTTTTAGCAAAGCCATTGTCAGCAAAAACAGCTCTCTGAGCCAGTGGATCAGAGATAAAAAGGCTGCTTCTTCCTCAAACTTTTTAACACATGCAAGTAAAAGTTACATTAAGTTTTGCAAAGGTATAATTACTTGAAAAGACAAACCTATATGAAGACACAGGCCTTTATTTACAGGTGTGTTGTAATAAAATAGAGCAGGCAGAAACACCCCAGGTTTAAAACCCCAGGTCCTTAGTAACAGCCAGTTTATATTCCCCTTATTCTGTAAACCAGTGGATTAGAGAGAAGTTTGTTTCTTCCCCCACTTTTTAAAAAAGAGAGAGGTGAAAGTCTTGTAAAGGTATAAACACTTGAAAAGACAAGCCTATATAAAGGCACATTTTTTATTTAGCCCCTTATGCATAAGTGTTTTAATAATATGTAAGTATGCAGAAACAGTTCAGGATTTAAAAACACAAAAAACCTGTTTATAAAAGTAATGTATAGTGATAAAAAAGTTTTTCTCTAGGTTAGACTAACATGGGTTATTTTTTAGTAAAAACTATGAAGCTGCAGCAAAGCCCTGCTCTGCTTTTATCTAAACAACCAAGGACCCTGTTACAAAAGCTGAACAACACATGCTATAACCATTTTAAAATGACTAAGTGGGTATTCACCCACGAAAGCTCATGCTCCAAAACGTCTGTTAGTCTATAAAGTGCCACAGGACTCTTTGCTGCTTTTGCAGATCCAGACTAACACGGTTACCCCTCTGATACTTGACATTTAAAAATGAGTTTTTTAAAGTAATGTCTAAACCCCACTTATTAAATAAACAGATGAAATAACAACCCTACCTGAAAACACATTCCTTTATTTATAGGGGTGTTTCAATACAAAAGAGCATGCAGAAGCACCCCAGACCTAAACCCACAAAACCCTTACTAAGAAAGTTTTTCCCCAAGGTTTTTAGTGAGAACCACTTGAAACAGCCTTTTGAAGGTAGTGGATTAGAAAAGAAGACAACCCCTTTCAAAAACAGGCTACCTGAAGACAGTTTTTTGTTGTTTTTTTTAATTTAGCCCTATTGGCATAAATGTTTTAATAACATGTAAAAGAGCAGGCAGAAGCACCCCAGGTTTAAAACCCCAGGTTTTTAGTAACAGATAGTTTATATACCCCTTATATTGTTAACCAGTGGATTAGAGAAAAGAAGTTTGTTTCTTTTCCCACTTTTTAATAAAGAGAGGTGAAAGGCTTGGAAAGGAACAAACACTTGAAAAGCCAAGCCTACCTGAAGACCCATACCTTCATTTAGCCCCTTAGGCATAGGTGTTTCAATAACATGTAAGTCGGCAGAAACAACCCAGGCTTAAAAACACAGAAAGCCTGTTTATAAAAGTTTTCCTCTAGGTTTTAGGCTAGCACTGGTCATGTTTTTTAGTAAGGACAGCAGGCTTTTGCAGCAAAGCAGCTGTCAGGAAAAACAGCCTCTGTAAACCAGTAGATCAGAGATAAGAAGGCTGCTTCTTTGCCTACTTTTTAACAAATACAAGTGAAAATTATATTGTTTTGTAAAGGAATAAACACTTTAAAAGACATGCCCATATGAAGACAGAGCCCTTTATTTAACATTTTTACATGTGTGTTTCAATTAAAAAAAAGAAGAGAGCATGCAGAAAACACGCCAGAATGAAAACCACAGAACCTTAGTAACAGCTAGTTTATATCCCCCTTATTTTGTAATCCAGTGGATTAGAGAGAGGTTTATTTTCCTCCCCACTTTTTAACAAATCCATGTGAAAGTTATAGTGAGCTTTTATTTCCTTAGGGCTTTTAGATTTAAGTATGAATTTTTTTGTTGCATTATTAGAATGTCTGTGTTTTTAAATGTTTGCAACTCGTGCACTGAGACTCAGGTACAAGATCCTGTGTTTGTTTTGGATCCATAGATTTTTATTAAAATAATACAACACAGACTGGAGCTGGAGCTTTCTTTACATTTTAAAAACAGATAAGACTAATTAGGCTAGCCTGTGCTTCATGCACTATAGTCTGTCTTAGCAAGGCTCTAGGGCAGTGGTTCCCAAACTGGGGTTTGTGAACCCTTGGGGGTTCGCGAAATCTATCAGAGGGTTCTCAGGAAAAAAATTCTGTAATGGCGGACAGAGCCATCCCTAGGGTCTCTGGGCATAGCAGCCAGCAGCCCGAGTCCCGGGACCATGACTTCCTGGCAGAATAAGTTTAAGCTCTTTTTGTTTGCCTGGACTGCTCAAGACCCAAATGCTTGTGGGAGGAACTCTTTAATTGAGCTGGCTTCTTAAATACCTTCATGCTGTTTCACATCTGATACTCCTTGATGAAACATGTAGGAGGTTTAATCGAAGTGATAAGAGCTACAAAAGTGAAATCTTGGAAAAGTGTTGCCGTTTTCGTAATGTAATAAAATAAATAATGTAATGATAAATAATAATGTAATAATAAATAGTGTGTAATAAGCGTGTCATAAAAAACCAAAATTATTTCCAAGATCACTGCTTCTACAATTTATGCTCAGGTAAGGGAGAAAATCACTGGAAATACTTAGGAGGGGGTTAGCAAGATTTGGTATTTTCGTGAAAGGGGTTCATGGGTTCTTAAAGTTTGGGAACCACTGCTCTAGGGGTCACTCCTCCAGTTTGCTTGTTTTTTTACACTGACTTCTTTCCTAACTTTTTAAATGCTGTTAAAGTTTTTAAAAATGGTGAGATTGCAATGAAAGATACTTTATGAAAGTTATACCAAGTATTTTATTCAATTTACTGATTGTAAATGACAAAAACCACCGTTTTGTGACTGCATGAAGCTTAGAGATAGGCTATCTGAAGAATACCCTCACCCCTTGACTTTCCCCCCATACTTTTAACACTTGCTAAACATGCAGTGTTTCATTATATAAAGGTTTTTAACATTTAACACGAAAATACAGAATTGACTGAGATGTAACATAACACGACCTTTTTAAAGGATATTCTGTATGCAGTGAGATCTATTTGAAGCATTATATATATATATATATATATATATAATATAATTTTTTTTAATTTATTGTGAAAAAGCAGTATTGCCTGAGCTGTAACAAAACAAGGCCCATCTTAGGGATATTTTGTAGAAGTTTAGTGAACTAAAAAGGTTTAAGATACTAATCTGTTCTTTTAAAAATAGGGTTTTTTTTAAAGTACCAAAACAACAACTGGGTAATAATATGAAAACTGAAGCGAGTTTACATATGGCCTGTTTTGTTCCCAAAACATTCTCGAACTGTTAGTGTTTTTTCTGAGCAAGATTTTGTAATTTGAGATGTTTAACATTTTGCATTAAACATTTATCTGTTAGTTTGATGATTTCATCTAAAACGCTATTTGGGTCCTCAGCCTCTGTCACTTTGTCTACCAATTCTGCCCCTAGAGCTAAATGTTTCTGGGTTAAACAGAGGCACTGCAGCGTGTATTCCAGTGTGATGATGATATTTACATCCATACACAAACTACCGCTAATTTCTTTAATTTTACAATTCACATCATCTAAAGACCAGTACACGCAGGCATGATGCTTCTGACTGGGGGCATCTATGGCGCACCCATGATTCCATGCACAGCCGCTCACACAATTGCACGCATCACTGTTTTACAGTTATGAATTTGCACGAGCTTAATACCGAATTTCTCCCTCAACTTTAGATAGTATAGGTCTATAGAATAAGCATCCCCCACTGTTTCAGCATTCTGTGGAGCATCTGGTTTTGTGTCTGGGCAAAAACAGATTGAGTCCAAACCACTCAGTCCTTCAGAGCTGTTGGTGTCCAAAACCTCCAAGTCCTCTGAAGAACCATCGCTCAGCTGCTGAAAAATTGACAGTAAGAAATGTGTGTAAGGCATCTTTGTACTTTTTCATAACACGATTTAAAAACCTTTTACACCGTGTATCAAGAGATCCCTTCCACAGGCAGCTTTTAAAAAGAACAAACAACAACAACTGAAATGTGTCTCTGTGCAGGCTTGATCCAAAAGGCTCTAGCCAACTGAGCATTGGTCCCTGCCAAACCACCCCTTTGAACATTCTTACATACAACGTACGTGTGCCTCGTCTCCATACAGACCTTTATTTGATTAATTTTAGTTCTCTTGGTCAGGGGCCGGAGTCTCAAACAAATCATGGCCCAGTGGTCTGGCCTTGTGTTTCTCCACTGCATTGTTCTTGTGAGTACAGGCATCATTAGCTATCCCTGTCTCATCACTCTCATGACCTGGCTCAAACACTGTTTGCCACAACGGCGTGTTTGTTTCTTCAGGGCCCATAGCAGCGACTATATAACGTCTCTTCATGAGAAGCTCGACTGCCGATGTTGGCGAGGGCCTTCGAGGTGCAGCCATCTTTAATCATCAGACCCGTTTAAAGAGAAGCTCTTCCTTACAATGACAGCCCTAAACTATTGGCTAAGAGTATCATGTTCCCTCCCTGCCTGAAGCATCTGACCCCAGCCACTGAGCTAGATGGACAATTGGTCTGACCCAGTATGGCCAGAACTAAGGACTTCTCACACATAAATGAACCCAGGTGTCCTGTCTGTTCCCGTGTATGCTCAGACCACTGGATGACAGTTTGCTCTTTTCTCAAATAAGAGTTGTAGGAACCAGTCAGGAGGTAACAGCTGCTTGGGTTGATTTCACTCTTCTTCCCTCTGTTATAAACTTACCAACTTTGAGGAAAGTTTTGAGTTCCAAGGGCCGGAGAATCGGCTGCTTCTCCAGGCGCCCGTACGTCTCCGCAATGCTCTCCACTTCAACCTTCGGGCACTTAAACAGCTCATAGGTCCCATCCCGGTTCTGGATGAAGCTGCGTGTGATTTCCAAGGGCATCTTGCAACAGAAGCCAGGCACAGATGATCAGCATAGAGCTTTAGTTGCCGTCAATCACCACTAAGCTATATTTGGCACTGTCCCTGTCATAAACAGATAAGAAAAGTTAATAGCACAGAAGTACTTTATATCTCTTTGACTGTAAAGGGTTAACAAGTTCAGTAAGCGTGGCTGTCACCTGACCAGAGGACCAATCAAAGGACAGGATACTTTCAAATCTTGAGGGAGGGAAGTTTTTGTGCTGTGCTGTTAGTTTTGGTTGTTGTTCATTCTGGGGGCTCAGAGGGATCAGACGTGCAACCAGGTTTCTCTCCAATCTCTCCAATACAGGCTTTTATAAGTTCAGACTAGTGAGTACTAGGTAGATAAAGCGAGTTAGGCTTATGGTTGTTTTCTTTATTTGCAAATGTGTATTTGGCTGGGAGGAGTTCAAATTGGTATTTTGCTGAAAAGATTTTAATTTGTACTTGTATACTTAGCCTGGAAGGGTGTTCCCAGTGTCTATAGCTGAAAGACCCTGTACCTATTCCATTTTTTTTAAATTTAAAGATAATTTTCACTGTTTTCTCTCTCTTTAATTAAAAGCTTTTCTTGTTTAAGAACCTGATTGTTTTTTTATTCTGGTGAGACCCCAGGGGACTGGGTCTGGATTCACCAGGGAATGGGTGGGGAGAAAGGAGAGAAGGGGGAGAGAGAGGCTACATTCTCTCTGTGTTAGGATTGCTTTCTCTCAGGAAAAGTCTGGGAGGGGGAAAGAGAAGGAGGGAGGAAGGTGAATTTTCCTCTCTGTTTTGTGATTCAAGGAGTTTGAATCACAATGATCTTCCAGGGTAACCCAGGGAGGGGAAGTCTGGGAGAGGTAACGGTGGGGGAAAGGGTTTGCTTTCCTTGTGTTAAGAACCAGAGGGTCTGGGTCTTGCGGGGTCCCCGGGCAAGGTTTTGAGGGGACCAGAGTGTACCAGGCATTGAAATTCCCAGTTGGTGGCAGCGCTACAGGTTCTAAGCTGGTAATTTAAGCTTAGAGGAATTCATGCTGGTACCCCATCTTTTGGACGCTAAGGTTCAGAGTGGGGAATTGGACCATGACAGTCCCTTAGCCTGCAGACGCTCACGAACAAGGCAGAGCGGGGGTGTACAGCTTCACACGCACCTGCTCACCACCTCTACAGACCCAGAAAGCAGACAGCAGGGGGGTAAGCCCATCTGAGCTTATAGCAGGGCTGCCCGGGGGGGGGGGGCAAATGGGGCAATTTGCCCCAGGCCCTGCAGGGGCCCCCATGAGAATATAATATTCTATAGTTTTGCAACATTTTTTTATGGAAGGGGCCCCCAAAATTGCTTTGCCCCAGGCCCCCTGAATCCTCTGGGCGTCCCTGGCTTACAGTCCCTGCCCAGAGCTCCAGAAGAAAGAAGAGAGAACCCCCCTGCACCACCACCAAAGCCCTTGCTTCTAAAGGTACGTCTAGACTACCTGCCGTATCGGCGGGTAGTGATCAATTTCTCGGGGATCGATATATCGCGTCTCATCTAGACGCGATATATCGATCCCCGAAACCACTCCCGTCGACTCCGGAACTCCACCAGCGTGAACGGTGGTAGCGGAGTTGACGGGGAGCCGCGGACGTCAATCCCGCGCCGTGAGGATGGTAGGTAACTCAATCTAAGATACTTCGACTTCAGCTACGCTATTCATGTAGCTGAAGTTGCATATCTTAGATCGATCCCACCCCCCCCCAGTGTAGACCAGCCCTAAGATGTAGGCGATATTCCTGTCTCACCACAGATGTGGTGATCAGTTAGTCCCTCTAGCTGAGGCTGGACTATGCTCGCCTGATCCCTGTTCAAATGTTCTCACCGAAGGAACTCTGCCAAACAATGCTTTCTGCTGATTGCAGACTTTCCAGCTCAGAATCACTCTGTTGTGAAGCAATGGAGGGCCTTAATTCTGCAAGCTCTAGGGCTTGTCTGCACTACAAAGGCTTTGCCAGTATAACTAAACCAGCAGCGCCCCCTAGTGGAGATGCAGTTCTTTTCCAGGTAAACTTAAGCCTCCTCCCCTCCCTGAATGACACAAGCTATACCAGCAAAAAGACACTTGCTGGTATAAGCTGAGTCTACATAGGGGGGTTTCAGGCTGCCACATGACAAAGCCATGTGGATAAAACTTGGTTGCATAGATCTGACTTTACCCAGGTGAGTAGAAAGAAGATACCGAAGAAAATACTGAACTCAATATGCATGTTTGCGGGAGCAGTGTCTAACTCTGCCCTGTCTCCTCTCCAGCCTGCTGACCTAACCAGCTGGGCTCCTTGCTTGGTTTTTAGAGATGAATCAGGAGAACAAACAGGCTTTATCTCAGGAGTGTCAAATATTTGCTTGACCTGCAGGATGTTGGTAATGTGCTAGGTGTATTTGGAGAAGGTACCCAAGGGCAGGGCATCTTTATGGACAAAAGCTGTGAACAGGAAGACCGTATTACAGATGTAGGGCCACTACTGTTTTATATCCGATGCCAAACTAATCTAGTAACAAGAGGAGGGAAGCCACAGCAGGGGACACGACTAGTGTAGTTGGAAAATGCAATTTAGTTGAAACTAAACCAGTTTGATGGTGATGACACTGAATTTTTAAAATGAGAATTTGTTTCAAATTGAAATTTGTTAATTTTGGTTTAACCACCCCAATTTGGAGGTGGGTGGATGTTTGCTTTAAAAAAAAAATTTCCCACATAACATTTGATTTTTCATCAGGCTGCTGTGTTCTGTCCCTGGCTCTGCTACTAACTCTGTGTGTGTCCCTAGCAAATCACTTAAGCTCCCTGTGCCATGTCACTGCCCCATAAAACAGGGATAGTAACGCTGACTGGCTGTGCCTCAAACGGGTGCCATCTCTATCTGTCGTCTGTCGTTCCAAAGATGCGCAAATAAACATATTTCTTACAAGATGCTGGTAATCTTGGAACAAAAAATAAATACCCCTGAAACCACAAAGGTAAAATATGAGGGAGGAGCTGATGTAATGTAACAAGTCTGGGCACCTGAATGTTTGCTACAGGGCCACCTTTGTTTTGACTAAAGACTTCCAAGCGTTGTTTCTCCTACTGTTTCCCGTGACAGAACCTCACCTCTAAGGTCAGAAACACAAGCTCTATAGCCTGGCTGTCAAGGTTCCTTCCCCACTCTGAACTTTAGGGTACAAAGTGGGGATCTGCATGGACACTTCTAAGCTTAATTACTATCTTAGATCTGGTACACTGCCACCATCCAGAATTTCAGTGTCTGGAGCACTTTCTGTCCCCCCAAAACTTTCCCCTCCCTGGGTTGCCTTGAGGGACTTCACCAATTCCCTGGTGAACACAGATCCGAACCCCTTGGATCTTAAAACAAGGAGAAATTAACCATCCCCCTTCTTTTCCCCCCACCAATCCCTGGTGAGTCCAGATCCAATCCCCTTGGATCTTAAAACAAGGAAAAATCAATCAGGTTCTTAAAAAGAAAGCTTTTAATTAAAGAAAGAAAAGTAAAAATCATCTCTGTAAAATCAGGATGGAAAATACTTTACAGGGTAATCAGATTCATATTGCCCGAGGAACCCCCTCTAGCCTTAGGTTCAAAGTTACAGCAAACAGAGGTAAAATCCTCTCGGCAAAAAAGGAACATTCACAAGTTGAGAAAACAAAAATAAGAGTAACACACCTTGCCTGGCTTTACTTACAAGTTTGAAACATGAGAGAGTGATTCAGAAAGGTTTGGAGAGCCTGGATTGACGTCTGGTCCCTCTTAATCCCAAGAGCGAACAACCCCCAAAACAAAGAGCACAAACAAAGATTTCCCTCCACCAAGATTTGAAAGTATCTTGTCCCCCCATTGGTCCTCTGGTCAGGTGTCAGCCAAGTTTACTGAGCTTCTCAACCCTTTACAGGTAAAAGAGGCATTAACCCTTAACTATCTGTTTATGACACTGGCCTACAGGGATACTGAAGGAGAATGTAGATGCAATATGCTCCATGCCTAGGAAACCAAGACAACGTTGTTTTGAAGCATCTGTGATCCCCCAAAACTAGTCTCCTGTTGAGGAAAGAACTGACAAGCAGCATGGCAAATTTTTACAAAGAAGGGTTTGCCCTTGAAATGTTTCACTTTAACGTCTCAAAGTAGTTAAACATGAAAGCAAGGTGCAAAACACGCCTGAGAATTAGGTCAGTGTTATCACACCCAAGTTACAGGTAATACAATGAACCACAGAGAGGCCAAGCAACCTGCCCCACGTTCATACAGCAGAGCTGGGGCTAGATCAAGGAGTCCTGCTTTTCAGACCCATTGCCCTGCCATTCGACTGCACTTCCTCTACTAAACATTTTGGGTGGCTAGAGCAGGGGTAGGCAACCTATGGCACGTGAGCTGATTTTCAGTGGCACTCGCAATGCCCCAGTCCTGGCCACAGTGGGGCTCTACATTTTAATTTAATTTTAAATGAGGCTTCTTAAACATTTTAAAAACCTTATTTACTTTACATACAACAATAATTTAATTATATATTATAGACATAGAAAGAGCCCTTCTAAAAACATTAAAATGTATTACTGGCACGCAATTGGCTGAACCTTAACCAGTGAGTGGGGCATTCACTCAGGCCAGGGCTTTATAAAGCTGTGCACAAGCGACCAGGGAGCTTAGCGAACAGGAGCTGCTAACGGAGTTTTGCAAGGGGAGTAGGAAGGCAGGGGGGTCCCTTGTCAGTCTCATCTGTGACCCATTGGTCCCCTGAACCCATAACCGGAGCCACATCGAAAACCTTTCTGTTTACAGCAGAGAGGAGCGGATAGGGAGCTGTAGACAGGAATTTGAGAGCGTTTGACAGAGGGAGGCTTACAATGGTGAGGAGGACCCGCAACACCTGTGCCAGCACTGCTTCTGTCTCCTCCACCTGCGCCTGTAGCCAGACAGAGCACCAAAGCATGGATGCTTTTACCCAGATTCTGGTGTGGGCTTGCAAAGACTGTAATTTGCAATTTCCACTTACTGATATCCAGGCTGGGGGTGGCATCCAATGTGAAAGGTGCCTACTGGTGGAATCTCTCAGGCAGCAGGTGGGAGAGCTACAGGAGGAGGTGGCCAGGCTGAGGAACATCTATGTCCATGAGCAATTCCTGGACAGTATCCATGTGGAGACAGCTGATGGTGCTGTCCCAGTTGACAGGACTACTGACACTCCAGTGAAGGAGGAGATGCCTGAGGGTGTATCTGACACACCAGTGGAGGAGGAGGCTCAGGGTGGACACAGCCAGCTGGTTACTTCTAGCAGCAGGCAGTGCTCCACCCCTGCTGCAAACCCTCCTGCTGTGGTAATAGATAACTGTTATGCTCTTCTTGATACAGGAGAGAAGAAATCACCCCCAACAGTTAAGGGGGTGAAGCCTCGTACCCCTAAGGCTGGGAGGTCTGCTGCCACCACTGATAAGAAACGTAGGGTAGTGGTGGTTGGAGACTCTCTGCTGAGGGGGACGGAGACACCCATCTGTCGCCCTGACCGTTCATCCCGGGAGGTATGCTGCCTGCCAGGGGCCCGTATCCGAGATGTTACAGAGGCTTTGTCGAGGATTATCCGGCCTTCTGACTACTATCCCATGCTACTCATCCATGTGGGCACAAATGATACTGCGAGGTGTGATGCTGAGCAGATCAAGAGTGACTACAGGGCTCTGGGAGTATGGGTTAAGGAGTTTGGAGTGCAGGTGGTATTCTCTTCGATTCTTCCTGTTGAAGGTAGGGGTCCGGGCAGAAACAGATGCATCGTGGAGGTGAATGCCTGGCTGCGAAGATGGTGTCGCCAGGAGGGCTTTGGCTTCCTCGACCACAGGATGCTATTTGAGGAAGGACTGCTAGGAACAGATGGCGTTCACCTTTCGAAGCGGGGAAAGGCCTTATTTGCGCACAGACTGGCTAACCTAGTAAGGAGGGCTTTAAACTAGGTTCGACGGGGACAGGTGAGCAAAGCCCACAGGTAAGTGGGGAACAAGACCTGGGAGATGGGTTGGAAACAGGAGGGAGCACGGGCTATAATGGCAGAGAGGAAGGAGGGTCAGGGCAAAGCTGGGAGGCAAGATCAAACCAGTATCTTAGATGCCTTTATACAAATGCAAGAAGTATGGGTAATAAGCAGGAAGAACTGGAAGTGCTAATAAATAAATACAACTATGACATTATTGGCATTACTGAAACTTGGTGGGATAATACACACGACTGGAATGTTGGTGTGGATGGGTATAGTTTGCTCAGGAAGGATAGACAGGGGAAAAAGGGAGGAGGTGTTGCCTTATATATTAAAAATGTACACACTTGGACTGAGGTGGAGATGGACGTAGGAGACGGAAGGGTGGAGAGTCTCTGGGTTAGGCTAAAAGGGGTAAAAAACACAGGTGATGTCGTGCTGGGAGTCTACTACAGGCCACCTAATCAGGCGGAAGAGGTGAATGAGGCTTTTTTCAAACAACTAACAAAATCATCCAAAGCCCAAGATTTGGTGGTGATGGGGGACTTAAACTATCCAGATATATGTTGGGAAAATAACACCGCGGGGCACAGACTATCCAATAAGTTCCTGGACTGCATTGCAGACAACTTTTTATTTCAGAAAGTTGAAAAAGCTACTGGGGGGAAGCTGTTCTAGACTTGATTTTAACCAATAGGGAGGAACTTGTTGAGAATTTAAAAGTAGAAGGAAGCTTGGGTGAAAGTGATCATGAAATCATAGAATTTGCAATTCTAAGGAAAGGTAGAAGGGAGTACAGCAGAATAGAGACAATGGATTTCAGGAAGGCGGATTTTGGTAAGCTCAGAGAGCTGATAGGCAAGGTCCCATGGGAATTAAGACTGAGGGGAAAAACCACTGAGGAAAGTTGGCAGTTTTTCAAAGGGACGCTATTAAGGGCCCAAAAGCAAGTTATTCCGATGGTTAGGAAAGATAGAAAATGTGGCAAAAGACCACCTTGGCTTACCCTTGAGATCTTGCGTGACCTACAAAATAAAAAGGCGTCATATAAAAAATGGAAACTAGGTCAGATCACAAAGGATGAATATAGGCAAATAACCCAGGAATGCAGAGGCAAGATTAGAAAAGCAAAGGCACAAAATGAACTCAAACTAGCTATGGGAATAAAGGGAAACAAGAAGACTTTTTATCAATACATTAGAAGCAAGAGGAAGACTAAGGACAGGGTAGGCCCACTGCTCAATGAGGAGGGGGTAACAGTAACGGGAGACTTGGAAATGGCAGAGATGCTTAATGACTTCTTTGTTTCGGTCTTCACTGAGAAGTCTGAAGGAATGTCTAGTATAGTGAATGCTTATGGGAAGAGGGTAGGTTTAGAAGAGAAAATAAGGAAAGAGCAAGTAAAAAATCACTTAGAAAAGTTAGATGCCTGCAAGTCACCAGGGCCTGATGGAATGCATCCTAGAATACTCAAGGAGTTAATGGAAGAGGTATCTGAGCCTCTAGCTATTATCTTTGGGAAATCATGGGAGACGGGGGAGATTCCAGAAGACTGGAAGGGGGCAAATATAGTTCCCATCTATAAAAAGGGAAATAAAAACAACCCAGGAAACTACAGACCAGTTAGTTTAACTTCTGTGCCAGGGAAGATAATGGAGCAGGTAATCAAAGAAATCATCTGCAAACACTTGGAAGGTGGTAAGGTGATAGGGAATAGCCAGCATGGATTTGTAAAGAACAAATCGTGTCAAACTAATCTGATAACGTTCTTTGATAGGATAACGAGCCTTGTGGATAAGGGAGAAGCGGTGGATGTGATATACCTAGACTTTAGTAAGGCATTTGATACAGTTTTGCATGATATTCTTATAGATAAACTAGGAAAGTACAATTTAGATGGGGCTACTATAAGGTGGGTGCATAACTGGCTGGATAACCGTACTCAGAGAGTAGTTGTTAATGGCTCCCAATCCTGCTGGAAAGGTATAACAAGTGGGGTTCCGCAGGGGTCTGTTTTGGGACCGGTTCTGTTCAATATCTTCATCAACGATTTAGATGTTGGCATAGAAAGTACGCTTATTAAGTTTGTGGACGATACCAAACTGGGAGGGATTGCAACTGCTCTGGAGGACAGGGTCAAAATTCAAAATGATCTGGACAAATTGGAGAAATGGTCTGCGGTAAACAGGATGAAGTTCAATAAAGATAAATGCAAAGTGCTCCACTTAGGAAGGAACAATCAGTTTCACACATACAGAATGGGAAGAGACTGTCTAGGAAGGAGTATGGCAGAAAGAGATCTAGGGGTCATAGTGGACCACAAGCTTAATATGAGTGAACAGTGTGATACTGTTGCAAAAAAAGCAAACATGATTCTGGGATGCATTAACAGGTGTGTTGTAAACAAGACACGAGAAGTCATTCTTCCGCTTTACTCTGCGCTGGTTAGGCCTCAACTGGAGTATTGTGTCCAGTTCTGGGCACCGCATTTCAAGAAAGATGTGGAGAAATTGGAGAGGGTCCAGAGAAGAGCAACAAGAGTGATTAAAGGTCTTGAGAACATGACCTATGAAGGAAGGCTGAAGGAATTGGGTTTGTTTAGTTTGGAAAAGAGAAGACTGAGAGGGGACATGATAGCAGTTTTCAGGTATCTAAAAGGGTGTCATCAGGAGGAGGGAGAAAACTTGTTCACCTTAGCCTCCAATGACAGAACAAGAAGCAATGGGCTTAAACTGCAGCAAGGGAGATTTAGGTTGGACATTAGGAAAAAGTTCCTAACTGTCAGGGTAGTTAAACACTGGAATAAATTGCCTAGGGAAGTTGTGGAATCTCCATCGCTGGAGATATTTAAGAGTAGGTTAGATAAATGTCTATCAGGGATGGTCTAGACAGTATTTGGTCCTGCCATGAGGGCAGGGGACTGGACTCGATGACCTCTCGAGGTCCCTTCCAGTCCTAGAGTCTATGAGTCTATAAAACCTTAAATTAGAGTGAATAAATGAAGACTTGGCACACCACTTCTGAAAGGTTGCTGACCCCTAGTCGCTAGAGGTTTAAACTTTAGACTTAAAAACCTTCCCCCATTAGCTGCTAGTCATATGCAACTCTGGGCATTGTTACTTTCAGCACACCCATATGAAATCAAATATCGGAAATCCACTCTGCACGGCAATGCAGATGGCCTCTCAAGGTTGCCGTTGCCGGTCCAACATCAAGATAGTGCCCAAAAGGAAATCTTCTACTTTGAACAGGTAGAGAATATACCCATCACTGCTACTCAGATAAAGAAGGCAACTCGCGTTGACCCAGTATTGTCCCAAGTTATGGATCTGGTGATGCATGGAAAATCTCGACAAACTTCTCTGGTCTCACCCGACCTTGTTACCTACATGTCCAGAAGGACGGAGTTATCGGTCCAATCTGGTTGTTTGTTGCGGGGGAGATGTGTCATTATTCCACCACCACTGAGATCACAGATGTTAGAACAGCTACATTCCAGTCACTGTGGAATAGTGCGCATGAAGGAAATTGCATGAAGCTATTTTTGGTGGCCTGGATTGGACAGTGCTACTGAAGAGAAGGCAAAAGCTTGTATGTCATGTCAGGGTGTGAGGAATGCACCCCAGTGGGCACCCCTACACCCATGGGACTGGCCTGAAAACCCGTGGCAACATATTCACATTGACTTCGCTGGCCCCCTTGAAGGAAGCATGTTCTTGGTGGCAGTAGATACCCATTCTAAATGGCCAGAAGTCTCTATAATGCAGTCCAGTAGTACAGAGAGTACTATCCAAAAACTACGGGGACTCTTTAGTCGTTTCAGTCTGCCAGAACAACTTGTGAGCGACAACGGACCGCAGTTCATCTCTCAGGAGTTTCAAAATTTTCTGAAGGCAAATGGGATACACCACATCACGTCAGCACCATATCATCCATCCACCAATGGATTAGCTGAAAGATTTGTGCAGACAATGAAACACGCTTTGAAATCAGCAAGGGGACAACACTCCATTCAGAAGCGTCTGGATACCTTCTTACATTCCTACAGAAACACACCTCATGCTACGACCCAGGCATCCCTGGCCTTTCTAATGGTGGGACGACAGCTGCGCGCTTGCTTTGATCTGCTGAAACCTTCTGAACTCCGACAAATTGTGCAACATCAGCAGCAATATCAAGTCATCAGATGGACACCCAGAGCAAAAGACTGAACCTTTAGCCCGGGACAGCCAGTTTGGCCTCGGAATTATACTTCCAGAGCTAAATGGGTCCCTGCCACGATCATCACTCAGACAGGACCTGTTTCCTACACAGTCCGGACTGCAGAGAATCTTACATGGCGGCGACATGTAGATCAGCTGTTGCCAGGTCATGCCAGTCCTCAGGATGCATCTGCAGCTGAGTGGTCTGACTTCACCTCTTCTGGTGAGACACCGAATCACGAATCACCTGTTCCTGACTGTTCTCTTCCATTACTGTAGGCGGCTGAGATACCCCTTTGCCCAGCACGAGCTGATACCACCTCTTCACCTGTTCGTGCTGCGGACCCTGAGCCCATGGTACTTTCAGGTGCAACAACACCAGAAGTTCGCCGTAATCCACCTAGAGACAGAAGGCCTCCTCATCGGCTGGATCTTTAGCTAGGGCGAACCCATGGTTATGGGGCAAAATAATCCCCAGGGTTTAGCCAGGAATGGAGGCAGTCTACCCTCCTTCTCTAGTCTAGTGTGTGTTTTATTTAGGGGATATTCTTATTAGGGGGAGGAATATGTTGTGTATTTGGTTGTCATGGTTTTTGTTCCTATGGCAACTGAGTTAGATTATTAGGGGATAGCCCAGCCAGCTTTGGCCAGTTAGGCAAGCTCTGTGTCTGTAAATAAATGGTAGTTTTGTTAACTGTCTGCTGTCTGGCCTCAAGTGATTTCTCCCTAAACCGGCTGCCCCCAAGGATATAACACCTCCTGCCCAGGCTGCGGCCTGGCACACCCACCCCTGGGAGGCTCCTGCAGGCTGCAGCAGATGCATGCACCCCCCAGCTCCCGTGCGCCTCCCAGCCCCTCCCTCACCATACTCGGGCTTTGCGGCTCCCGGGCATGTGAGCCACTGGGGCGCAGAGCCCTGAGCCTGCTCCGGGAGGGGCAGTGGCGGCAGTGGCTCACACTCCTGGGAGCTGCAGAGCCTGAGCACGGCGACAGGGGAGCTAGGGGGTACATGGTGAGCCGGCGCCCGTATGCATCTGCTGCAGCCTGCAGGAGCCCCCGGGAAGGGGTGCGCGGGACAGGAAGAACAAGGGGTGCGGCTGCTCCCTACTAGCCGCGCTGCCGTCTTTGCAGGGCTGCTGCCCTCCTGTACCCCGCCGGCTCCTCCATGGCTGGGGCTCGCTGCTGCCGCAAGCAGGATGCTCTGGCTCCGGTGCCTCCAGAAGGTGGCTCCTCCCTGCCGAGCCGCTGCAGCAGCCCAAACCCAATGAGTGGACTCAGGGTGGGGGGCCACCAGGGTAGGGTGGGGAAGGCTCGTGGGGGGGGCTGTGCACCCTCCAGGGGAGTTCAGGGTGTGGGGAGGGGGGAACCTGGTCTGGGGAGCAGCCCCTGGGCACGGCGGGCCCCTGGGGTCTAGAAAGGCTTGTTGGGATTTGCCCCTCAATGAACCGATGTGCGGGGGGGGCACAAGCTGGAAGTTTTGCCTACGGCACAAAATATCCTTGAACCGGCCCTGTCAGGAGGTCATCTAGTCCAACCACGTGCTCAAAGCAGGACCAACTCCAACTAAATAATGAAGCCCTTGGTTTCATATCTCAGTTGATTTAGAGTTTTAGAGTTGAGCAGGAACTGGAATTTCTTGTTTTGTGGGACATTCCACCATTTCCAAATATATTTTTGTTCATGGGAAAGTGGTGAATTTTGGAAACTTAACATTTTAGGTCAGTTAAAACATCTTGTTTTGATTAAAATCAAAACATTTAGTTTCAATGTAGACTTTTTATTTAATTTTTAATGTTTTTATCATATAAAATTAAATTTCAAAATGAAAAGTCATTTCTAAATTAACATTCTGTACTAAAATTGTCTAAATGGAGCGCTTCTACGTTATTAAAATGTTTCACTTTTTAAATGAATATTTTACCAAAATGACACTTTCCACAGAAAGTTTTGGTTTGAACAAAACAGTGTTTTCTGATGGACTAGAATGTTTCTCCGTTTTTTTTTATTTTTAAAAGATGCGTACGTACACTGCATATCATATTGTTTTGTAAATTATGCTTTTCAACCAAATTCCTATATATTTGCATTCATGTTTCTTACACTGTAGCATTATGGAACAAGAGCCAGTGTTATAGTCTTTGAGCACTCTGTGTGTTCGTTTCTCATATTTATGGTGCTATTTTTGGATAGAGGATTGGGCCTTTATAGTTATTGGTAATGAGTTTATATAAGTCATCAAATAAGTGCCATAGTCAGTGGGGTTCCTGTCTAGTTTTTCCAAGCAATGTGATTTTGATTCACTCTTTCAAGGGCAGACAGTACAGCAGAATCGTGGCAGGAGATTACATTAGTCATGTCAAACTTTCAGTTGGCGCAGAATAAAAATTATACTGTTTTTGCACTTCATTACCCTGCACCGGTTTGAGCACACTAAAGTGCCAAAGGATGTCGTACATCACCCTTGGTATATTTCTCCGTGTTTCACATAGCAGGCGGGTGCAGTACAGTGATACTCGTGAACCAGTAAAATCACACTGCAGAATGTAAGATTTGTAAGTGCTATATGGAGGATGGTTTTGTGATGAAGGCATAGGATGGGGAACCTGTAGATCTGGGTTCAATTCCAGATTTTGTGTGTAACCGGGGAAATTGTTTAGTCTGCAGAAGAGAAGAATATGGGGGGATTTGATAGCTGCTTTCAACTACCTGAAAGGGGGTTCCAAAGAGGATGGATCTAGACTGTTCTCAATGGTACCAGATGACAGAACAAGGAGTAATGGTCTCAAGTTGCAGTGGGGGAAGTTTAGGTTGGATATTAGGAAAAACTTTTTCACTAGGAGGGTGGTGAAGCACTGGAATAGGTTCCCTAGGGAGGTGGTGGAATCTCCTTCCTTAGAGGTTTTTAAGGTCAGGCTTGACAAAGCCCTGGCTGGGATGATTTAGTTGGGAATTGGTCCTGCTTTGAGCAGGAGGCTGGACCAGATGACCTCCTGAGGTCCCTTCCAACCCTGATATTCTATGATTCTATACTTTAGTTTCCCTAGCTATACAGTGGAAATAATATTTATCTTATAGGGGTCTTATGAGGATTCATTCATTAATGTCTGTGAAGTGCTTTGATACTCAGGGATGAAAGATAAATAAGTCTTTCTGTCTTTAGAAGATACATAAAAACATAGCATTCTCCCATCACTCACTTCAATTGACATCATTAGGGACCTTAGAGCTTCTGCCTGTATTAGCTGGGGTGTAATAATAGTAACTAGACACGGACATGAACATCAGCCCAGATCTTGGTAACGGGACAATCTAAAACTTTGGATCAAAATATATCTCTAGCTTTGGGGTTAGTACAGTTCTGGCTTCAAGTTCTGCAGCATGAGACTAATATTTTATAGCTAGAAAACACTACACAAACACTAATTACACCAACAGTCTTGTATTATGTCCATTATACAGATGAGACACAGCACTTAAAATATCTTGCCCAGACCACACCGTGTTTTAGAATGTAAGTATCCTCAA
The DNA here is from genome assembly GCF_007399415.2 of Gopherus evgoodei. Taxonomy (NCBI): domain Eukaryota; kingdom Metazoa; phylum Chordata; order Testudines; family Testudinidae; genus Gopherus; species Gopherus evgoodei. Next base: position 151,591,989 of record NC_044323.1, read on the forward strand.
CCCAGTTTACCAGTGCTCTGCCCTTATGCAAGCCATTTACACTGGTGTAAAGAGGGTGCAAAATGCTACTATTTTGATTTGGAAGAATTTTACATTCATTTTGCCCTGAAGTAAATGAGGCCTGTGCAACACCACTGAAGTAGACATACCAGATCTCCAGTTGGTGTAAATCGGCAAAGCTTCATTGACGCTTGGCCCAGTTGATGTATGTGAAAGCACAATTTTGTCTAAAATGTGGAAGTTGCATCTACCATGGGAATGAAAGAGTTAAAAAAGGAAGATGGTGGCTTCTACAGATGGCATCCCATGTTTACTGTTAAAGCTGCTCAATGTCCTTTTCATGTACAATGTGCTGTTCCAAGACAGGAAATTGCTACACTGATCAACCAAAAAGGTTATATTAATAAATTAGCCTACAAATCTCCCCACCTGCCCAGAAAAGCAGGAGCCTGGCTTTGATGCTGGCTATTTTCTATTTTTAACAGTCTTTGGCAGAGTGTTAGCATTCCATTTAAAATGAGCCAAAAGACACAGCAAACAAGATTTTCTTTTCACCCACTACTGCATTTGGCTTAATAGAGCACTTTCTGGACATGGATTTCATTTACCTTTTCCATTGAAACAAAATGGGAAAGGAATGGACAAACTGATGTAAGGTTAATTCAATGGTTGGGGCATCTTGGTCTCCTTAGGTTCTTTTGAAATTCCCAACCAAAAAGAATCTTTCAGCGAGATAATGGACAGCTGTAGGGCATTTTATTATTACAGGGAAATAGCATTTGTATATTAAGAAATTTCTGGAGTATAGTCACAAAGTAAAATCATGAAATATGGATCTGATTTCTTTTGTACCACAGTTTGGACGATTCACTTGGTAAAGAATTAAAATATCAGTATTGCATTGAATAGGAGAGGTATTTTTAACTATTTTCAATCAAAAAAGGAACATTCACATAGGCAAATGACTGTAATGTGCAATGCACTAGTAGCAATTGTGATCCAGAGCCAGACGTCTACCTGTGCCTAACCTGACTGTCAGGGAATCAGATACAACTCTCTCATATGCTGCCCCAGTCATAGCCCTGGGGCATCTTAGAGCAGCCTAGTGGCTGCTGTAATTTGAACCAATTGGCTGTGGTCCCTAAGGGACCTTGCACCAACTGAAGATAACTAGAATACATTGTACTCTGACCACATGTCCCATTCCTCACTTGCCCCCAACATACTTCCTGTGTCCATCATTTCAGCTCAGAAAGTGAGGGTTTGTGTTATAGTGGGTAGACATCACTTTGCATTTGACAATAGGGATTGCATTCAGCAGAAGCAGAATGAGAGTCATTATTCATTCTCATCATTTGTGTGCCCAGTTTAGGCAATATCCTGATACCGTCTCTCACACACATTTGCCCAGAAAAACTCTCTTCAGTGCATGCAGCTTAAATAACTTTTTTTGAATTTTCTAAGTTTCAGACTGAACATGTATCTAGAAGCAGTTGAGCTCAGATCCTACAGATGAATCCATAAATTCCCCTACATTTTCAAAAGTCACCTCATCTTAGGCTCCCCTGAGACCAGAATGAAACACTGGAAAGTTCAGGAACTGCTTTCTGGCATGGTTCAAGAGCAGAGAAGCATTAATGCAATGAAGCTAGGATCCACATCCGAACTTCTTCAGCTTGGGGGTTTGGTTGGGCACACAGAGGTCTGGGGGAGATCTGAACTTCCCCAACGTTCAGTTAGAATTTGAGATCTTATGTCTTCGTTCAGGCCCATGTCTCTAACAGTATTGTTGTTTGTATGATTTTGGAGAATAAAAATGATGAATGCTTGTTTACTGGCAAACTTCATGTGTTGTGTAAATAACTACTACAATATCCCTATCAATCTTGGCATGTTTATGATTTCATAGGGACTGGGCGGGCGGATATGCCAATGTTAAAAGAGCTATTGATCAAAATCTTGGCTGTAAAGACCCAAACAAGCAAATTGTGTTTTCTGGGAATTTGGGGTGATGTTTATATCCAAGCTATGTTGTCCAAAGTAATCACTGATTTTGGAATGATAGGGTCACATTATTGGAGGCAAGTACTTTGAAAGCATAATAATGAATGACTTTTCCCTCAAAAACCTGTTAAGGATTTAATGCAATGGTGGATCTGCAGCAGAAAGTGGTCCTAGGGCTTTTTTATTTACCATGGGCCCCCAGAACAGGCAATATTTTGACAGCATGGAATCCAGTTTTCTGTTTCATCCACAACCAGATAGCGCTGTTTTCCTTTCCAAGAAACTTGAACGTCTGAGCTAGGGAGTTGTGGGATCTTATTACTCGCGAATTTCTAGTGTTATTCTGGGACCACTAATGGCAGCTTTGTAAACAGTTTTCCATAAACATCAGTGTTACATCTTTGGTAACCTAGCGGTGTTTCTATATTTTGTTCATTATGGCCCTGATTCAGCAAATCACTTAGGCACATGCCTTTCTTCATGTTACAAGCATCATTTGAATAATGTCAGTAAGCTTTCTTAGTATAACTCAAGTTTATGGGTGAAATGTACAGTCATGTCGCAGGCCAGTCTGAGGCCTATGCACCACTTACATCCTTGGAACAGAAGAATACCACACATGCTAGCAATACTTTTAGTCACTTTGCTTAAGTGGGACATATCGGGTGCATAGGCATTGTGCTGGGCCTCTGCCCAAGAGTGAATTTTACTCTACAAGCACCAAGTGTCAGTTGGAGAATTGTGTCCAATCCTGGGCACCACACTTTAGGAAAGTTGTGGACAGATCTGAGAGAGCCCAGAGGAGAGCTAAAAATGATAAAAGGTTTAGAAAACCTGATCTATGGGGAAGGGTTTAAAAAATTGGGCATGTTTAGTCTTTAAATAAGGCTGAGGAGAGCTCTGGTAGTCTTCAGACACATTAAGGGCTGTTATAAAAAGGACTATGATCAATTGTTCTCCATGTCTACTGGAAGGTAGGACACGAAGTAATGGGCTTATGCTGCAGCAAAGGAGATTTAGGGTAGATATTAGGAAAATCTTTCTAATTATTAGGGTAGTTAAGCACTGGAGCAGGCTTCCAAAGAAGGTTGTGGGATCCCCATTATTGGACGTTTTAAAGAACAAAAATTGGGTAGAAACTCATAAATGTTCCTCTCCACGGAAATCTTTAGTAAAAGGCGAAAGATTTCTACGATCTGAAGAGAAACCAGAGTATGCTGGATAAAAACACCTGTCAGGGATGGTCTAGGTTTACATTGTTCTGCCTCAGCGCAGGGGACTGGACTTGATGACTTTTTAAGGTCCCTTACAGCCTGGCATTTCTAGATACCGATCCTCTTTTTGGTGTTTCTCTTGTGTACAAACTTGGTGTGAAAGCTTTTCCATTACAAGGACAATGGTATTTTTCTTCTTTATGGCCTGCAGGGGTTCATCTGTTCTCACTCGACATACTATAATTGGCTGGCTTGTGTACCGCTGCCCTCTACTGGATGGGATCAGATGGGATCAAATCTTCCTGCCATCTCCATCTTTTCCTTCTCTCTATCTCCAGACACTCCTCGTCTGTCTGTCTATCCACCCCCGCCTTGATCTAGCTATCTACCTATCCTCATACACCACATCTATCTATCTATCCCCATCCACCCACCTCTATCAATCTGTCTGTCGCACGTGCCTGAGCACGAGTGTGAATCGAGACGCGCTGGTGATGTGTAGACGGTGGGTGAGCGAGTCTCTGAGCAGAGGCAGACAGGGGGATCCCAGGCTTGCAATGCCCCCAGCTGGGCACCAGAGGCCGCTGTTCCCCCCAGCCGGGCTGCGCTGACCCGGGAAGTGAACGCAGGGGGCGGCCGGTGTCCTCTGGCCCATGTGGGCGCTGCCGGGCGGGCGGCATGGCTGAGGCTCAGCAGAGCAGGATGCAGGAGGCCATCGACAGCATGGTGCAGGGCCTGGAGCGGGAGAACATCCGGAAGATGCAGGTAACGGAGAGGGGAGGATGGGGGGACCTGGGGTGGGTTGACCCACTGGCCCCTCCCCGCACCCCCTTTTCTGTGCTGCCCGCCCCAGCAGCTCCCCCATTTACTGCCCCCCATCTACCTGCCCTTGTCCCCCCCAACAGCCCCCATTAGCACCCTGCTTCCTGACCCATTGCAATGCCTGCCCTGGGGGACTTGGCACCTCTGGTAATGGGGGGAGGAAACCAGTGAGCCTGGGCACTCCGCCCCCCTTGTGTGTATGTAGAGGGACCCTGGGGGAAGGGTCAGTGAGCTGTGCCCCCAGGCCGGGTGACGTGTGTGAACAGGGATCTGGGCCCCTCACCGAATTGGGGTGGGTGCGCAGCAGCTCCCCTTTTTACTGCCCCCCACATCTACCTGCTTCTTTCCCCCCAACAGCCCCCATTAGCACCCTGCTTTCTGACCCATTGCAATACCTGCCCTGGGGGCCTGGGGCCTTCTGGTAATGGGAGGAGGAAACCAGTGAGCCTGGGCACTCCACCCCCCTTGTGTACATGTGTATGTAGAGCAACCCTGGGGAAAGGGCTCAGTGAGCTGTGCCCCCAGGCTCGCTGAAGTGTGTGAGCAGGGATCTGGCCCCTTCACCAGATTGGGGTGGGTGGGTCAGTGCTATGCTCAAGGAGAGATGGGCGTCAAAGCCAAACAGGTCTGGTTGGGAGGTCTGCACTATATGCTCAAACCCCCACTGGATGGGGTATGTGTATTGGGAGTGTGGGGTTTGGATTTGTGTTGCTACAGGCAACAGCTTTGGAAAAGCCCAGCCTTTGGCTCCACAGAGCCTGCAACCCAATCCCAGCCAGCATTCTCTCCCACTCTTTGCAGGGTAACATGTTTCGATGCAGCGCCGGCTGCTGCGAGAATAACACGGCCTCCATGCAGCAGGTGCACCATTGCATCGAGCGCTGCCACGCGCCCCTGGCCCAGGCCCAGGCCGTCGTTACCAAAGAACTGGAGAGGTTTCAGGTGCGGAGAAGGTGACCGATGGACCCCGGTGCGGGTTAGCACTGACATGCCATAGGGAAATAGCATCGACAGTGGCGGTCTATTGGGCCCCAAATCCCTGTGGAAACTAATCCCGATTTAGTCTCAAGACATGTGCAGAGGTTTGCTGTGGATTCGCATGGGTTTGGGATGTGGGGCGAGTCAGTGCTGTGCCAAACCCCGTTGCAAAAGTAATCGGGACAAAAGGGGATGCACCCAAGCAGAGGGTAACATGAACGGGGCATCTCATTTTGGAGAAGAGAATGCTGTGAGGGAGGGGGGTATTGGAGCCTCAAGGTTCTGCTCTATGTTAAATCCAGGCTCATTATGCAGCAGGAGGCTTGAAAGCTCAGGTCATCAGGAAGGAACCTCCTGCAAAGAGAACGTGTGTCTCGTTAGGATAGATTTTTTTTTCCCAATGCTCCAGTTCTAGTGCTGGTGAAAGGTGCTAGTCTGAAAGCAGGGAGGCTGGAGCAGGTGGGAGTCCTTGGAGCACTTATGGAGTGGGCAGAGGGAAAGCTTTGGTATTTTGATGGCCCCGTTACCATTGTATCTCAGAGCCTCCCAGTCTGTTCACACATTCCCTTCACAACACCCTGGGAGGTAGGGCAGTGCTGGTCTCAGTTTACAGATTGGGAACTGACGCACACAGAGTCATTCGCCCAAGATCACACAGGATGTCTGTGGCCAAGCAGGGACTTATACTCAGGTCTCCCATGTTTTAACGACAGGACCGTCCTTTCTGTCTTTGCCACACAATTGAATTTGACTCCATCCTGCTTCAGAAGGATGGCATTTTGGGGTCATAGAACAATGTGATCTGCAAGGGCCTCTGTCCTGAGAATGCAGCAAAGAATCCTGTGGCACCTGATAGACTAACAGACGTTTTGGAGCTTGAGCTTTCGTGGGTGAATACCCACTTCGTCGAATCCGACAAGTGGGTATTCACCCATGAAAGCTCATGCTCCAAAACATCTGTTAGTCTATAAGGTGCCACAGGATTCTTTGCTGCTTTTACAGATCCAGACTAACACGGCTACCCCTGATACTTGTCTCCTGAGAATCTCAATAGAGGTCACAGCAGTGGTACAGCTAGGGTGACCAGACTGCAAATGTGAAAAATCGGGACAGGGGATAGGGGTAATAGGTGCCTATATAAGAAAAAGACCCAAAAATCAGCACTGTCCCTATAAAATCAGGACATCTGGTCACCCTAGGTACAGCTTTTTTTGTGCAGGGGAGACGCCTACTAGGAACTGGGCTGAGACCCACCAAGCATATTTCCCATAGACCATCATGCAGCCATTGCAATATCTCTAAGCTGCTACCAACCTGAGCTTGGTTATTACTGATGACCTAGAGCAGTGGTCCCCAATGCGGTGCCCATGGGTGCCATGGCGCCCGCAGGGGCATCTTAATGCGCCCGCATCCTGGACCAAGGGAGAGCACCTGTCAAAATGCCGCTGAATTTCAGTGGCATTTCTGTGGGGACGCCTCTCAATGATGACACTTGTTGCCAACAAGTGATGTCATCGAGGGGCGTCGCCCCCAAAATTTGGCAGGGATGCCTCTCGATGATGCCACTTGCCGTTGACAAGTGACGTCATCAAGAGGTGTCGCTCCCGAATTTCGGCGGGGACGCCTCTCGATGACGGCGCTTGTTGACGGCAAGTGGCGTCATTGAGAGGTGTTGCCGCCGAAATGCCGCTGAAATTTGGCGGCATTTCAGCGGGTGCTCCACCGCCACAGTGGTCCAGACGAAAAGGTTGGGGACCACTGCCCTAGAAGTGAAATGTCCTGTGTCAAATACACATCATTCAGTCTTCAGTCTCCATGTAAACTGCTAGCCACGTGGAACAGTGAGAGTAATTAACCACTGGAACAACTTACCAAGAGTTTTGATGGATCTGTGACAATTTTAAATCAGGATTGGATGTTTTGCAGAAAGCTCTGCTCTAGGAATTATTTTGGGGCATTCTCTGGCCTGTGTTGTACAGGAGGTCAGACTAGATGATCACAATGGTCTCTTCTGGCCTTGAATCAAGGAGCTAGGTTGACACACCCTGCCTAACTTATTGCATGTAGACCACCGCACAGCATCTGATAGCTGTTGGATAACCTAAGCAAAATGAGTTTGGAGGTCTCATTGCAAATGGTGATCGACTTCCAGCCCGCAGCAAGCTTCATTCTTCTGCCATGCATCCCCTCTCATTAGAAATAATTTTGTTCTGTGTCCAAAGGCATGACAGCCTGCCATCTAAGAAGTGGATAAGAGCTCATTTGTCCAGCCACTCCGCCACCCAATGCATTTTGCTCGCAGCTGCATGAACTCTAACTGTCTGGAATTCCCGTTTGCAGGACCGTTTGGCTCGCTGCACGATGCACTGTAATGACAAAGCCAAAGATTCCCTGGATTCAGGAAGCAAGGAGCAGCAGGTGAAACAACAGCTGGAGAGCTGCGTGACAAAGTGCGTGGACGATCACGTGCATCTCATCCCCAGCATGACCAAGAAAATGAAGGAGACTCTGGCGGCCATTGCACAATAAAGCTGTGTCTGTTTGGGGAGAGAGAGGGAGACGTGTAGTTCCTATTAAAAGAGAGACGTGCACATGGAGATTCGTGTTGGAAATTGAGGAATGAAAATGGATGATAAGGATGATTTTGTATTTTCCAAGTATTGCAGTGGTCCATTCAAGAGCTGGTTTGGTTTAAGGGCTTGGTGGTCTGGGGCTGATTTGAGCGCCACCAGTTGTGGAGAGGACAGATTAGTGACTTTGCCCCAGTCTTCAAAGGATTAATGGTTAGTATATATACAGACCGTGCTGATAATAGCAGTGTCCTCCACTGACCTTGACATCCCTGGTGAATGTAGACCTGCTGGAAGGCACCAGTTTAACAGGCCTGGAGCCTGAAGGGGCTATATCCCTAAGAAAGTATAACAGCAGTGCAAGCTTCCCCAGTGCTGCCTAACCAATATGCCTCAATAGTGCCCTTCAGGAGTTAAGGGCCAGATTCTCAGCAGATGTAAATCAGTGTAGCTCCGTTAGTGTCAGTGGAGCTGTGCCAGTGTAAACCCACTGAGGATCTGGTTCAAAAAGTCCAGTCTCCATGTCCTTTTCATGGTGGTGATGTGAGGGACTAGGAGGATTTGAAGTGAAACTATCACTGGGTTGGGTTTGAACTGATGCCCTAGAGTTCTAAGGTCCAGTGTCCCTGCCTCAGTTGTTCTCCAGGCTGTTGTGAACAGGAGGACAGGATTTTCTCCTTCAGTTGCTCTCACATCTGCAGAACTTATTGTCTAGCACTGACAGGTTCCCCTTGTCCCTCTAGTGCAGGTGCCTTTTGCTCTTGGAAGGAACAGTTGAATAGGGAGTGTATGCAATGTATTAGATAATCAGTCTGTTTCTCTTAAAATGCTTCTTCCTCCAGGAGACAAGAAGTAGTCAGGGAGAATATTTTTGCATTGGTAGGTCAAGTCTGTGCAGTTGAAACATCTTCGGCCTCTACTGCCACTCACACTGGTATAAATCAGGAGTAATTCCACTGAAATAAATGGAGATATGTCTGTGTGTAAACCCAGTGTGACTGAGTGGAGAATCAGCCCCTTGACTTGCTCTGTTCTCATCAGGCCATCAATCCTGCAGTGTCTAATTCTACTAAGAGAACAAGGTCATCCAGCGCCAATGAGTCACGAGAAGTAGCATGGTGTGTTGGAAAGGAATGGCCAATGCCACTTAATGATCCACTCCTGCTGGTTTTACACCAGTATGATTCTATTGGCTTTAGTGGAGTTGCTCCTGATTTATAGTGGTGTAAGGAACAGCAGTGTTGGGCCTCAAGTCTATCATTAAGAGTTATACCAGGTACATTGTTCCATGCAGTGTGGCATAAATTACTGTCCTCACCTGAGACTGCAGAACAACCACTGAAGGTTTTAATAGGTGGTTTTGCTCCTCCTTTTTTATCTGATATTCCTAATTTAAACACACACAGAGCCTGTCTCTGTTCTTCCTCATCCTGGTATAAATCAAGAGTTTCTCTGCTAAAGTAATGGATTTACAGCAGCATAAATGCACAATCAGATTCTGCAGCGTGTTGCAGTGCAGGCTTGATGTGGATTTCAGACCTTGTCCTTCCCTGGAGCAGCAGGGACAGGGAGCTATGCAGAGGAGGTTGGTTTGAATGCTAGGGCAAGGTTAATGCGCTCCATTAGTCATAGAGCAGCATTACTGGCTGCCTCAGATGTGGAGCTACTCAGCTATAGGAGGAGGCAGTTCTGAAATCTGTGGTCCTCAAGGTAAATGAGCACAATACAGAGATGATCACCACCAAACTACAAAGGGGAAATGACATTCAGTAAACAGCAGCACCATCACCTTGTCTTGTCCTTGTGGCTGGAGACACTGTAGCAAGTATCTTAGGATGGTTCTATTTATTGTGAGCTGAATGACCTGTCTGTACCTTCTCAGGAACAGCTATAATGAACACAACCATTTTGTTCTCTTCTTTTAAAAACTGATTTTTTTTCTAAAAGTTTGATTAAAAAATAAATTTTAGATGACAACTCCTCTGTATTTTTACTTAGCCAAGGCTCGTCGTGACTGCATTGTGGGAAGTGCTAGATTTTGATTTTATATGTTATAGTTTTTTCCTCTCTTGAATGCTTCATTTTGTATTATAGCTGTAGCCAATGGGTTTCACTGCTAACATTTAAAATAGCTGTAGTGCCAACTCACTGCTTGGGAATCAAAGGGCAACCTTATTAGTAATCATGTTTAGTGCCTAGGGGGAGCAATGCAGAATGGTGCTCCATTGTGCTAGGGGCTTTGCAAACAAAATAGTGGAGAGTCCTTTCCCCAGAGAGCTTACAATCGAAATAGACCAGACAGGGAAAGGGGTGGCAGCAAAGGTCTGGAAGGCTTCTGCACTGAAATTTCTGATTGGTTTCCAGTCACCTCTAAATCAGAGCGAGGTCCACATTTTGGACGTGTTTGAAACCCGAATTGGCATCTGGATTTTGTAACTGGGTGCAAACTTTTTAAATGAGCCGAACCAAAGCTGCTGCATTTGGGCTGCTCTGACTCCAATGTAAGGTGCTGTAGGTGGGCAGCTAAATCCTACAAGCAGGGTCGTATAGCCGTGGGGAGCTGCGCATCAATATTTTTGGTGCTGCGGTGTTCATGCTGCAATAGCAAGTCCGCGGCTGACGGCTCCGTGTGGTGAATTGGCCTTATCAGCCGCTGTCAAGGCGCCTTCGGCAACTATGTCGCTCCCGAGCTGCCACTAAGTAGATAGGGTCTCTATTCTGAGGAATACGGGGGAAGTGAGTCACGTGCTCTCGCTCTGGGGCTGCGGGGAGGGTGGAGAGGAAGCGGCACGGCCCGCATTGGCTGGCGGGTCAGTGAGGTCACCCGCACACGACACCGTTGGTCACGCTGGCTGGTTTAAGTGATTTTTTTAAGTCATACGCATGCGTTCCTGGCGTTACTGTTGATTGGCTGAAAGGGAGGCAAGCACGCGGCCTCGGCGTAATCCCTGATTGGTTGCTGAGCCGCGGACGCGGTGACGCCAGAACTGGAGTCGTGCGGAGGAGCGCCAAGCGGTTGTGGGGCTGATTGAGAGGGCACCATGAGCAAAGCGCACCCGCCCGAGCTGAAGAAGTGAGTGTGGCTGGGGGAGAGCGGGGAGCGCCCCCCCCCGGGGGGGGATGTGGAGCCAACGAGGGTAGCTACCGGGCCATAATTTCAGTAGGACCCACCTTTATTACCTACTCCCCCAGCGTCCCGGCATGCGCTGCGCTGGCCAGCGGGGCCTCTCTCTCTGCGCGGCATGGGAAGTTGTCCTTTCTCCCGTCTCCCTGTGCTAAGCACGTGGTGCTACCTCGGGTAAGGGCCTGGGGCAGCCCCGCGCAGTCCACCCTGGCAAGGGTCACGTGCGTAGGGACCCGCTCCTCTCGCCTCTGTTCTGGGTGACATTAGCCTGGGTGCCCCAGAGCAGATATTTACTCAAGTCTCTTGTACCCCATCCCCAAATACATGCAGAGCTGCAACTGGCTGTTTGCCCTTGGTCAGGCTGGCAGCAGTGTAGTGGTAACGTGCCCACAGAACGCTGCACTGAGCCGACACATCGACCATGGCTTGATACCTGCATACAAACCAGTGGGATGCCAGGGAGAGGGCCGATTGGCCAGGCTGTTTGTGTTTTACATTAACGCATAGTTTTTCTGTCTTGTTAATATGTCTCTCTCCCTCCCTTCTCCTTGTGCTTTCAGATTCATGGATAAGAAGCTTTCATGTGAGTTATTTATGTGCCGCGATTTATTCTAAGCATTGCTGTCATTTTAAAGTTCCCATTGTAGTAGCAAGAGAGCCTGAGACATAAGCCCTTGTATTAGAGGCCTGGTATGAGGCAGGACCTGCTCACAGATTCTAGCAAAAACAGGCCTGATATTGCAGAAGTACACATTCCTAAGAAGTGCTAGTTAGTGTACTCATGCAAACACATCCTGATATCAAGGATGGTGCAAAAACATTCCCCAAGGATAAGAGGAACACATCAGAACAGTGGTCACTAGCACACTAAATGCCTAACCACTAAGAAGCCTTAATATAATTTTACTCCTGCACTTTGAGGACTATTATATGTGATAATATCAGCCCACGGTCTGCTAATATTGACCACTATCCAGACTTACTCGTTATTATACTGCATTTTTCAATATGAAGCCTGTGGTATGGGGAACACTAGTTCTAGTATGCAATGCGCCGTTCACATGCATTGTGACTAAATAGTGTTTCAAACTGTCATAGCATTAAAAAATGGTTCTAAAGCTCCAGTCTCAAAGGTAACACTCTGTAACCAAGAAAGCTAAGTACCACAGCTACATGCTGGTAACTTTTTTTATTATTATATTATTTATCAAATATTTCTTCTAGTGAAGTTAAATGGTGGCCGACATGTCCAAGGGATATTGCGAGGGTTTGACCCATTCATGAATCTAGTGATAGACGAGTGTGTGGAGATGGCACAAGGTGGACAGCAGAACACTATAGGGATGGTGGTAAGTATAGAGTTTTCACCCCATTGGATGATATAGGTTGAAACATTTTTAGAGGGGGAGTCTTTTTTCCAGACCTTCTTTCCTTAGTTCCCATCTGTCGTGATGAGGAGCACTACTTTCTAGCAAATGTGCCTGAACCAGGTGAATTCTAGGAAACTAGCTAGCCACACCATACCTGTCACTGAATAATCTCTGGGCGGTTTATGGGTCAAAGATAATTGCTGTTCATGTTTCTAGAAGAGCTAATCTGGAGAAGTATACATGCTGTAGACAGCTTCCCAGCTGGGTTTTGTTGATAGTATTAAATGTCCCATCTCTAGTTGTGATAAACCACATTGGTTGCTATAGAATTCTAATCTTTTTATTATTCCTTATTTTTTAGGTAATACGAGGAAACAGCATCATCATGTTAGAAGCCTTGGAACGAGTATAGATTAACTAGTGAACTCCTGCCTAGAGCTGTGATAAACTTCCCCTTATGTCAGCTGTCTTGTTAACTAATGAGGATTCTTCAGGAACTGTACGTTCCTCATGTAAACAACTTATTTTTGTTAAATAAATTTTGTAATGGTTAACATAACTTGAGTAAATTAATTTAACTTCCTCTTAAAACTGGTGCCAGTTGCCTGCCGAAGTGTCTTGTGCATATTCCAGGAAGTCCTGGCTTTTGAGTGCAACACAGCAAGTGAGACTTGTGGTGTTTTATATTTCTGTGATAGTACAATAGGTGAGCTATACTTTTTTTTATTTGACCATTTTATTAATACACAAGCTTTCAGGCCAGCATGATGAGAGACTTTTTTTTCTTTTATATCTCATTTCAAGTGAAAAATGTCTAAGAACAGGTCTCCAGTCTTCACTACAGAAAAGAGCCAGAATCTGGATTGTGAATCCTATGTTACTAGTAGCACTGTGAATTTCAGTCTGCCTCTTTCCCATCTATTTTGGCTTATTTTTAAATGGCTTTAGGGCAAAAAGGTACTGAATTACTAATCTTTTTTCCTTATCTGGTGGCTGGGGATGGATGGCCTAAAGGATTTAGGCTATCCTGGTCCAGTCACAAGTCCAGCTGGTGCAGTCAGGAGGGGATTAAAAAAGCCAAGACTCTCCGCCTCTTCAGTAAAGCTTCTGGGTTCGCCTTCAGTTATTACTACACGAGCTGGGTGCGTCAGGCTCCTGGGAAACAGTAAACCTGGTTTGTCTTGTGTAGTGGTAATACTACTACTCCATTGTGATGTTTCTGGTGTTCAAACTATTCCAGCTGGTTCTGATGGTTAAACAGCAGTGTTTACCACAGTGAACAACTCTAGCACAGTATAATAGATCAACTCCTGCACAGTGAGCTGTTTCCTCCTCATGTGAACTAACACTTATAGTCAAGTTACAGCAGCAGATAATGTGGCCTCTGGACATGTGATTCATATTGCAATTTTGCTACTGTGGTGCAAAATCTTTCTAACAATGAAATCCTTTAATATGCTAGGGTTTGGCTTAGCATTTACCCCACCTCTTGCTTTACAAATAGGTGCACCTATTTAATTTCGCAAAAATCAAAACTAGTTCCATTATAGCTGAATAACTTGCACAGACATATGGTCTACTGCTACTGGGAACGGACTTAAAAATGCTGAAGAAAGAATATGCCAGTCCTAAGGATCTTCAAAAGATTAAACTATCAATAACTAGCATGAACATAAATATTTTGGTATGAAGGTTCTGTGGCTTTACACTTTTTCTCCACAGTAGGTTAGAAGGCACAGATATGACTCATGGAAACAACTTAATCTTCCCAGGAGATGCATCTACTGTTGAAAGGATGATCAAGCCCTCGATGCCACTTCTCAGTATCGTCCTCTATTCTGATAGCTTGTTTCAGAGGAAATGTTTATATTTAATTACCTTTAAACATAGAAAATTCAGTTGGAAGGCTTTACCTATGCTGCTAATAACACTGCATCTTAGTACAATTGAGTTTTAAAAGCACAGATTACGGAGAGAAATGCAAGCGCTAAATGGGGCATAAACAGGGAAGGTAGTCTTATGAAAAGTCAATGGGCATAATCACGTCCAGAATGTTTGCAAGCTCAAGAGCCCAGTCAGTTTCAGGTTATTACTGGTGCAAAGATTGAAAGCTATTGGGACTAGCTAATAGTTGACAAACAGGTGTTAGTGGGGAAAAAAGTCTTAAGGACAAATGAAGTATTTCCATAAAGCTTTAATTTTACAAACCAACATAGTCCCGAATTAAAAACATTATCAATTTTTTAAAATAAAATCAAATGTGATTCTCCCTTCCCCCCCCCCCCCCCAAAAAAAAAAAAATTAACAGCGCTTCATTAGGTACCTTGAATTTCTGTTGACGTTAGGCAGGAGGTAAAGTTACAAGTAAAAAAACATAAATTTATGCTGAGTATTGAGTATCACTCTTTAAACTACTTGCAGGACTTAAGCTCACTAATTGGTTAAAGCAGCCTGATTTTTAAGAAAAAAAACTGTCCACTGACAACCATGTATTTCTGCAAACATTTCATAACCTCTCTAGAGCACTGATATTTAAAGCAAATAAGATTTAGTTAAGACATGTTTAGATTAACTGTGCTTGATCAGTCTGTGAAAGCTGTAAAGCTATCAAGAATTAAAACACTTTAACTAGCCTCACTTGTAAAAATATGGCCCTAATGCCGTGTCCTACAAGGAACAGAATTTACAGAAGGTGCGCAATCAAAAGAAACAAAGTAAAATCTCAAAATTATTCGGATCTCCCTTTTTACTGCATAGGTGGCATGTCTTTGTGATTTTATTGACTGCTGACTTTCATAAGTTTCTGGGTCTCTCAGTCACTTTGAATAGTTAGGATTCCGTTGCATTAATGTGTTTATCATCAGCATGTATACCATCTCCCATGCTCCTCCTGTAGCCCGCTATAAAATTTTTTATTTCTCTCTCCTCTTAAATACCCCCTGTATTCACTCACCTGAAAAGCATGCTTTAAAATAAATTACAGTACTGTTAATACATGCCAGGTCAGACAAGTACTCTGTACGGAGATTGGAATCTTAACCTTTTTTTTTTTGACAATGTATGAATAACCAAACTTTCAAAAATACAATTGCAGTTCCTTCTGATCCCATGACTTATGGCCTTTTTCAAAGCTGTATATTAACTTCAGCTGGGACGAAGCCAGATTCACAGTTTTCCAAATTATATTCAGGTTCTCTATTGTAGAACCTAACACTGGAACATAAGAACAACTATACTGGGTCAGACCAAAGGTCCATCCAGCCCAGTATCCTGTCTACCGACAGTGACTAATGCCAGGTGCTCCAGGGGGAGTGAACCTAACAGGTAATGATCAAGTGATCTCTCTCCTGCTGTCCATCTCCACCCTCTGACAGACAGAGGCTAGGGACACCATTCCTTACTCATCCTCTCTAATAGCCATTAATGGACTTAACCTCCATGAATGTATCTAGTTCTTTTTTAAACCCTGTTATAGTCCTAGCCTTCACAACCTCCTCAGGCAAGGAGTTCCACAGGTTGGCTGTGTGAAGAACTTCCTTTTATTTGTTTTACAGATTTCGCTTCTAAGATTATAATGATGCTAGAAGGAGAATGAAAAAAAAATCAGTAACATTAAAGAACATGCACCCAGACTGCTCCACGCTTTAAAACTAAATACAGAAAACCTCTTTAAAACCAATTTAAAATTATTTTCCTTAAAAGAAGCAAAGTCAAGTCTAGTAAAAAGGCTCCCAAACCTTTTCAGATGGTAGGGCATTGCCTCTTTCTATTCGCATAAGACCCCTGTGGCAACAAAAGCAATTGCTTAAAATGGAAAGCTGACACTGTTAGGAAACCATGGAATTAATTTGTACTGGACTTAACAAAGGTTAGCAGTTGGAAAGGAAGTGAGCCAATAAGATGAGACCAGACAGCCTCTTACAGGCTACTTTCAGAATTTGATTTTATCAATTTTTAAAATAAAATTAATATGTTACATCTAACTCCACATCCTCTGCCTTTTTCCTTTATTTAAGGAGTTTGCGTCATACCACAGGAGCCACTAAGGCCTTTTCCTGCAAATATTTAACCACATGCTTACCTGTCAACAAGATCGGGGCCAAGGTGATTATACATAAACAGGTCCTTATTCAGGAATGTATCCCTATTCAGGACTGCACTTAAGCACATGCTTAACTTTAAATACTTGCTTAAGTGCTTATCTTGAATAGGGATAGGCTTTAGTACATGCTTACGTGCTTTCCTAAGCTGGGGTCAGAATACATAAGGGAAAGAGCAATTTAAAAATCCTACACCTCTCTGGAATTTTTCCATCTTCACTATTGTGATAGGTAACACTTGTGACTACTGTATCAGGTTAGGGGGAAAATATTCCCATATATTCATTTTTAACAGTAAGGTGGGCCAGAAAGATGTAGCATTTGATCAATACCATGATCAATTTCCTCTGGCCATCACTGGGCAATCTAGACTCATCAGCCATGGGGATTTGTCGCTCATACCTGGGTAAAACTCACAGCTCTGTTTTGAGTTTCTCATATAAATCCTCTTGGTCAATCATGTTCATGTTTCCATACCAGCGATGGTAAGAAAGGAGGGCTGCATTTTTGGCGGCAACTGCGCTCATTTCCATGGCACTTGCCGCCCATTCTATGCCATTAAGGTAGTATATTCTATCGTGCAGGATTATAGGTGGGCATGTGTTTGGAAGATGGTAGTGCGGGTAAGCCAGCCACTTCTTCTCTTTCACAGAATCATAGGATGAGAAAAGCAAATTCATCTGCTCCTTGGTGAGAGATTCTTTTGAGAACACTTTCCAAACAGCAGGTCCCATGGGTTGCTTCATGTCATCGTGTGTGTTTTGGACAGGAGACACAACACCTATACTGTAGATAAATAGGTTGGGATTTTCTATTGTGAAAATGTTGGCTAAATGAAAGTGGGATGGGTCCTTGTAGCCGAAGAAGGATGCGTTTATGCGCCCATGAACAAAAGTTGCCACCATCTGATGGTAACGGTCTGAGAACTGTGCAAGGGGCGGGTTAAAGTTCTGGAAGGTGATGTTGGACATTTTATGATTCAGGGGTGTAGCTATGAGAACTATATCGTACATGTCTGTAGCTGGACCTGATGCAGAGTTGTAGCTCACTTCATACAGCTTAACTGTACCTCCTGGAAAAAAATTAATATTTAAGAAAATGCAGAATCCTCCTGGCAACAGGACATGAGTATTTTTTTGGGTTAATGCTTTTGTAAACTAGATTTTTGGGGGGGGAAGAGAGCAGGGGGAATTTTTCCCTTATTGGACTAAGAACTTTTGCGTCACATGTTGCACACTGGATCTTTCATTGACATAATTTAGAACAAGTCTTTCAGACTAGCGATTTTTGGGTGCCCAATTTGACTCCTCATAAGGGGCCTAAAAATCAGACGGGCCCTATATGTATGTAGTGACCTGAATACCAGGGCTCTTGAGATGGGCATCCAAATGTTTCAGCATACGCCGATCTCTACCTTTAAAGTCTTTTCCTCTTAAGTCCAAAGAAAGCGAGTGCACCTCACCTGTGCGTTGGGGCCGCGTTCTCTCCTCTATAGAGATAACTGTGCCAGAGATAAGTTGTGCTTTAGAAGCATAAAGAAGACCACTGCAGACAAGTTTGTTGCCCCCTTTTACTGACCAAAGTCCAGAGTCAGCACCTGTCATAGACACCGCACCTGCCAGGGAAGAGAGTGAAATTCCAAACACACTGTTCTAACATCCCATTCACTGAATTAAGCAGGGGATCTTCACTCAGGGCTGGAATAGTAAAATAGAGCTAAGAAAACTATAGGTTGCTAGGAAAGTGACACACAAAACTTGCTAAAAATAATGGTACCAAACAGCTACTGAACAATTTGCTTTCCTATCAGAATATCACAGTGAGAGACGACACTGTTGAGCAACAGAAGTAATCCCCCTTTCCTTAAGGATGAATGCATCACCTTCAAAGCCTACCCATGACTAGGGAGCAAGAATCCTAAGAATGAAGCCAGAGTTTTCACTATAGCACAACAGAGGTCACAACATCCAGCCCTTTTAATGACAGCTTCATCTGCCAGCAGAAACAGAACTATGTAAGTATGGAAGACAATTAAACACACACCTACAAACCCATTAATGTTGACACCTTGGCCGTAATTGACTCTCATGATTGGAGTAACCATCTCATAGATAAACTTCTGGGAGAAGCCAGCCTTCTGCAAAGTCTCATCAAGGGTCCGATTCAGCATCTGGATAAAGTCATTCCCTCCGAGGGCATGAAACAAGCCCTCCATGCTGCTGAAGGAGTAGTCATGAGACTGATAGCGGTAGATTCTTTATCCAAAAGGAGAAAGACATATAAATCAATTCATAAAAGACTACCTTAGACTATACAGATTAGCACAGAACAATTAATTTGCAGTCACTGACACTGTAAATGAAAAACGTTTAAAGAAATAGCAAAATTTCTGAGTGCATTTCCAGTTTTTCGTTTTACTCTGCAAAGACCAGTATGCGAAGGGGGTCTGACCATTTTAGATTCTGTCTTCTGTCCCACTGCTCCCTCCTGACAACTGAGATCAGCTGTAGTGTTCGTGCTGATAGTCCTTGGAGGGGTGTTCTTGGGAACTGGAGACAAGGGATTCTCAATGGGACCATCAGAATCTCTTAACCTTCAGAAACAAGGGACAAGGCTCATCTTGCCAGCCAAACCATTGCCTAGCACATCTAAAACAAAGCCCTTTTGGGTCTTTTCATAAGTTTCCTGACTTCTTTCCAGGGGGTGGGTACTTTTGCTCACTGCAGGCAGTTATAAATTAATGCCTGTTTCTGTGTTTTATGCACCCAAATGCCAGCGTGATGGACATACTACGTTAGGGCAAACTGTACTGATGACTCCTTTCGCTCAAAATTATATTGTCTGGTTTACATTGTACAATGTACAAGTGGTGATTACTGTGTCTGTGCTTACTACTACAAAGCAGCACTGTTTAAACGGTAATCTTGTTTTAATTAGAACAGTTTACAAAGTAAAAGGGCAGGCAACAAAAACTACTCATAGAGATCACCCCACTGCCATGAGGAATGAATCCTGGGTTGCCCTAGCTATATTGCAACATACGCTCGTAGGAAAAAAGACCCAAGAAGATCACAGAAGAGAAACAGAGGGTCAAGAAAAAAAACCCTAAACTGCCACTTCTTTATGTTTCCACAGCATTCATCATCATAAATAGTACCTACCAGTTTTTAATCACTCCAGCAGGAGAATTAATTTAGTTCAGGCTTTACATCATTACCTCATAAACTTGTCCAAGATATCTTCCACCCACATGTTCATTCGCAGAGGACTGAATCCATAATGCCAGAGGAGTTTCAGAATATTGATAATGTACCAGCTGCTCTCCTCAAACACAAATTCATCTCCATTGTAAATGCCCAGAAGGCCATGTCGGTTCTCAGGAACAGAAAGTCCTGCAAAGGAAAGAAATATCTGCCATAAGCTAACAGGACCTGCTGGCATAATTTAAAAAGGAACAGGTCTATCTGTTGCACTGTACTGCTTCAGGAAGCACAAAAGATGCATCATTATAAGTAGTGACAAGTGCGATAATTTTGACTTACCAGTTCAAACTGTCTAGATTTTTATTATTTCCTTTTAAAAATCTTAGCAGCAAAGCTGGCTCTGAAAAATGTGAGTGGTGCCCCAAGAATGCAGGAGTTCTAAATGACTTCCTCTAAGATCATACCAGGATTATTTCAACTCAAGTAAACTCATGTAATGAGCAGGATAGTGTGTATGTTCAGTATTGCCCTTGAGTGGAGAGAATCAAAGCTATTCAAACAGGCCCTGAGCTGCTAACAGAGATTTCCTTTCAGCTCAAGTACTATGAACCTGGGCTTTGAATCAAGCAGCTCTGAGTTGTAGTCTCTCTCTAGCTTTAAAATTCAGAGTGGCTCTGGTATACAGTATAGCAATAACCAGGAAGTTCATGGATTTGTTACAATATATATTAGATATTTTGTTGTGGTCATCCCATTTAGTCAAGAGCACCTAAACACTTAGAAGGAACAGGGGGATTGTATCTATTGGGTTTCCGGGAAGTGGGCGGGCAGAAGCCCGCCCACTGCTAAAGGATCCTCCCCCAGCCTAAGGGGAGGACCCACAGGGCCACAGAACCCACTGAGTTCGGGGGACAACTAATAAAAGAACAGGGACAGGAGTGAAGTCAAAGGGTCAGAAGGAGGGAACCTGATGGGAACACCAAGCAGAGAACCCCGGACAGCACCCACTGCTCCTCGAAGGCGTCAAGGGAGCCAGTGGACACCGCCCAGAGGAACTCCGCCCGGATGCGTGATCGGACCATGGAGCGGAAGCAAGCCCCACAGTCACCGGAGTCTCCATCGGCCAACCTCCCCTCCCTGGTCGCGTGGATGGCCTTTTTTGCCAGGGCAAGGAGGAGGTTGACCAGGAGGTCCCGGGACTTCGTGGGGCCACGGATAGGGAGTGCGTACAGAAGGAGGTGAGGGGAAAAGTGCAACCAGAAACGTAAGAGGATGGCAATGAGGAGCCGGTGTAGGGGCTGCAACCTGGCGCACTCTAAGTAAACGTGCGCCAGGGTCTACCTCACGCCACAGAAGGGGCAGGTGTCCGGGACGGGTAAACCACGCCAAGTACACGCCCGTGCACACGGCCCCATGGAGGAGCTGCCAACTGATATCCCCAGTGGGCCTTGGGACCAGGGTGGAGTAGAGGTTGGCCCACCGGGGCTTCTCACCCTCCAGAGGTGGCAGGAGGTCGCGCCACTTCGTATCGGGGCGGGACACGAAGGTGAGGAAGTGAAGGGTGTGGCGCACAAGCGTGTAGAGCTGTTTCCTTGGCGCGGTTTGGAAACGGATCGGCTGCAGGTCGTGCAGCCGGCTTGGGGAGAAAGGGGGGGGGCAGTCAGGCCTACGGGGCAGAGGCCCGATGAAAAGGTCCGGAGGGCTTGGGGTGGGGGGTAGGCGGGGGGTGCCCTCCCGCAGGACCCGGTCGAGGTAGGCCCGAGCAGCGGGCGGCAAAGCGGCCTCCACCTCCTGGAGTACGCACCGGGGAGTGCAAGGTCTGGAGAGCCCCATGCGGCGAGCGAGCATCAGGGGATCCAGCCAGCCTCCCCGGTCGTAGTCCAGGAGGTCTCCGACCCTGGTAGCTCCCGCCAGGACCAATCTCTGGTGCACCGCGGGGGACTCCGCCACCTGCACATGGAGCTGGGGATTGTGTAGCAGGGGCTCCGCGAGGAGGTCAGCCCCCTCGGTGGCCGCCACGGACCTCGTCGCAGAGAACAGCTTCCAGGTCCGGAGGAGGTCCTGGTAGAAGACCGGCAGCCCGGAGAGGTCTCGCGGAAGACCCCTCGGTTCGAGATAAAGGAGCTGCCGGTCATATCGGAGCCCTCGGAAGCGGCGCAGGAAGGCGTGCGCCAGTGCTCTCCACGCCGGACTACCCGCACCATAAAGAAGCGTCTGCAGTGCCTGGAGACGGAAGACGTGAACCTGAGTGCGCAGGCACTTCAGGCCCTGCCCTCCCTCCTCCAGGGGCAGGTGGAGTACCCCTGCAGGGACCCAGTGCAGTCCTGGCCAAAAGAATTCCAGCACCACCCTCCAGAGGTCGGTCAGGAAGCCCAGGGCCAGGACCAGTGTGTTGAGCCGGTACCAGAGCATGGACAGGACTAGCTGGTTGAGCACCAGTGCCCTCCCTTGAAGAGAAAGGCACCGGAGGAACAGGGGGATTGTAGTGGTGTGGTACCCGCTCCTGCCCTTCAGGGCTTAAAACAGTCCAGGAGAGGGCTGTGGCTGGGGCAAGATGCCTGGGCTGATTGGGGAAGGTAGGCTCAGCTGTGGCCAAGCCCCAGTCAGGCCCAGCTGGCCCCTATAGGAGGTAGTAAGGCAGGAGCCCACTCAGTCACCTCTGTCTGTAGAGGGAGAAGGGCCTGGCTGCTGTAGGACTAGTAGGAACCTAGATTTGGAGCAGGGCTGGGGAAGGGCCAGAGGGGCTGGGAGCTCCGGGCTGGAAAGCCCCAGGCTACAGGCCTGCTGACAGGTCTATAAGGTACTGGGTTGCAGGGGACAGCCCATGGGCAGGCAGAGGCAGCAGGTCCAGAACCCTCTTTGCCTATGATGAGTGGTGTACACTGTAGTCTGCCCTAGTTAGTGGGGGCTAGATGGGGACTGGTAGTAGCCTAACCCTGAGGTATAGTGGGGGGGGGTTCCCCTGGGAGGGGGAGACCCTGAGACTGAGGGGGTTCTGCAAGGAGGGAGGCAGAAACCCAGTAAAGGGGCACTGGGTCCTGGGAGGGACCCAGGGGCCAGAGTGAGGTAAGGTGGATTACTGTCCTGCAGAGGGTGCTCCTGGCTGGAAAATGAGCTAATTCCTGAGGATGACCAGCAGGAGGCACTGCAAAGGTGAGTATGCACCCTTAAAGGGATCTTGCAAAAAAGCCCAGAAACAAAAATCAAGCAGCCCAACCCTCTAAAGTAACATCATATGAGTAATACACATTATTTGTTTTGTTTATAACAATCACCAAACTGACTCTAAGTTTTGTTAGTTGGGCAGATGTAATGGAATAAACCTCTGGGTTCACATTATACACACTATTGTAAGAATCTTTGTACAAGATATACCTTTGTGAGGTATCAATTTGAAAACTCTTTACTTGCAGATCAGTAATGTCATGGTAAAATGAGTGCAACAACGTAACCTCTCAAGGTCCCTTCAGGTCCTATGATTCTGTCTAGTCCTGTCCCCTGAACTTCCTGCATAAAGTTATACATTTCCCCTTTATGATGTTAAAAATACATCTTTAGACTCATATAGCACAAACTGGTCAAAGGGACCTGTCTTAACAAAGGAGTGTATGCTTGTCTTAATTTGCATTTAAGCAGTAAACAGACTCATCAAGGAGAAGGGGAGAATAGAGAAAATAAAGGAAGCTCCCATAAGTGAAAAAGACCAGCAGAGACCATCCTTCTACCCACTTTGTCTCCTGGTTCTCAGCTGAAAATGTTTTTCAAGAGGGGACTGAAAACTATAAAAAGCCTACACACTTTTGCCCTCCTCATTCTCTGCACCTGAGACAAGAAAGCAACCAGCCTTTGGACTCTGTGGGAGGAGTCCTGACCCAAAGAGTTTGGCCAATAAAACTCCTGGAAGCATATGGTGAGAAACTTTGCTTGAATTAAATATTGTTTGTTAAATTAGGCACTAGAAAGCATTTTGTCTTAATTTTTCTTGAAACGTCTAACTTTTATGCCTCATTACTTCTACTCAAAATCTCTCTCAGTAGTTAATAATCTTGTTTTATTGTTTTTTCCAGTGTGTTTAAGTTAGTGTTTAGGTAATTCTAAGATGATAGGCTAGTGTATACTATTCCCTTAAAGGAGTATCAGACTTAGTATATTTGGACTGTCCAGGAGAGGACGGGACAGTACAAGACATATTTCTGAGGGGAAAGCCAGGACTGGGAGTGTGTTGGGATCACCCTGCAATATAACCAAGGCTGGTGAGATCCAGGGTGTGACTAGCAGGCTGCAATTACACAAACACATCTTGGAGTGACCTGCATGCTGGGCGGCTGTTTGTCAGTAGTCCGGGTTGGAGGTTACATCAGCAAGACATTGCAAGGCACTCCAGGTTAGAAGGCAGGGGTGACACAGCCCTCCACTCATCTGGATTGCACCCCGGTATGTCACAGCAGTCTGATGGATTGTCCTTTCATGTATGCCAATGTAACGCCATTGACTTAAATTGATGTTCCTCCTTATTTGCATTGGTGTGAGTGGAGAAATGAGCCCAATAACTTCTGCTCCTTAGGAAATACTCACATACCTAGCTCCTTGATGAAATGCTTCATATGTAGGTTAAGAGGATGAATGATGGACCCGCCTGCTTCATAGTCTTTTCCTTCCACGTTTATAGTAGCCAAACGGCCCCCCACCGTTCCTTTCTCAAACACGTCAATCTGTACATCTTTCCCAAACGTCTGGCGTAGAAAATAGGCTGCTGAAGTGCCCCCAATACCAGCTCCGATAACAGCTGAAAATGCATTTTAAAAGGAAGTTATTTCCCCCACTTTAGTTAATTTCCACAGACACATCCCAGGTCTCTGAATTCAAGCAGCCCTCCTGCTAGTGTCAGTTGTGGCTCTCTTCCTCCAGTGCTGTCTCCATTGGTGGGACTATAGAGACAGAGTTTTCATTTTGAGGGTAGAAATTTCAAAAGCTCCTATGTGATTTGGGCTCCTAAATCTCTTCTGTGCTTTTCAAAATCCCACCCTAAATTCTTTAAAGCCACAACCCTTCAGCTGAACATTAATTTGAGAGAAGCAGGAACCTACTCCAAAGGCCTCGTCTACACTAGAGAATTAGTCAACTTAACTCTGTCACTCAGGGGTGGGAAAAATCCACAGCCGTGAGTGCTGCAGTTACACTAACTTACCCCTAATGTAGCAAATTCTTCCATCGACCTACCTACTGCCTCTCCGGGCGGTGGATTACTTCTGCCAATGGGAAGGGATCTCCCATCAGTATAAGCAGTGTCCATACTGAAGTGCTACAGTGGCACAGCTGTGCCCCTATAGCCTTTCAAGTGTAGACAAGCCCAAAGATTGAGTTGCTCACATTCACGTGGAAACATGTATCATGTATGTAACGTAACTGGCTGTGTCATGTAGCTGGTTCAGCATTCCGGGAATGTTGGCAAATTTTGCTGCAGGGCAGGGGTTGCAGCATCAATTAGTAATTCATATTTATCATTTATGGTAACAAGATGAGGGACTTGCAAGCACTTGATGGACTTGGGCAAGTTGCTTAGGCCCAGATCCACAAAGGTATTTAGGCTCCTAACTTCCTGGACCTTAAGCTCTCTGTGTTTCTCAAGGTATCCCCATACTATAGAGACTATATCTGTGTAGCTATGCCAGCACAGCTATACCAGTAGAGCCCCCCCAGAGAAGATATAGGCTCCACTAAGAAAAAGGGTTTTCCGGTCAGTTTAAGGCCATCTCCTCCCCGAATGAAGTTATCCTGTCGACAGAAGTCCCCTTCTGTTGACAGAGCTCCAACTACACTGGAGCTATGTCAGCATAACTACATTGGTCAGGTGTGTGGTTTTTTCACACCCCGATGGAAGTATCGCTTTCCAGTGCAGACCAGGTCTCAGTTCCCCATCCATACAACAAGGCAGTGCTGTTCTCCCCATCTCACCAGAGTGTGGTGAGGATAAATACAGTACAGATTGAAGCATTCAGATGGCAGTAATGGGGGCCAGATAAATTAAATACCTTAGATAAATGTGTATAAACCTACCTAAATCCCAGCATAGACAGTGCTAGGTAGAGACTACCACCTCTTGGGGATGTGGATTGCGTAGCCTCATTTGCAAATGAATGAGAGAAAAAGGAAAAAAAAAACCTCAGGCCTGGACTAAACTAGGCTTTTATATCAGTATAATGATGTCTCTCAGGGGTGTGAAAAATCTACACCCCTTAGAAATGTAGCTATACCAACCTAATCCCAGTGTAGACAGCATTACGTCACTGAAAGAATTCTACTATCTCTCGGGGAGGTGGATTACCTATGCTGACAGGAGAACCCCTCTCAGCAGCATAGGTAGTGTTGCAGTGCACATGCAGCCGTGTAGTTGTGCTGCTGTAGAATTTTAAGTGTAGACAAGCCCACAGATTATACAAGAGACAACACATCGATACATTGTAGGAGGTATTAGTGTAAAGTGGATAGAAAAGTGGTATTCATATGAGTACAAAAACATGCAAAGTGAGTAATAGTATAAGGTGGATAGAAAGCTGGCTAGATCATCAGGCTCAATGGGTAGAGATCAATGGCTCCATGTCTAGTTAGCAGTCGGTTTCAAGTGGAGTGCCCCAAAAGTCGGTCCTGGAGCCAGTTTTGCTCAATATCTTCATTAATGATCTGGAGGATGGCATGGATTGCAACCTTAGCACATTTGCAGATGACACTGAACAGGGAGGAGTGGTAGATATGCTGGAGGGTAGAGCGAGGATAGAGGATTGGGCCAAAAGAAATCTGAGGTTCAACAAGGACAAGTGCAGAGTCCTGCACTTAAGACAGAAGAATCCCACTCACTACTACAGACTCGGGACCGAGTGGCTAGGCCGCAGTTCTGCAGAAAAGGACCTACGGGTTACAGTGGATGAGAAGCTGGATATGAGTCAACCGTGTGCCCTTGTTGCCAAGAAAGCTAACGGCATCTTGGACTGTATAAGTAGGAGCATTGCCAGCTGATCGAGGGACGTGATCATTCCCCTCTATTCAGCATTGGTGAGGCCTCATCTGGAGTCCTGTGTCCAATTTTGGGCCCTACGCTACAAGAAGGATGTGGAAAAATTGGAAAAAGTCCAGCGGAGGGCAACAAAAATTATTAGAGGCTGCAGCACGATTTATGAGGAGATGCTGAGGGAACTGGGCTTATTTAGTCTGCAGAAGAGAACAAGAGGGGATTTGATAGCTGCTTTCAACTATCTAAAAGGCAGTTCCAAAGAGGATGGCTCCAGACCAGAGGTGGGCAAACTACAGCCCGCGGGACCTTCTGCCCAGCCCCTGAGCTCCTGGTCTGGGAGGCTAGCCCCTTCCCTGCAGTTCCTCCTCGTCCTCAGCCTCAGCTCACTGTGCCACCGGCACAATGCTCTGTGTTGTGGGGCTCTTGCAGAGCTGCAGCCGGACTTGGTGCTCTGTGCTGCATAGTGGTGTGGCTGACTCCAGCTGGATGGCGAGTCTGCCTTTCCTGGTGCTCTGGGTGGCGCAGCTGTATCCAGCCTGTAAGGGGACAGGGAGCTGGGGGGGTTGGATAGAGGGCAGAGGAGGAGTTCAGGATGGAGGGCAGGGGTGGCTAGGGGGCAGGATGCTCAGAGGGCGGGGAACAGGGGGGTTGAATGTGAGCAGGGGTCCCTGGAAAGCAGTCAGGAAGGAGGAGGAGTTGGATGGGGTGGTGGGGGGCAGTCAGGGGCAGGGGTTCTGGAGGTAGTCAGGGTGAATGAGGGGTTGAATGGGGACAGAGGTCCTGGGAGGGCAGTCAGGAATGAGAGGAGGGGTTGGATGGGGCAGTCAGAGGACATGTAAGGGCAGATGGGGCAGGGGTCCCGGGGAGGGCCGTCAGAGGGTGTCAAGTGGGGGTTGGATAGTGGATACCCTCCCCTAACCAGCCCTCCATACAATTTCAGAAACCTGACGTGGCCCTCAGGCCAAAAAGTTTGGCCGCCCCTAATCTAGACTGTTCTCAGTGGTACCAGATGACAGAACAAGGAGTAATGGTCTCAAGTTGCAGTGGGGGAGGCTTACATTGGATATTAGGAAACACTATTTCACTAGGAGGGTGGTGAAGCACTGGAATGGGTTACCTAGGGAGGTGGTGGAATCTCCATCCTTAGAGGTTTTTAAGGTCAGGCTTGACAAAGCCCTGGCTGGGATGATTTAGTTGGGGATTGGTTCTGCTTTGAGCAGGGGGTTGGACTAGATGACCTCCTGAGGTCCCTTCCAACCCTGATATTCTATGAATACACACTCAGCTGTTCTCAGGTCACACTCTAAGTGCTGGTCTACACTAGAAAGTTAGGTCAATCTAGCTACATCTCTCAGCGGTGTGAAAAATTCTCATCCCGAGAGATGTAATTAAGCCTACCTAAATCCCACCATAGACAGTGCTAGATAGAGACTACCACCTCTTGGGGATGTGGATTAACTACAGTGACTGGAGAACCCCTCCTGTCAGTGTAGTGAGTGTCACCAAAGCAGCACTGCAACTCTGCCACTGTAATGTTTTAAGTGCAGATAGTGTCTGCAACAGGCCATACCACCAATACTGGTTTATTCAGCTCAGTCAGCTAAGCTCCATAATTACATCTTGGGCCTGCACTGTCTTGCTCCTTTGGCAGTAGTCATCTGCACAAGCATAAAAACATGCAAAGTGAGTGTAAAATGCTACCACACCACAAGGATAGTATGTTCCACAACCTTGCACTGGGCCAAATGACTGCACAAGTTGCAAGGCACCAGAGACACAAGAGTCGTTTCTTCAAAGTTTGTGTGTCTGGTGAGAAACTATTGAGAACATAGACTCCAAAGGGCAAAGAAAGTAATAAACAACTATGAATCCAGGAAATATTTTAAAGCTCAGTAACAAGGTCTCACAAACTTCAAAACTAGACATCCAGTCAATATCACGAGTTTCACTTAGGTTATTGTTACAGAGGGGCCTACAGCAAACACAGAAATTCAAGGGTCTAAGAACACTGGAGAGTTTCCTGAGCTTTGTGGTTACTTATAGAATTTTTGTGAGCTGAAACAAAACCATAGCTCCAAACTATCCCAAACATTAGGCACGTATCCGATAATAATTAATCTATATTTTTAAACCTCTTACAATTATTAGAAACAGAAATGGTCTGTTTTGTTAACTGTTGGGTTTGCTTTAAAAAAATATGTTCTGCAGGGGATTAAGTAAGGAACAAGTATCTGGCACTGCTATTTCCATATGCAAGTTGCAGTCCATAAAGGGGAGTTGTGAGCAGGAGGGAGAGAACAAGATTAAGGGCCATTATCTACTTCTTACAGAATGCCACTGCCAGCTCAGGAACGGAATGGCTCTGAGTGGCCCAGGGGGCAGACGGACCCTAGATAAAGCATTAAGTGAGGAGTGACTGCACCGACCCACTGCTCTGCTCTTTCCAGTTACCGCACTGGTTCCTATCCTGAGCCAGTTGCTCCAGGTCCATCTCCTACTCTCTTACCCCAGATGTCCCAATCGCCTCCCTTCCCTCTCCCTGGCAGCTTGTCCCCAGACTTCTTATCCTTGCCCCCTTCCCCCCAGTAACTGTGCCCCAGACCCATCTCTCCACCCCTCTCACCAGCAACTGCGCCACAGCGCAGTCGCCCAAACCCAGGGACTGACGTGCCCCTCCCCCCAGCCTCCCTGAACTCCTTTCCCACTCTCCCCAGCAACTGAGACCCAGCCTCCCCGAGCCCCCACCCCAGATCCCAGCCTCCCCCGAGCCCCCCACTCCGCAGCCCCCTCCCCCGCAGCTGGGCCCCAGACCTCTCTCCGCCCCCCAGTACCTATCTTGCTGGGCGGGTAGCGCAGCTCACTGGCCCCCGACGCCCCCCGCCAGAGGGAGGCCAGGAGCAGGAGCAGGGGCGCAGGCAGACGGGCCCGCATGCTCGCCCCGGGCAGGGAGCCTGGCCGCCAAGATCCCATCAGGCGTTCGGCAGACACCGCCTAGCTGGCGGGGGCGGAGCTGGCGGGAGGGGCGGGGTTCCCCTGCGCACTAAGGGGTCGGGGGGGGGGCTGCCCTGGGGGAGATGCTGGGTGGGGGGGAGGATTTCCTATGGGCCGAGGCGAGAGAGCAAGGGGAGACAGTGGGATCTAGGGCAGGGATGAGTAGGGGGCAGGGGGAAGCCCCTAAATGTCCCATGGACGGGGGGCATCTCAGGCAGGGCCCTTGGAGAAAATCCCCAGGGAGCCCCCAGCCAGAGCCTGGCTGCATTGTGTTTGCCCCACTTGGATGGGTAACAACCTGTTCAGAGTGTACCTAGCCCACATCCCTCCTCACAGTGTCTGGTCCTTGTGCCTGCTGATGACTTGAATTCCAGCCCTTGGCTTGTAGGGAACTAAAGTTTTGGTTTTTTTTCCTCATCTGATGGGTGACAGAGGTGGGTGTCTGGCTGTTTCCCAGTGCGCAGGTGTCCCTGTCCCCAAAATAACTCACTAGCTTGATCCTAAGTAATCCTTTTTGGCAGTCTCAACAGAGGAACTCAGGATTGAATAAACTGGGGAGACTGGATTAGCCTCTCAGGGGAAGTCCCTCCAGGTCAGGACTGAGGTGCACTAGCAGCGTAGTGTGGTCCCAGGGTGTACCTCAGGGGTTCTCAGACTGGTGGTTGGGACCCCTCAGGAGGTCGTGAGCTGTCCGCCTCCACCCCAAACCCTGCTTTGCATCCAGCGTTTCTAATGGTGTTAAATATATAAACAAGTGTTTTTAATTTATAAGGAGGGGATTGCACTCAGAGGCTTGCTATGTGAAAGGGGTCACCAGCACTGTTCCGTCTAAAATGTGTGCCTGTGTGTGCACACATCTGAAACATTACGCAGATGGTGAAACACCGCATGCACAAAAATTTGCACAGAAGCACAAACATTTGCTCAGAAGAAATTTTTGCACACATGGCCTGTCAAAACTTTGCACAGAAGAAATTTTTTGCGCACATGGCCTGTCAAAAATTAGAGGGAACATTGGTCACCAGTACATAAGTTTGAGAACTACTGTTGTACCTCAATTCATCATATGCACATGCTTTTGTTTTCCTTTGGGGGGGGGGGTTGCCCCTAGTGCTAGGTGGCTGACAATTACTTGATTTTTAAGAAAAAATAAAACCAACTTTTTTGTTGAACTTACATAGGCTTGAAAAGATTTTTTTTTAAAGGTAAAATCTTGTTTTTGACAGTCACAAACAGATTTGTGTTCCCAGTGATAATCTATTTGAGCCAGAGAACACTAATTCCAGGATAACTAAGACATTTTTTGTTGTTAATCGAGGAATGAGTCAGGAATGCTTTGTTATCCTCACTGTTATGTCCCTTACGCTAACTTCTTCTGAAAAAAAGAGCTTGTCAGAACCAGACAGACCTGGCTGCAGCTGTTTGCAAAAATTGTTATGTTTTTTGCTTTCAGAGTTCCAGTCCTGCAACTGAATCTACACAAGTGGCCCTTTACACTGGCACAGAGTTCCACTTAAGTCAATAGAGCACACTGCACAGGTTCAGGAGTCCATTGCTATGGAATAGTTTGCAGGATCAGGTCTTTAGGGTGAAAATCACGCAGGACAGAGAGAGAGAGGGTTACTGCATTTAGGTGTCATGGTGAGGTGATGCAGGAAAGACATAGTAGAGCAAGCACGTAGGGGTTTCTGCATCCCCTGCATGCTACGTATGGGAGTTTTGTTCCAGCTTCAAATATTCCAGGAGGTAAATACCTCCAACATATCTGTACCTTCAGGCACTCTCTCCAAATAAGCATCAGAGCCAGATTCACAGCTGGAGTATTCCCACAATTTAACACAAACTGCAGATCTGGCCCCAAGGGTTGATGGAGCAGAGCGAAGGTAGGAGAAAGAATGCAGGATTCATCATTATGTGGCTATTGTGCTATAAACTTCCTGATAGTTTTCCACACAGAACCTAATTGGGTTGAGTGCCAAGCTCTGAAGAACTGTTGTCTTAACTAAATGTGGTGGATTTTTTTATATATTTGCATTTATATATGCATATATTTATGTATATTTGTATCTTGCATAGTTGGTATATATGGTGCGTGTTTTTAAATTCTGTGAAGCACCCAGATGCCATGACAGTAGGGTCCACAAGTTAACAGCCTTGTGGATCTGGGCCTGCAACTCCTGTAGAAAGAACAGGATGAAATAAAATTAATATATTCAAAATATCTGCCTAAATGTTATACATTATTAAATATGTTTGAAAAATTCAATGTATATGTATATGGGGGGGAGAGGGATAGCTCAGTGGATTGAGCATTGGCCTGCTAATCCCAGCATTGTGAGTTCAATCCTTGAGGGGGCCACTTAGGGATCTGGGGCAAAAATCTGTCTAGCAATTGGTCCTGCTTTGAGCAGGAGGTTGGACTAGATGACCTCCTGAAGTCCCTTCCAACCCTGATATTCTCTGATTCTATATAATCTTCATATTTTCATACCTATATAGGCCTCAGTCTTGCAAAGATGTACACACTTGTTTAACATGATATGCAATAAATAACACTAAGCATATGTGTGTATCTTTCCAGGATTAGGGCTCTCTGTGTGTGTGTGTGTGTTATATATGCCTCTTTGTTAACAGATATCAGATATATTTTTACATACATAGGCAAATAATACTTTATTAATATATTGATAAATAGGAATAATCATACAATGCATTTGTAGATATACTTCTACATTTTCATTAGATCTTACATGTGCCTTTGAATATATAATAAAATACAATGTGTATCTACATTTTAATATGTGATATTCTATCATTTGCATGTTTATTTCTGTACATAAATATCTGCAATGGATGTTTTTGTAATTATAATTCTATACATGTGAATATTTTAAGGAATTCAGTATAATCTGTTTGCTTGCAAATATACAATTGCATAGGTTGTCCACAAAAATGTTACAAGGACACCATCAAAGCCAATCTGCAGTATAGCAGTATCAAACCCAGGGACCTTCAGGACACCACCAGCAACAGAACACAGTGGCTTGCAACAGTCAGAAATACTTGCATCGCCTTTGAGGAAGACCGCTGCCAGGGTCTACAAGAGGCACGCGAACGACATCACAGAGCACCAGCAGCACACAACCCGCTGACTGCGAACTTCCCATGCACCATCTGCAGCCAAATGTGCACCTCTAGAATTGGCTTGTATAGCCATCAGAGCACACCATGAGACCAACAATAGATGATTTGCTCAGACCTGTCATCATCGGATTGTTGGTGTCACTAGGCATAACCCTAGGTAACTCCGGTGGGTGGAAGACCACGAGTGTCGATGAAGCCCTCCTGCCCTAGGCCTCAGTAAACCAAAGCTCCTCCATGTTGAACTTTACTCGACCTAGAAAACTAGCAGCTGCAAAATCAAATGTGTAACAGTAAGCTATTAGTGGCAGCATAGCTTAAACCGGTTTAAAGCGGTAGTGTTAAGGCCTGCGTACCTCCAGCAGAAGGACAAGATAACTTGCAAAAGGGAAAATTACTAACGAGCTTCTGCAGCCAAGATTGCGTAATGTAACTACGCTTGATGTAAGTGCTACAAGGGTGGGGGGGGGAAGACGAAGAGGGGGGAAGGAAAAAAAATTTAAAAAGGGAAAAGCGGCTGGAGTCAGTGTGCTTGATTTGAGGCATATCAGCCTCCTTGCACCACTTTGAGATCTCAAATAAACTTTGTTTGCTTCTCCACCCTAGTATGTTTATTGGCGCGGCGCACACCAGGCAAAGGACCACGCTGTTGCTTCCCTCGGGCACTCTGTGCCGGCAACAGGATCGATGGACTACCAAGATATGTGAATATGCAATGCCAGTTATGCATTTGTACATACATGCACACATGCACAGCTTTAACGTTTGTGCCTTTTAGGCACAATTCTACACAATGCATATATATAATTCTGTATTTGCATATGGGAACATTTGCTACCTAAATAGCTGCTCTAATGCATGTTCACACTGTACAGAATTATAATCATGGGCAATGCATGTGTATGTTATACCTAATACTGTATGATGAATTTGCATATAGACACTGTTTATTAGTGTTTGTAACGCATGTGAACACACACGTGCAAGTACAGGCACAGACAAGGTGTTTGTTATTACATACACAAATAGATCTAGGTGGACGTCATCAGTAGGTGCCACAGAAATAGATTGCATGCATAATTTCAAATCCCTGCTGCTTTGTAAATCTCATGAGTACTTCAGCCAATGAAATTTCTTATCTGCGCCGCTGGTGTAGTGGTATCATGCAAGATTCCCATTCTTGCGACCCGGGTTCGATTCCCGGGCGGCGCATCCAGTTTTTTTTAACCTCTTCTTCCCCCGCATAGCTTAACTATAGCAGCAGAAGAGCCAGCCATAGCAGCGCACCCTCGGGAAAGGCCGGAGGAGGTTCCAGTAACATTTAGGAGTCTAGAAACAAAGGAGGCGCCACTGGTCGGTAGTGCGCATGCGCTGAGGGAAGTCGTAGAGAAAAGAAACCGGCGGAAGGAGAGGGGTAACGTATGATGTGGCGCGCGTGCGGCATCTGATGCCCGAGCCGGCGGAGGGAACGGGCCTCAGAGGTTAGTAATGCGCCTGCGCTGGCTGTCGGTCGGCGGGCTACCCTCTGCGCATGCGCTGTTGCTTTCACCTCTCTGAGCCGGCCGCGCCGGGCCCCTTCCCCCGCCGCCGCCATTTTGAGAGGAGTAGCGGGGCTTATTGTCCGCCTTGTGAGCTTCGCGGGACTGGAGGCGCTCGGGCTCCCCAGGCGCTGACTGGGCCGCGGCCGGCGCGGCAGGAGACCCCGGTGGGAGGGGCAGCGGTAGAGCCATGGAGGACGAAATGCCCAAGACCCTGTGAGTGGGGAGGGGGCGATCCCGCCTATTGTTCGGCTCCGCGGGGAGGGGTCGGGACCCGGACCCCCTCCTCACGCCTGGCCGGGGAGGAGCGGGGCAGGGGCTTCCCCTCGGGGTCAGGAGGACTGCTTCGCCCCTCGGGGGGCTGTGAGGGGGAGGTTGCTTTGGGGGGTGGCTGTCAGGGGAGGGGAGCTGCTGGGGGGCTGCTTCCCGGGGGGGCTGTGAGAGGGGATCTGCTTCGGGGAGTGTCAGGGGAGGGGAGCTGCTGGGGCGGGGCTGCTTCATGGGGAGGACTGGGGGAGGAGAGGGGCTGATGGGTGTTTTTTTCCCAGGCTAAATGGGTCCCTAATTCCCCACTTCCTCAGAGGGAGCGGGATGGGGGTGAGGGATTGACTCAAACTGCACAGTGCCCTTTCTCCAGATCCAGACTAACACGGCTACCCCTCTGATACTTTCTCCATTTATTATCTGTCTTTTCACATCTTCCTGTTTTTAAGGTTTTGTTCTTTCTCTGTTCAGGTTTTTCTGTCATCTTTATTTTTCTCTCTTTCCCTCTGTTCGTTCGTTCTTCTCTCTCTGAAATAATTTTTTTTTTGTAGATTGAATGTATGTACCTTTTCATGAGTATATGACTTAATTTGTGTCTGCTTGTATCTGTGTTTTATTAACTCAATTTACAAATGCGAAGCCTGACTTCTTAAATGGATTTAAAATAATCCTGACTTCTAATTGAGAGAGAACCCCAAAACAATAATCAAATGCCTGTATAGTTAAAAAAAAACAAACAAAAAAAACCTCCTCAACTTTGGGGTAGATTCCAAGCTGTTTAGGAAATGTACAAGAGGGGTAAATCTGTATAGATTCAGAGGTATTTGCTATAATAGGGCAATGTACTGTTAAAATAAATTGAGATGGGGAGGTTGTAAATTATGAGGAATTTTCCTTGTAATGTGGATGTAGTTATCACACTCCTTTGAAAATCTGGTAGCTTTTTCAAAGCAATCAACAGTTTACACAACTGCCTCCATTTGAAATACATGGGAGAGCTGGAGGTATAACACTTGTCTACATTTCTTCCCCCTTCCTCTTCCTGGCAGATTTTTTTTTTTTTTTTTTTTTAAATCTGGAGTGATTTCTAATGTTTTGACTTCATGATTTCACTGATCTCTAGCTTTGCTGTTCTGTTAACTTGTTCTCCCGTTTAGGATGCTGCCACCATCTCTGATGTCCTACTTTTAGGAGTATTGCTGTATAGGTGGGGGCCATGAGGGGGAATCAAAAGGAGAGGGTGAAACTTTCCAAAAGTGAGAGTAAAGTTCCTGCATTTGTCGTTGAACGATGCTTTGCACATGTCCCATAAGCATGATAAATGTCTTGGCTGACTTGCTGCATAGGAAAACAGGACTCTTGTGACCCATGCCACCTTTTCTAGATTCCCTAAGTGATAAAGTAAACACTAGTAAAAAAAAATACGAAGGTCCCATTGTCTTTTTGTCCAGTGTATCCATTTGAACTGCTTGAAACATGTGACCTATCTGTTTGCAGAACATTCTCACCCTCGTACTCATGTTTTAACTTCCTATTGTTGTACTCCTTATTTTTCCCTAGCTGATTTTCTCATATGGAGTCTTGATTAATGATCTTACCAGTTACTCTGAGCATACTGCTTCTGTTTTAAAGAATGAATTATCTGCACTCAATACATGCAGCTTATTGCAAAAGCCTGAATGCGTTTCTGACCTGCAAAAAATAGCTGTTGAGCAATATTCTGAGAATTGTATTTTCTTGAGTCAGTTTCGGGGGAATTACAGTTAACTCATCTGGAATATTGTGCCATTAATTTAAATTTCAGTCTGTAATATTCACATGCTCAAGATTTTGACTATAAGGCCACTTTCCAACATAGGAGTCTGGAGTTTATTTGGAATAGCTGATAGTAAAAACTGTGCACAAAAATCCTAATACTAAAACCTCAGTCCATAGAAGGATTAAATTATTGTTTAGTCACACTGTCTTGCTACAGTTGGATAGGACACTAATGTCCTTGGGTGTTTGCCAGCTTCTAAACTTTTATCTTTTTGGTTTTCTTAGAATAGTTGTTTTTAGTAGCTCTTTCTGGAGGACATAGGTTGTTTTTAAAACAGCCTTTTCTTTATAAAGATATTTATGTAATTCTGATGCTTTGATATGAGGTTGTTAAAGCATTGATATTTGAAACTCAGCTGAGCTGGATTGATAGCTATATTGTTTAAGTAACTTAATCACTGAGTAGCCTATTTATGTTTACATAGTAAGCTATGTAACCACTGCTTTTGTTTAAATAAATGTTTGAGCATTCACGTTTTAGGGTCACTTGTAGAACTTCACAGAAACAGTTTGCTCATGTAGCTATCGGATTCTTTAATATTGTTTTTATATTAAAAAAGATCAGTTTCTATTCATGTCTGCTTGTTTAGCAACACACTTTTCAAGAAGATACATACTGAAGCCTATACTGAGGAAATAAGTACCAGTTAATTAATGAAGAGTATAGTTAGGAGGGTATGAAAATCCATAGTATTCCCATATCTGGAGAGACTTTCCCTCCCCTGATGGAACTGTTAGCCA
Source organism: Gopherus evgoodei (assembly GCF_007399415.2). Classification (NCBI taxonomy): domain Eukaryota; kingdom Metazoa; phylum Chordata; order Testudines; family Testudinidae; genus Gopherus; species Gopherus evgoodei. Next base: position 151,628,876 of record NC_044323.1, read on the forward strand.
GTCCAGCTCAGAAGAATCATTGATGTTAGTGCCTACTCCTGCAATTGTTGCATGTACATGCTTATTTCTGACTTCAGTTGAGTTACACTTAGGAGTGCAGGACCGGACCTTTAATGTACTTAATCTGTCATTGCCTCTCCACAGTAGCTCTCCTGTAGCTTTGTCTCCTTGTGTAAAAAGCCTGTAGAAATGGTGATAGTTGAGTGTAGAAATATCTATGGGTAATGACTGTTAACTTAAACATTAACACAATGAAGAGTTATAGTATAGCAAGTGAGCCTAATCTACGCTCCAGTATACGTGTGCAATGCCAATAAAACAGGGGTTCTCAGTCACGGTGATGCAGTGTCACAACCACTATGTCATTCTCATTTTTCTAAATGGGAGACGGGTCTTGGGTGGACAGCATTGGTGAGAACCACTGCAGGAAAGCAGTGTTTTTTCCATACCAGAGATGCTGCTTTCAATTTGCTGGCACACAGCATAGGTAAGACCCGTTTTAAATTTCACTAGTTATTCAGTACTTAATTTGATGCCCCCAAAATTATGAATTCTCTAGTGCATTTATGAAGGTTATTCAATGTAAATGCAGTATAGCAACTTATTTTGCCAGCAGTCACTCCACATAAGGTGGTGTTAATTTATTTCTATAAAGCCATCACATCCCCCCAGTAAGACACCTCACATACTTTAGAGTACTACCATTTTATGTCTTGTTGTGAAATTGATATGCATATAAATTAACACTGAGAGTAAGTTGTTTTTTTTAAACTTGGCACTCCTGGCAACTGCTGAAGTAGGATGTTAGTTAATTTATTGTCACCAAGCAATACTGTCTGTCTTCAGAGCTACATTTTTTATGGTTACACCTTTGCTGCTGCCCCAAATCTTAAACTAAACCACTTTGTTAACATGTTAGAGAATTCATCTAGCATATTTGACTTCAGTAATAAATATGGAAAAAAACATCAGTCCGCTTTTAGGAACATTGGTGCCTGTCAGCTTTAGAATAGTGTAGTTTTTCTCTGTTGGTCTGTTGAAGCGGCAGCTATGGAAAACCACCTTTTCTACTATGTTTTATATTGATTAGGTTGGCATAGTGCAAGGGTTTTTTTTTTTAAATAGTATTTGGGAATTCTTTATTTCAAATGTATCTGAAATATTTCTCTAACATCTGTTTTTTAGATTTACTACGCATGCATAATTTTAAAGCATGGTTTCCCAATGAATGATAGCAGTTGGTCCATTTATGAACACTACATTTATGAACTCTTTCACACTTTTGCTGCTTGTTAACTCTTTGAGCAGAGCTTTTAATATTTTAGGAATTTTGATACCACCCCAAAACTTTGCATGCCTTTCTTTAGCCGGTAAGTTCAAAAAATCTGCAAAGTTATTTGCCATTGAGAATAGGTAGCAGAGGTACACAACTATAGGAGTTAAGCTATAATGAAAAATAAGGGAAGTGGAAATACTCTTGATATTTGATATCTCTAACCAATTTTTCTACTTCACATTTCTGAGAATACTTGCATGTTTTACAGCTTCCATTTTGGCTTTCTCCATTAACCATCACTACTATTTAGCAAGTTGTGTGCTTTTTTTGATGTGTTAGACCTCTTGCATGCCCATTAAGACATTCTATATATGTACACAGAAATTCTAGACATCTATGCACAAAGAACTGAGTTTTTATATTTGACATCACTGATGCTAAAATGTTAGGAAACTTGTAGAACCATTCATGTTGCAGATATTGATACTGCAGGAACGTATTTTTGCAGCTCCAGCTGATATAAAGTTTTATATGTCTGCCAAGAGATTATCCAACTAAATCCGACATCCTAGAAACCTCTTAAGTTGCTATGTAATTCTGCAGGTGAAAAGGTGACATTATTCACTCAGTGATCAATTTGTAGATATTCAGTTTCTAGGAAACATTCTGACTTTTATTCTGTTAATAACGCTAACCTTGAAAGCAATGCAAGGCTATAAGTGTTCGAATAGCTGAATTATTTAATGTACAGTAATACTTAAAGTCCAACTCTAAATAAGTCACTAGCTATTATCAGTGCAGGACTACATTTGATGTGAGGTGGGGTTGTTACTCAGCCTATTACTGAACGTCTGGACTCTTCTACACAAACTTTTATTTCAATTACTCCACCTAATATTACTTTAAACATTATAATAGCTGCCCTATTTATAAGAGAAATCTTTATCACTCAGATGCAGAGAAATCCTTGCTTTAGTCAAAACATATATACACACTCTCTCTCTCTCTCTCTCTCATTCACTCACTCTTAAAATCTGATCCTGATGAAATTTTCCATGTGTGTAGCTTTTTAAAATACAGTCCCTGGATCAGACTTGAGGTTGCCATTTTTCTTAATGTATTACTTTTTTATTCATGCTTGCAGATGGCCAAAATACATTAAATTCCGATAGAAGTCAGTCAAAGGCATGGTAGCTGAGTGGACGAAGTGTCTGCCTTCTACTTCTCATATACCAAGTTCCTATTCTGTTGTGGTATATAAATTATTTAAGCCCTTTTATCTAGAAAAATGTAAAAAAAAAACCAAACAAACAAACTCTACCTTAAGTAGTTCTACTGTTGGATTCCTAATGAAGAAATTAAAGCTATTCACTATCTGATTGGATTTGTACTTTGGCTAAAGTACACATCCGTCTTGAATTTGCTATAAGTTTAGGAGGTTGTCACTTTGTCCTTAACTTACTTTTTATCATCAAATCATTAATAGAACACAACCTGCATCTTGTGGTGCTCACATGCAATGCTGGTGGTCATTGGTTTAAGAACCCAGATTGAGCAGGAAATTTGCTACTTGTATTGCCTGTGTTTCATTTAGTGTATTTTGTGCCTGGCAGCGTTTTCTTACACTAAGGTTTGCCACGTTAACTTGTAGTTTATGGGAAGGTGCTCTCATACAAATTTTTTTAACTCTTTGGAGTAGAGCTTAAATGAAATCTGTATCTTCTGTACACTTTCCAGAATCTGAAATTTTCTGTTGACTTCCCTTGTGGCCTGACTGCCTTCTACTATTGCTGAGGTTGCAAAAATGCCATAAAGGCACCATTCTAAAGAAACTTGGTACTGACACAGTTGAATATTATAAAGAATGTTTTAGACTGGCCTTCTTAAACACAGAACTAAGACGGATTCACAGGCTTTTTAGTGTTAATATGTTAGCACTAGCAGCTGTGAAGCAAATTTTATGGAAATCATGACTCTTGTCAAAAAGGAGTTAACAAATCTTACCATTTTTGGTTGTTTTGCATAATCATCTTGATTATGATGTCAAATGGAATTGTTTAAGACACAAAGAAGACTGACGTAAATGAACAATTAGCATACAAAATTCCCTTATTAAACACGTATGTACAAAAATCATCTGGTAATAGATTTTGTCGGCTTGTTTAACTAGCTTGTGCTGTAGACTGCCCATCTCCCATCTTTTGCTCAAACGTAAACCAAAGTCAGGTTCCAAAACACAACACTGTATCTGTTCTGTCTTTCTAGAAAAGCAAATACTTTGTGTTTCATGCAGTTTGTATCAGGGACTTGTGGATCAGAATAATGGATCTTATACTCTATGTTGAACTACACTGCGGTGATTAGGCCTCAGCTGCACTGTAGTGTCCAGTTTTGGGTGCCACATTTCGAGAAAGATGTGGACAAATTGGAGAGAGTCCAGAGAAGAGCAACAAAAATGATTAAAGGTCTAGAAAACATGACCTGTGAGGGAATATTGAAAAAATTGGGTTTGTTTAGTCCGGAGAGCGAAGACTGAGGGGGAATATAACGGTATTTAAGTACATAAGAGATTGTTACAAGGAGGAGGGAGAAAAATTGTTCTCTTTAGCCTCTGAGGATAGGACAAGAAGTAAAATGGGCTTAAATTGCAGCAAGGGTTGTTTAGGTTGGGCATTAGGAATAACTTCCCTACTGTCAAGGTAGTTAAGCACAATGAATTGGCTGGGAAGGTTGTGGAATCTCCATCATTGGAGAATTTTAAGAGCAGGTTAGACAAACACCTGTCAGGGATGGTCTAGATCAGTGCTTCTCAAAGCCAGTCCGCCACTTGTCCAGGGAAAGCCCCTGGCGGTCCGGGCTGGTTTGTTTACCTGTCATGTCCTCAGGTTTGGCCAATTGCGGTTCCCAGTGGCTGCGATTCGCTGCTCCAGGCCAATGGGGGCTCCGGGAAGCCGCGGCCAGCACATCCCTTGGCCCGTGATTGGCTGAATCTGCGGACGCGGCAGGTAAACAAACAGGCCCAGACTGCCAGGGGCTTTCCCTGAACAAGCGGCGAACCGGCTTTGAGAAGCACTGGTCTAGATCAATGTTACTCAGGTATGGCCACTGTGGCTGCCTGCGGCCACTGGGGACTTTCCTTGCGGCCACAGGCTCCTGGGCGGTAATTGGGGGAATGAGGGGAAACAGCGGCCCCTCCCTTGGGGCCACCAGCAGAGATTGGGTCCCGCCCCCCTGTGGAGCAAGAAATGCTGGAGGAGCAGGCAGCCGGTATGAGTTCCCCACCTTCCTTGGGCCAGCGGCACTCAGGCTTCTGGCTTCAGCTTTGGGTTGGCAGGCAGCAGGCTCCAGCCCTGGGGCGGTGGGCTCTGGTCCCCAGCTGCAGGGCTTTGGCCTGGACCCACTGGCTCCCACTGCCTCCTGCAGCCCCCTCCATCGCCCTGGCCCCCGCTGCCTCACTGCCCACCTCACCATCGAGGGCTTAATTTGTCCCCCCAGCTTTCTGGGGCTTTGTCAATGTGCTGTGAAAAATATTTGTAAATTAATATCATTTTTCACTGCCTCCTAACCAACTAGCAAGTCTGCTACTGTGAAAAATGATATTAACAAACATACAAATATCACTTTTCATAGCAGTAGACTTACTAGCTAGCAAGTCTTAAGAAAAAGCAACCAAAAAAGGCAAAAGAAACAACAACAGCAAAAGACAAGAAGATACGAAGCACCTTATTTTTGTTTCTATTCTGGTTAGGTCCAGTAAAGCATAGAGACAACTGTACATTATTTGTATTACAAAAACAAAACCCTTACTTAAATAAATTACAATGATTTGGACATTCATATGTGCCTATTTATTTCTTATTCCTAAAGTTAATTAAGTATTTTAGGAAAAATTGTCAAAGCAACCACCAGCAAGAGTTGGTAGCTGCACTCTGAGGCCACCAAAAAAATAGTTGTGAGAACCCCTGGTCTAGATAATACTTAGTCCTGCCTTGGGTGCACGGGAGTGGACGAAGAGACCTTTCAAGGTCCCTTCCTGTCCTATATTTTTCTGATTCTATATCAAGTATTTAATAGGGTAACATGTTAAACTGTTACATTAGTCACCATTTTTGGTTTTGCTAATGGAATTTAAGTATGTAGTAAAAGCATGTTGATTTTATTTAATACATTTGAAATAATTTTAATCATTTTTAAATTCTGATTTGTCTTCCATTATTATCCAGATGATCGAAATTTGTGGCCTTTGGAAGTAGAACCATCATAGAGCAGTAAGGCCTGGTCTACACTACGTGTTTATACCAAATTTAGCAGCGTTAAACCGATTTAACCCTGCACTCGTCCACACAACGAGGCCCTTTATATCAATATAAAGGGCTCTTTAAACCGGTTTCTGTACTCCTCTCCGATGAGAGGAGTAGCGCTGACATCGGTATTGCCATGTTGGATTAGGGTTAGTTTAGCTGCAAATTGACGGTATTGGCCTCCGGGCGGTATCCCACAGTGCACCATTGTGACCGCTCTGGAAAGCAATCTGAACTCGGATGCACTGGCCAGGTAGACAGGAAAAGCCCCACGAACTTTTGAATTTCATTTCCTGTTTGCACAGCGTGGAGCTCTGATCAGCACGGGTGGCCATGCAGTCCCAAATCCAAAAAGAGCTCCAGCATGGACCGTACGGGAGATACTGGATCTGATCGCTATATGGGGAGACAAATCTGTTCTATCAGAGCTCCGTTACAGAAGATGAAATGTCAGAGCATTTGAAAAAATCTCCAAGCTATGATAGACAGAGACCACAGCAGGGACTCAGTACAGTGCTGCGTGACTAGTGTAACGGAAAGCCAAAGAATCAAATGGACACTCATGGAGGGAGGGAGGGAGGGGGGGACTGAGGAGTCCAGCTATCCCACAGTCCCTGCAGTCTCCCAAAAACATTTGCATTCTTGACTGAGCTCCCAATGCCTGTAGGATCAAAAACATTGTCCGAGGTGGTTCAGGGTATATCTCGTCAATTTATCATCCCTCCCCCCCTTGAAAGAAAAGGGAAAAAAATTGTTTCTTGCCATTTTTCAATGTCATCGTATGTCTACTGCATGCTGCTGGTAGACGTGGTGCTGTGGCACTGAACAGCAGCATCCCCTCCCCTTCCTTTCCTGATGGCAGACGGTACAAAATGGTGGAAAACTGTCATCATCCCATGAGTGCTCCTGGCTGGCCTTGGTGAGGTTGGCCTGGGGCGCCTGGGTAAAAATGGGAATGATTCCCTTTCATTCCTGGCAGACGGTGCAAAATGCTGGGTAACCGTCCTCATCATAGCAGCTGGAGCCTGAGCTCCGTCAGCCCCCCACTCCACCCCGTTTCGTGTCTAAAGAAAAGATTCTGTACTCCCTGGACTATCATAGCAAGCTGGAGGCTGCCTCCCCCTCATTTTATCTCGCTAAAAAATCAGTGTTTCTTATTCCTGCATTCTTTATTACTTCATCAAACAAATGGGGGGACACTGCCACGGTAGCCCAGGAGGGTTGGGGGAGGAGGGAAGCAACGGGTGGGGTTGTTGCAGGGGCACCCCCTAGAATGGCATGCAGCTCATCATTTCTGCGGGATCTCTGGGGCTCTCACCTGGAGCGGCTGTGCTCTCTGGCTCTCTAGTAGACTTGCCCCATATTCTAGGCAGGACTGACTCTATTTTTAGACAAAACATAAAGAAGAGAATGACCTGGGGAGTCATTCCCACTTTTGTCTATGCGCCCCCGGCCGACCTTAGCGAGGCCAGCCGGGAGCACCCATGACAGTAGCAGATAGTACAAAATGAATGATAACCATCATCGCCACTTTCCAATTGCAAACGGTACAAAATGATTGATAACTGTCATCTCATCGCCAATTTACAATGGCAGATGGTGCAATAGGGATGGTAACCATCTCTGCTACCTTGCAAAGGCAAATGAATGCTGCTGTGTAACACTGCAGTACCGCCTCTGTCAGCAGCATCCAGTACACATATGGTGACAGTGACAAAAGGCTAAACCGTCTCCATGGTTGCCATGCTATGGCATCTGCCAGGGCAATCCAGGGAGAAAGGGTGTGAAATGATTGTCTGCCGTTGCTTTCATGGAGGAAGGATTGAGTGATGACATTTACCCAGAATCACCTGCAACACTGTTTTTGCACCATCATGCATTGGGATCTCAACCCAGAATTCCAATGGGCGGGGGAGACTGCAGGAACTATGGGATAGCTACCCACAGTGCAATGCTCCAGAAATTGACGCTAGCCTCAGTACATGGACGCACACCACTGAATTAATGTGGTTAGTGTGGCCACGTGCACTCGACTTTATACAATCTGTTTTACAAAACCAGTTTATGTAAAATCGGAATAATCCCATAGTGTAGACATACCCTAAGATTCAGTACTAGGTACTTGAGGTTTGCAGAGGGATTTAACCCAGCTCCTCTTACAAGTAATCTACTCTTCATTTTCTAATAAACATATCACAAACGTAAGTTCCTTTTTGAATTGGGGCCGTAGTCTTTGGTTTGGCTTACACTTAAAAGTTAGGTCGACATAGCTAGGTCATTTGGGTTTGGTCTCAATAGTTATGCCTACCTTTCTCCCCAGTGCCCCTCGTGTAGATGCAGCTATGTTGACAGAAGAATACTTCTGTAGACTTAGCTAAGTTCCTTCAGGGAGGAGGTAGCGTTACACAGATGGGAAAAATCCCTGTCGTCAGTGTAGGCTGCCTGTGTGCTGGGGGTTCTTTCCATAGTATGATGCAGCTTTTTGTCTGTTTCTTATTTGTAAATGGGAATAATACTCAATTTCTCCAACCCTTTGTCTTATTTATTTATAGTGTTAGCTCTATAGGACAGGGACTTATGTATTTTTGCCATATGTCTATACAATACGTGGCATAATGGGGTCTCAGCTGAGAACTAGATATTACCATTATACAGATAATGTGTGGAGATGGCTGTGGCTCTCATCCACCCCAGAGCTGAAGCACGTTGGTGAGGCAGCCCCTATTAAAGCTCCAGTCCTGCAAGGAGCTCCTCGTTTGGAGAGTCCTGTGCTCACATGGAGCTCCACTGAAGTCAGTGAAGATGTGCCTAGGCACAAGTCTGTGCCTATGGACTTGCAACATCTGGGCCTAATTGTTGGTTAATCAGCAGATAACTTCTGTCTCCAAAGCTATCGATACAACATTTCTTGCCAGCTTTAGGTTTGAATGGGAAAATGTAATCTATGCTATTTAGGTTTTTATACTTTACTCATCACTGTAGTATTTGAACACCTTAATATTGGAGTATCTCCCTAATCTGAAGTTAGAATGTGGTTTGCATATACATATATTAAAACTGAAAAGCTTTCAGAACAACTGTTGAATTTGCTAACTCATAGTAAAATGTTTTGCTAAATTAAGGGATTGTGCTTGGCTCAGCAAGAAGTTCCTGCTGTCGTTTTTAATAATGCTGAATGGAGTAAATAAAAAAGTTTAGATATTTACATGTTCCTTTTAATCTTACAGATATGTAGGGAACCTGTCAAGAGATGTGACTGAGGCACTAATTCTCCAGCTGTTCAGCCAGATTGGACCATGCAAAAACTGCAAAATGATCATGGATGTAAGGGCCTTTTACTTGGATAACTTTTCCCACTTCTTGTAGCATGTCAGTTTAAAGAAATCCCCATACGTTTAACTTTTCATGAGTACAATGAAGAAATTTAAAGAAGGATGCTGAAGAGCTTAATTTCTTGACGCAAACTTCAGTGATGGGAATGATATTGTAAAAGGAATAGAGCATATGATGTAATTGAACTAAAACATTAGTTGCTAGTGTTTTGTTATGTCAAAAGGGCAGGGGGAGGCACAAAACATGCTAACCAAGATGCCTACCACAGCATAGATTTAAAATATTTTTCTAATATCTTGTTAATATTGTGACTGGTTTAAAGCTGTTACAGCAAACTTTCTCTAAATTGCTAAGACTTTCAGACATAGATATAACTGGGCACCAGCTTCAATTTGGTTAAAATTTGAGGGGGTGATAATGTTTAATAACATGTGCTTTTTTAAACAGACAGCTGGAAATGATCCATACTGTTTTGTGGAGTTTTATGAGCATCGTCATGCAGCTGCAGCATTAGCTGCTATGAATGGACGGAAGATAATGGGTAAGGTAAGCTGAAATGTCTAAAGTGTGAGTTGCGGTGGAAATAGTATATACAATGATATGGATGAAACATCTTTAAAATAAAACAAAACCCCAAGCAGAACTGAACCACAAAAGGTAAACACTTTCTCCTGTCTTTTAATCTTGTAAAGTGAAGAACTTTTAACTTCATTTGAGCTTTACGATTGTGGTGGTAAAAACTGGATAGTGACAGTTCATAGGAGGGTTGGGTACAGAAGTAGGACAGGGAAGAAGTCAAAATGTTGTAATAAATATTTTAATTCCATTGATCTTGAAGGTGAGGGAGACTAGCAGAGCAATAAAGCAAGATAGATTAGTTATCTTCATTGTACATAGCTTCATGTAGCTGGAAATTTTACCAAGGAACTTCAGCCACTTGGACTAATGTCTTTAACTACAAACTTGTGTACCTTTTCCCCCTGCAGTATAGAAATTAATAGCTAACAAAATCAGAATATGGTTCCAATATTTACTTTAGCAAATATTATTTGTAGGAGGTCAAAGTGAACTGGGCAACAACCCCCAGCAGCCAGAAGAAAGATACCAGCAGTAAGTGCCCTTTATGCTTTTGAGTAATTTTTTTATTTGCACAAATAGTTTTTAAACGTAAGCAATAAGCATCATACAAATGTTTGCAGTAATGTTTTGATCATTATCCTAAGATGATATTAAATGTGTTTGTGTTAATAAACTTAAGAACAAATCTAATCTTTGTCATCAGGTAGTACCGTTGTCAGCACACTGCGTTCACAAGGTAATTGTATCTTCTTAAACATAAAATGAAATCTCTCAAGGGTATTCACTAACCAGCTGAAGCTATTTTGGGGGTTTTTGTTCTGTTTTGTTCTTACGTTTGTGGCAAGATTTCCCTCTCCTTTCCCCATTGCATCAGAATGTGGTCTGTTGTCCACTCTTTTTCATTCTGGTGCTGCTTCTTAAAGTCCTTTGACCCAATTAGTCATGACTTCTATTCTAGAATTTCATCCACTATGAGAGCAAGAAAATCAGCTGCCTTCAAGGCTGTTGTCTGTCCTGCTCCATACAAACTCATTTGGAGTACTTAAATTGCTTCTGAAATTCCCTTTTCATGGCAACCCAGTGTGTTGCTTCTGTACTTGGCCAGCCTTAAATTGCTTTTAAGAATTTGCGGTTTAACCAAACTAGTATTGTAGCAGATTTGTATGTTTCACACCTGCTCTAATACAAGTTAGTCTCTATAGTGTTAACTATTAAAATATGCTTTATAAAAAATTGTTCAATCAAAGTGGAAAAAATCCTGAGATGTGGGATCTTTATTTCTCTCCAGTGCTCTTTTTAATGTCTCTGACATAAAGTGAAGGATTACTCTTTTCCTCTATTGCCTTCAGTCTTAGTTCACTTGCACATGGATTCACTTGTATTGAATACACATGGATTCACATGATGTAATGGCTGGGCAACCAAAACTGTTTGACTTTTGAGAAAACTGTCAAATTCTTTAACATCAAACTATTGCAATGCAAGGTATTCCTTTGTTCTTCACAAAATATGGTTACACCAAACATTTTGTAGCTAGGTTCAATATCCATCCTACTTTTAAAGCAAATTTTATTCTACATTGTTCACAAAACCACTAGACGCTTTAGTTGGTAAAGTTTTGGATAGTTAATGAACTATCTGTAAATGTTTAATTTTAACACAACTATTGTAACATTAATATTTTAAAGTAAGCTTTGGCTTTAAGTAGACAATTGCAATCTTTCTATGGTAAAATAGTGACCGGTTATGAACATAACTACAAAAACAAAATTTGAGTTAAATACTGTACATCACAGCATTATCCTTAAAATTATTGCTTTTGTTATACTGTAACCAAGTGATGGTTATATTTGAAGCAGTGACAAATGTTACCTTTGATAGATAAAGGATTTTAGTTTCCCATGTAGCTCTCAGATATATGGAAGTTAATGCAATATAAAATTGTTATACTGCTTTTGTTTCCAGGAACATTCTTCACACTTGTAAATTATTTTCTCTCTTTTTCCCAATAAGACCATTTCCATGTCTTTGTTGGAGACCTCAGTCCAGAAATTACAACTGAAGATATAAAAGCAGCTTTTGCACCGTTTGGAAGAATATCGTAAGTGATTTCTTAGGGCAAATAAATTAAACGTTACCTTTTACTGGAGGCAAGCTTACAGTAAGTAAAAGTCTAATCAAGTTGCAGAAATGACTGCAGTGCGCACTTTTTGTGTTCATAAAGAGACTTCAGAGTTCTAGTACTTGAGTAATAAGTAGGGATACATAATAAAATTACTCACCAGCAGTCAGTTTTTCTTTTTTTAGAAAAAAATCACTGTATATGTAGCTTTGTTTTTATACTGTAGAAATCCTCATGTAACTTGGAGGATGCCATACTGGGTAGTTTCTCTGATATGGGTCTTGTATTTCATTTGCCACTAAATGTAATCATACATGTAATCATTCTTAAAAGAATAATTTAATATGGATCAAACACTTGCCTTGTGATTACATCTAAAGGCCACAACCAGTTTGGGCCTTGTTGTACTAGTCACTATACAAACACAGTAAATAAGAGTCCCTGGCCCAAAGAGCTGAGTCTGAAAGACAAGATTTAACAGGTGGATAGGGAGAAACAAGTGAGGTGGGGAGATGGGTTAAGAAGTAGAAGAGTGTGTGTAAAGGCTTAGCTGATCAGTGGTAGTGATCACAGCTCTCTGCCTGCCTCCTCATTACTATTTGCTGTATTAACATACAGCTGTAATGCTTATAGTTTGAAAAGCATATAAAAATACATGCATTGTAGCAGGGCTAAGAGTGGCTTGTTTTTTCCTTCCTCCAATTTAAACTGTTTTATTTACCTTTAACTAACTACTTGTACTTGGATTGCTGCTCCTTGATGGTGAGGTACCAAGATAAGAGTGCTTTGAAGTGTTTTGTAGTGATGCTTTTATTTGAAACAAGTTTTTCTTACGAAGTCCAATGTATTGGACTTAAATGCTAATTTTGTTTCTTATGATAGGGTTTTCAAACTTGATCTGCAGGAGATTCTCATTTTAGAAAACACTAATTTATATTTTAGATTTTTTTTTTTTTTTTAATTTTAATGACTGTCTCTCTCTGTAGAGGTAGCAGGTATACTTACTTGCGGAGGAGGTTCAGTGCTTCACAGAGCTGAACATCTACTCTCCTGAATGACACATGGCTTCTAAAGTAGGTCTTATCTGTCCTCATCCAGAAGGACTAGTCTGGAAAGGAGGAAGTCGTACACTGAAATGTAGGAGGGATAGTTTTAGGCAGATGTTCTTTCAGACCTGCAATCATCTTTCCATCCCAAAATACTGGTCTAGCAGTCAACTGCACAAGGCTTTTTTGAGAGCTGGCTTAGTGCTGGTCTACACTGAAAAGTAATGTTGGCATAACTACATCTCTCAAGGCTGTGAAAAATCCATACCTCTGAAAGATGTAGTTAAGCTGACCTAACCCTCAGTGTAGCCAGCCTAGGGTACTGCCTTGTGAAGGGGTGGATTATCTGCAGTGACAAGAAACCCCTCTTGTCACTGGTTAGTGTCTACACTGAAGTACTGCAGCAGTGCCAGCACAGCTGTGCCATGCTAGTGTTTTAAGTGTAGGCATTGCCTTACTTTGCAATTTATATACTGATACTCAGAGTGTAAAGAGAGGGGTTAGTTCCAAACATAGGCTATTTTAAACTTGCTGTCTTGATTTTTTTTTTTCAGTTCCTCTGAGGGGCGTTTGTGTATAAAATAACTCTTAAAACTGTGTACCACATGTCTGAAAAACAACAGGATTACTGGGATCCTATATATCATTCCCTTTGTTCAAAAGAGATTCTCGTAGTGGTGATTCTCTCTGCAGTGAGAGTGTTGATTATCCAGACTTTGCAGGGCCTAAAGGGTGTTTGTTTTTTGTTGTTTTTTTTAAAGTCAGGTTTCAAATAACTTGTGTGAGCGACCCTTTTATCCTTTTCCTTTGGGGTGTTCAGTACAGAATCGTATGTCTAACTATCTGAGAAACCTTTTAGGTCACCTTTGCTCAAGCTGACTTTTCGTGGGGGGGAGAAGGGGGAAGGAGGATTTAAGATCCCTCTTTGTTGTAAACTGTTGTCCTAAAGAAGTAAGGGTAAATAGTAGTAGAGTGGTCCTTGATTTCACACAGTTACTCAATTAAATGTGTGAAGAGTAGTCCATATTTATAAAATGAAATTAGAAAAAAAAATTTGTATATTTAACTCTTCTTAGTCATTGACTGTTTCCTGGAAATGTGATTGAGATTTTTTTTCTGATTTTCTGTAAAATAATCAAAGTTGAACCAATGCATGATTAGTACATTAGAATTTTTGGTAGCTTTATACAACTTAATCTTTAATATAAATACGTACATCTTTATTGTGGTCTCCCTTTATGTTTGGTGTATGCATGTTTTCACTTGTTCAAGTCTTATTTTCAAAGTTTTCAGTTGAGGGTAAGTATAGCTTAGTTTTTATTTCCTTTTTAGGCTGTGCAGAGCAAACTGATCTAAGATTACATAAATGACTGTTCTCAGGCAATTTGTAACATATTATTCAAATTTTCTTCACAGAAAATTGAAAGCAGTTTAACACTTGCTTTTTTGTGAAGGGTTTAAGGTACATTTCATTCTGTAGTGTGTGGAAGTGGTCTTAATTTGAGCCTTTCAGTGATCTACATATTCTCTGTAGTCGTATGTGTAGAAGAACTAGGTTTTAATACAGAATGCAATTATTTTAAAAGGTTTTAAAACTGGCATCATAAAACTCTTAGTATGATTTTTGTGCTAGTCTTGGAATACTGAATATCGTGCATCTAGTTGATCTAAACCATATTTTATAAAGCCTTTACATTACACTGCATGACTTGCTGACTGGTTTTATTTGTCTTGTTTTTTAAAAGTGCCTGTATTTTTGTGGGGTTGGGGAGGGCAGGATAGTGGTGTGTATGTGTGTGTGCTTCTTGATATTTGGCTAACTGTACACAAATTGCCTGAGAAACACCATTTAATAAAATCAGACTTTCCACGAATGGGGTTTAGCTATTGTAGCTGGGTCTCTCCTTTTTTTACTCCATCTCAAATAATAGGCCTCTGGTTATTTTGCAGAGTGTCTCTGAAGAATGGACAGAATTGCCATGGCTAACTACAAGCTACAGTTCACAGTGGACAAACGTTGTAGTTTTCTTATTTACTTTATAAATTTTGCCTTTTATATCTTGTAGTTTCCAATCAATCCTGTATGATTGCTGTTTGCGAATGCAGTTTTAAATTCTTTATAATAGTATATAGTTTAAAACGTAAATGTCTTTAGTGTTTTATTTCCTTCGATAATGCAACCATTTCTGAAAATGTCAATTTTTCAAAATTTACAGCTGCCCACAGTCCAAAAAGGGGGTAACGAATTGACCTGAGAAACTTAAAGAATTCAGTTAACAGGCGACGTATGCCTTTTAATTCCTATTTTTTTCATTTTTCTATTTCATATTTTTAATGAGTAGGTAGAATGTGTTGGCAATTAGCAAGCTATAAATTGCATGGTTAAAGAGAGCCATTCAGCTAATGTTAGTCAGCTGTGTGGCTTAAGTGAGTCATTTGAATAGCTGCTTTGACCATGCTTAGTGTCTTAACAGTATGTTAAAGCATTTTGAACTGGGAACCATCTACTGTAAAAAGTTTATTAGAAAAACTATCGATTTGCATGTTTACAAAATTAAATATAATTTTGCTACTACATGACAAAACACTAGTAATGCTTTTGTTTAGAAAAGGAGGCATTTGTTTTGAATATGTTGCTGGTGCATTAAACAGTTCACTTTAATAAAGGTGAAACATGAAAATAAGGTCTGTGTGACTCACTTTCATTTTATTATGTTTTTTTTAAATGCTAAATTGGCCATTGCTTCTGCTTTTTAGAGATGCACGAGTGGTTAAAGATATGGCAACAGGGAAATCTAAAGGATATGGCTTTGTTTCCTTCTTCAATAAATGGGTAAGTAATGTCATTATAAATAACATGAGTTCTAAAATCTTGGTAGTTGCTTTAAAGTGAACAGCTGTGTAAAACGTACATTTTTGGTCCCTTTTATATCTGGTACTGTATCAGTTTCCCCTTCTGTAAATAGGTAAGTAGTATTAGCTCCATCTATCGTGATATTTTAAGGCTTCATTCATGTTTGGAAAGTACTTAGCACTTTCTAAGCATCATCCCTATGTAAGTGCAAAGTATTTATGTACAGAGATGAAAACTAGAATACTTACTCAGACTGATATTTGTATCTGAAATTTTTACTTTTTTTCTTACATTAAATACAAATTACTTTGGACTGAGTTATTTGACTCTGGCAGAATGGCAGTATTTTAGTGCTTAAAGGTCTGATGCACTAATCTCTAGAGCAACTTGTATTTGGAAATACCTTTATAGGATTTGCATTATATCATTAGGCAGTTTTTATAGAGCTTTATTAGTGGTCTGGGGTGGAAGGTATTCAACATAAAAGGAGAAAATGGAGTTAACCAGTTTAATACTAAACTTAGAATAATCAAACATTCCTACTTACAGCTGCTTTATGGGCAGGGTACTAATAACTTATGGCTCCAAATCTCTCTCTCTCTCTCACTCAGAAATAATACACTTTGGAGGGAAGAAAGAGTAGGGCAAGCCTTATGTGGTCTCAGTATATTCTGAAAATGGGAGATTGGGGTAGTTTAAAAAAAAACCAAAAAACCTAACACATACTTTTCTTGGTGTTAGGCCAGACCAGTTGAAATATTAGGTCTGAGAGATTTATTCTAAGTGCAGATGAGGGAGTGCTACAGACTCAGCTGAAGGAATGTCGTACAGCCTTTCAACTTAGTGGAGCAACTGCACAAACATGGTCTACAAGAGAGCATAACTCTTCTTGGGATGCATTCAGTTTGGCATAAAATAACTGCCTTAATCCTGTATTTTAAGCATCTTTTTGAAGCACAGATTTTATTTCAATATTTGTTATAAGTTGGCAATATCTGAGTCTGACAGACCTACGATGATTCACTTTTAGTATGGTGGTGTTCAAAAAGAATTTGCTGAAAAATGTTTTTCCCCTATGGACAGGATGCAGAAAATGCTATTCAGCAGATGGGTGGACAGTGGCTTGGTGGAAGACAAATCAGAACTAACTGGGCAACACGAAAACCTCCAGCTCCAAAGAGTACATATGAATGTAGGTTATTAGTTTCTGTCTACCTTGCCCCCACCCAGATAAGGAAGAAAAGAAACCTCTTATTAGTTCCAAGTATTAGTGATTCTGTCATGAAAAAAATTTAATGCCCTGTAGAATTCAGAAGTAAAGATTTTGCTTGAAGAAATATATGTTAAATTATAACTTTACACAAACTTCCTTAAATACTAATATTGTTAAAATTTAAAAACCTTTCGGTTACTTTTCAGCACTTATTCAGTCTTGCATTTCAGTCAGCTTGGACAGTGAAAGTAGTGTTTTTTTAAATTTAACTTGTATCATGCACTGCCAGTGTTTCAGTTTTTGTGGTGAAAATACTGGGCTGGGGAGGAGTGTGTTTAGGTTTAAATTGATGGAAGAAAATATTTCCATTAAGTGTATCTAAAAGTAGATTTATAAGCCCAAAATTCAGGTTTAATGTAAATGACATCCCTCTAAACTTTATATGCATCAGTAATCCATCCCATTTATCATTTGGGATTTACATGTCTCCTATTTGAGCTCATCATGTATTTTGAATGTAGCTTTCTTTTTGGCATGCACATTTGTTTCTTTATTTTGTGCAAATTACTGAGTTGGGAAACCACACTGACTTTTCATGTCCTTTTTAATGCTTGTAGTTCTTTGCTTTACATCTCTCTCACTTCCTAAACTACCACTTGGGAGGATGTTATAGCTGTATATTTTGTAAGCTAAGTCTAATGGTAAAATAAAGATTTATAGGAGAAAATGTATTGGTCTGATTTCGGCATCACCCAGAAAAGCCCTAGGATCCTTGCTGTTTGTAGACTTCTGAAGACAGGAGGAAAATAAATAATTTGTTTAAATGAAAAACTTGAACATTTTTTTTTTTTTTTTTTTACAGCAAACACCAAGCAGCTGTCTTATGATGATGTTGTAAATCAGTCAAGCCCAAGCAACTGTACTGTATATTGTGGTGGTGTTACTTCAGGACTAACAGGTATGGCATCTTTTAAATTTTGGGGTTTCCTCATAAAATGTATCTAAAAATCAGAAGTACTTCCTAATTTTGATTGTCTGCCTTTTCTACACTGCAGAACAGCTAATGCGCCAGACCTTTTCTCCATTTGGGCAGATAATGGAAATTCGAGTCTTCCCAGATAAAGGGTACTCTTTTATACGGTAGGTTACATTTTGCTCACTTTTAAAAACGTTACTTTTACCTTTCCCTTGAAAACACGTTAAGCACTGGTGTCAGAACGTTTCTAGTAGGAAACTAGCCTAGACAGACTTAGACTATCCTTCAGTGTCTACAGTTTAAACTATGGTCTCATCTTGTTTGTGTGGTAATGTTGATCTGAGTTAACAAAGATGTACTACTTTTCTTTTTATAATTTCATAGTTGTAAGTATTGGATATGATTCTTGCAGATTCAGAATCATATTTTTAAATGCAATTTCTTAGATTCTTTTCACAGACAGCGCTATAGATAATAAAAAATGCAGTTTAACACAATTTCAGATTTTACCTTTCATATGTGCTACTTACTTTTTGCAGCTCCCTCAAGGTGAGACAGTGAAACTAGATAGGTCAGTTTTGCTTTTTTAATCTTCTGTACTACTGCAATGCTGCAGTATTTGAGTTCCCTTGCAAAGACTAGTTTTTCCTGCAAACAATTATTTTCATTTTTTTTCTTCTTTTTGTAATCAAACTTGGAAACTCTTAAAACTTCAAGTGCAGGCACACTTTTAGGTTGACAGTCTCCTTTTAAGTGTCTTGTCTGTAGGTGTATGGAAAGTGGGTTTATATTGATGTTTCTTTTGTATCTTAACAGGTTCAATTCTCATGAAAGTGCTGCACATGCAATTGTTTCTGTCAATGGAACTACTATAGAAGGGCATGTTGTGAAGTGCTATTGGGGCAAAGAAACACCAGATATGATCAATCCAATCCAGCAGGTCAGAGAACAAACTTACACTAACTTGTAAGATGATGATTAGTGTGATCTTATTAATTAAATTCTTAAGATTTCTAGCATGGAAATACATATTAGTTTCAGGGTGGTGGGTTGTGGATTTCAGGGTCACATTGCACATGTGGCCTCCCAAATTAATTCGTGCTTCCATGATATCTGCCTTTTAAGTTACGTGATCAAACTTAAACTGTTTGGAACTTGTGGAAACCTGCTTTGGTCAATCATAGAGAGTGGGAAGAGCTTTAAGTTTCTGTCAGAATTTCAACTTTGCTTTTTCCTGCAGTGCTCTCTGGAAGAGTTATCTGTAATGTTAGACTGCTGTACTCCAGAGAATAATCAGCAAAATGTGTGTGCAGGAGATGGGGTGATTTTTCATAGATATAGTGTTAGAGGGAGTTGCCAGCTAAATTTTATAATAACTTCTAAAATGAGGTATTAGAATATAAGCCCTTTTAAGTTCTTGATTAAAGGCTAGCTTGATAGGTAGGAGTTTCTACATCAGTAGATAAATATGCCTGTGTGTAGTGTATTCAATATTTTAACTTTCTTTGCAGAATCAAATTGGATATCCACAGGCTTATGGCCAGTGGGGCCAGTGGTATGGAAATGCACAGCAAATTGGTCAGTACATGCCTAATGGTTGGCAAGTCCCTGCATATGGAATGTATGGACAGGCATGGAATCAGCAGGGATTTAAGTGAGTAGGCATGCTACCTGATCTGTGTGCTATAAATAAATTGTGAAGAATGATGTTTCATTGGGGGAATCATCAGATGAATTTGGGATTCATTGAAGTACAAGGAAAGTTGTACCATTGTAAACTGGTGTAAGAAGATCAGGTCCCATATCTATCTGAAAGTACAAGAGGAATTTTAGGTTGGCAGAATAATTACCATACTGGAAATATTTTCAGGGTGTAAGGGACTACTGTCCTTGCAAAAATGCCAGAACTATCTTTTAGAGTAGGGGGTGTATACGGCGGTGTCCTGGTTAAAGTAGTACTCTCTTTACTAATGGTCATCTTGAACTTCTTGTAAGTATAGGCACATTTTGTTCCTTTGTCCTAGCCAAATTCTAACTCTGGTAATTACACTATGCCTACTTACAATTCCTTTTGAATTTTAAATTTAGATCAGTATTTAGTTATTTCAAACAGCTGCTATTACTTCCCAGTTGTGGATGTGATGTCTGTGCATGTGCACTCATGTACCTGAAAATTGATTTCTTATGCGGAATACTTCAGGGTTTAAATGTTGGATCCATTAACCAGTAGTAAAACTCAGATATACTATAGTGACCTAAATCCATTTAGCCACCCCTTCTGAGGGGTCTGGTGGCAAGAAGCTACTTGAGCTCTACTCTTTCCTCGCCTCTGTTCCCATGCCAGTCCAGATATAACTACAGATGTTTATAAAACAATCTGGCCCTCTTTAAAATTAAGCTACGTACAGCAGCAGTGAATTCCTGTGTGGATTTTTGGTTTTTACACTTACTGCCCTTAGTTGTCAACAGTTTTACTCTTTTGCTTATACTTATATCTGCACTTATAAGTAATGCCAATGTAACTGACAAGTGTTGAGGGATTGTATCTCCACTGAACTTGTCTGTTTTCCCATCTGTAATGGGCCTGCCTTTTTTTCAGAAGTGCTGAGCATCTACAGTTCCAGTTGACTTCAGTGGTGCTTAGCATGTCTTAAAGTAAGGTCCTAAATGATTTGCCGAAAGCCATAACATCAGTGTCAGAGCTGGGGTTACCTGTAGGAATTTTTCTGTTTTACTAGGCAAGATTCTGTTGGCCAACACTTGGAAAGTATCTAATTAGATTTCAGCGTAGTTCTTATCCTCTCCAATCTCTTTATGTAAATTCAGTCTTTTGGAACTATACATTTTCTGTAATCACCTCTCTTCCCCCTCTCTCCACAACAGTCAGACACAGTCTTCTGCCGCATGGATGGGTGCAAATTATGGAGTTCCACCACCGCAGGGGCAGAATGGAAGTGTGTTAACTAATCAAACTGGATATCGCATGGCAGGTTTCGAAACTCAGTGAGAGAAAAGGACTCTGGAACCTAACACCAGTGACTTGAGGCAACAAGGAGTGCTGTAAAGCCTTTGTTTACTTAGTTTTATCAAGTCAGTGCAAATGTCAGATACAGTGTATTTATTTAAAGAAATCATTTTAATCATGAAACTATTGGTCATCCACATTGTTTAAAAAAGCAAAGGAACAGGAAAAACTAGATGCTGGATGTCTGCCAACTTTTGCCTTCTTTTCCTCCTCTTGATGTGTGTTTCTTAAGATCCTTGTTTGAAACACAACAAATGCAGGGATTACTGCCACTGTTAAATTGGGGCAGAAAATTGCACAAAGTCAAACTGTTTTTTTTTTCTTCTGAAGTAGTGTGCAGTTTTAGTTTGCATTCCTAATAGTTTAAAATGTATTATAAACAGTTGTACAAAAAAGCCAAAACTGTGTGAATTCTGAAGGTTCTTTACAATCTTCAGCCTGTGCACAAATTTGTTTTTAAAATAGCCTGTTGTATAAAGTGTCCATCTCTCCACTTTTGTTTATACCAGGGTTTTCAAATATAAATTATTTTACATCATTTTGTATCTAGACATTTTTCAAACAGTTGTCTTTGCCTTATGTCATGAGGAAGATGTGATGCTCAGCATAAAATTGTGTGCACAACTCTCAGATGGATCTAACTGAAGTCAGTCACATTGTGTTCTACGTGAGAAGGTGTCTAGAGAAATCCCTGTTGGATTTGTTCTATAGGATTTTTATCTTCAGAGGTAAACTTTGATGTGTACTAGGGAATATAAAATTCTGTTACAAATACCACAATGTGACAAATTCCTAAGAACCAGCTTTTTTCTTTCAATCTACATTTATACATATCCATTATCATGTAAAATATTTTAGCAAACTAATATTTTGCACAAAAGTTAGAAAACTTTGTATGTTTCCTTATTTAAAGGTAGGATGCAGAGTCTTTTCATGTGATTTATGCGTAACATTTTTAAGGGGTTTTTTTGGTCTTGCAGGTGAATATCAAATATACACTTTGGTAGTCTTTGAATACAAAGTCATCCGCTCTTTTTTTAAAGAAACTGTAAAAGACACAAAGTTGTATGTAGAAAACAAATCAGTCTTGCTGTTTACTGATAGTAAATTTTACTCAAATAGAGTAAGTTGACTTGATTTTAACATGTACAATTAGAGCTGTGAAAACTGTAGCATTGTATGTGTAAGCATCAGGCGGGGGGGGGGGGGGAGGGGGGTATGTGGAATGCTCCAATTTAGCCTGAAGGACCAGCTGGGCAAAGCATTTTTAAATGTTCAAAGGCCAAAAAACTTTCTATCCTACCTCCTTGACCAGCCTTCAAAGAGCAAAAACTTCTTCATTGTGTAATGTTATTTATTATTCCTATTAAGCTTTGGCTTCTAGAGTTCCCATATTTTTTCTTCTCCCTCCCCTCCCCCCCCAAAAATCAGTTGCAGTTGGGCAACTCAGAGTATCAAAAGATTAAACTTCTGCTATATTTGACAGTCATGTGACAATGTATTTCAGGGTCTTGTATGAAGTAATAACAGAGGGGAGTGGGGCAGGAATGAGGTCAGGCTCCCCTTCCCCCCCAATTAAGGATATATGATTGGACTGTTCAAAATTTTTGAACATTTTTATTAGAAAATGGAAGAGGTGCGGAGAGGGGGAAGACAGGCATAGGGCAAATCTCTTAGGAGATTGTGTTGGCCTATATCTTGTAGCCAACGTTCTATAAAGTGTGGAGGACCTGAGTGTGTGAGACTCTCTGGAGAACTTTTCTATGCAGCTGTTTTTAAAACTTGGCTTTAAAGATAGGTGAATACAAACCAACTTTTTTACTTGGAAATGTTTTCCTCCCTGTAACTCTTGCAAATAGGACTCGCAACAAAAACAAAAAAACAGTTTAAAAGTGAAATGCTTCACAAAGTAGATCAGTATCTTAACTTCTATGGATTATTCTAGGTTAGGGCTCTATTCTGACTTTAATTATGCAAACATACATTTTTACTTTCTGCTTGACCAGCTGTGCTGTATCATATTTTGCCCAAAGAACATCCATATCTGTGAGTAGGCTCTGGAGTTTAGCTCAATGCTGTATTTGAATACAGATTTTAAAACCAATATATGCATAATGTGTATTTTTACCTCTTTTATTTTGACTGCATGAACAGCATCTGTCTAAATTTAAAAAATGTATTGTGATTCCTGTCATTAAAATGTACACACTACTGCTTGGTTTAATTAAAAGCAGAGTGGGGGAGGGCTGCTTGTGCTGATTGCTGAGTACTGAAATACCTCTTGAATTATAGGCTCCAAGAGACACCTTTTTTTAATGAAATAAATTGAGAGGTCACATGCAATATGGAAAATCTAATTTGTAGATGGAAAAGATACCTCTTTATTTCTCTGAGGCCTAGAGTTGTGAAGAGTATTGTCAGAATGAGAGACATCTTGAATTCTCCCAATGCACTGGCTCTTTCCTTGCAATGGCCTTGGTGTAAACAGCTCTATAAAAAGCTTGCTAAATGTACATTACAGAAGTTACACCATTCTATTTATCAACCAATGTTTAGAAGAAACCTACTAAGTGAAATAACTTGTGACATGCTCTCTCACAAGTCTTCCATTGGGAGCCAGAGACGGCTGTGATATTTGTATTAGTGTTGTATCCCTTTTGTCCTCACCCACTCCACAGAACACCTAAAGCAATATTGAGGTGACAATCATTTGAACACATTCCTCTGCCCTACTAGTACTCTCCTTTCTTCCTCACCTTTTTTTTTTTTTTTTTTTTTGTTCTGAGTATTTGCACTTCTGTCAGGCTTTGGTGTTTATAGAAATGACACAGCTGCCTTGCTATGTAAGGTATGCGTTCTAGAATCCCAAACACACAACAGAAAAGGATAAAATGGCTTATTTCCAAGGTAGCAACCTGGACTGTTTTTGCATTAGCAGCCCACTTCATATTTGTATGAAACATTAAATTTCACTTGAATGAATGTATTTTGATATTTGTGGTTAGGGGGTATAAGACTCTTAACTCCAAAACTGGTGACTTTTTTTTTTTTAAAGCTGTTAAGGATGTTAATAAAACTGTGTGAACTTGCATATTCCCAACCTTATCAGTTTTTTTTATTTTGCTTGTCACAGTGGAGGTTCCAGTACTTAAGGGGAAAAGCAGGCACTAAGCGGATGCTTCCCTTATTATAAGCCTTATGTCAGAATGCCGTAAGGATGTATATACTGGCAGTAAGTTGTTTTCCTGTTTCCCCAGAGGGAGATCATACTGGCTCTGAATTTGTTTGTGCTTAAAGGTGTAGCCCAGGTTCTGTGTTCATACATATAATTTTCGTGATTTCATATTTGTGTTCCCTTTGGCCCAGCATGCCTGACCAGTACTCTTGTTACATGGCTCACCAATAGCTATATGCAGCATTTTAGTAATTGAGTACATCCTATGGGATGGAATTAAATTCTACTCTTCAAACAAAATATTTGTTTATGCAGTGATATTAGTAAAGCGTGCTGCCCAATCCTTTAGGAGTGCCAAAGGTGTGGTGAGCTTGATGTCACTTACACAAATCGTTAGCTTTTAGTTGGATTGTTCTCTCGTGAATCAATTAATGGTTTGTGCATGTGTCCAGGGTAGAGGTCATGGATAAACTA
Source organism: Gopherus evgoodei (assembly GCF_007399415.2). NCBI lineage: Eukaryota > Metazoa > Chordata > Testudines > Testudinidae > Gopherus > Gopherus evgoodei. The sequence goes on from NC_044323.1 coordinate 151,653,250, forward strand.
ATTTAAGTATTTCTAGCACCCCAAGATGTTTTTTAGAGTCAGAAGTCTTCGAATAATCAGTTTGTCACTTAACTTCCTCTCCAAGTAACATAAAATCAGCTTATGAGCACTACTTACTAATTTTAATATAGAAAATCTATAATAGAATTTACATTAAAGCAATTAATAGTCTCTGCTTCCGTATTCACAAAAGATGCAATCCCCTTACCAATGTAAGTGGCATTGGCTGACAATGCTTAGCCACTAGCATGCCCAAGCATTTACTGATGAGCTCTAACTGTTGTCACATACTAGGAGGCTGATCTGGCATTCCTTTTGCAGGCATAAATCCCATTTGACAATAAGAATGTGGCCTGTGTTTCACTGTCACCAGACTAGAGTAGACTCTACTAGGATCTAGCAAGTAAAATAGCTCACCAGCACCGCTGGCTAACAGAGATATATCATTGGCACACTATTTTAATATTTGGCAGTTGGGGGAATTAGAGATTTTTTTCAACCTGAAACGTTTCTAACACCATAAGAACTTAAAGGCTCTTGATCATGCCTGGGTACTTTGTAAATCTCAGGGCCATGTTCTGTTACCAACTTAATATAACTTAACTCTCATTTCATTCCTACACTTGCAGTAGTTTTGCCACTCCCTGTAGGGTAAGTATGTAGCTGGATAATTGTTGCTTAATTTAGCCACAAGAATTATTGTGAATGACTTCCTATAACAATATACCTGAGGACCAGATCAAGACAGTGATGCATTGGAGACATACAGGAAAAACCCACATTCCCATGTAATGTTTACAATCTAAACACTGCACCATGGTGTTACTGCTTTAGAAAGGGTCACACTCTTGCCACCTCTCATGACTGTACCAGGAGTCTTGCTTTGTTTTTCTTGAAACCATAGCTCTTGGAATCCTCAGCTTTCATTTGGGGGGGGTGTGGGGGGGAGGGGGAATTCTTGCCCTCAGTGTTAGAGAAAAGCGTGACCAAGCTCTACCAGTAAGCTTCACAGTTAGATGTCATATGAAAAGAACACCTTTTATTTTTAAGATATTAGTTTTAAACTAATCTCATGATTTTTAGGGGTACCTGACATGATTTTTGGATAGTTGGGGTTGTCAATACTTGTGAATACCTAGGCCCAGATTCACAAAATTATTTAGGCTCCTTACTTCTGGTGAAATCAGTGGAAGTTAGGAGCCTAAATGCTTTTGAAGATCTGGCCCTGAGTCCAATGTGAATGTGTAATTCATGAACACATAAGTGAAAGTGTGCTTTTAATGAGTTTTCTCACTAAATGCAGGTGCAATCCTGGGCTCGTTGGGGAAAGTTACATGCCTGTAAAGTGTGAATTTAAAGCCCCATCTCACTATAAGTGTGCCTATGAATACCCTTATTCAGATATAAGAGCACGTGGGGGTAGTCTTTAGTTCAACTGACCTTGAAAGGCAATTAAGCTAAATTGCAAAAAGCCACTTATTCTGGAACAAGTGTTCATGCATGTTTTATAGAAGTAGATCTAGGTGGCTTAATTATGTTGATACAGTATCATAAATGGTAAAAGATTTCTTGTTCAGACAAGCCCAAATTCACATCTACACCTCTGCATACCCACTGTGACATAATTATTAATTCACACTCAACTACACTCCCACTGTTAACTTACTGGCAAAGTTACATCTATACTTAAACCGCTACAGTGGTAATGCTCTAAAGAGTCTCAGTATACATCAGAGGTTGCAGCCTTTCAGAAGTGCTGTGCCGAGTCTTCATTTATTCACTCTTGATTTAAGGTTTTGCGTGCTAATAATACATTTTAACGTTTTTAGAAGGTCTCTTTCTATAAGTTTATAATATATTACTAAACTATTGTATGTAAAGTAAATAAGGCTTTTAAAATGTTTAAGAAGCTTCATTTAAAATTAAATTAAAATGCAGAGCCCCGGGGCACTGTGAGTGCCACTGAAAATTAGCTCACCTGCTGCCTTTGGCATGCGTGCCATAGGTTACCTACCCCTGCTATAGATGCTGTCAGGAGGGGTTCTCCTATTAGTACAAGTAATCCACCTCCCCCAAAGGTGGGAGCTAGTTTCATGAAAGAATTCTTCCATTGACCTAGCACTGTCTAAGCTAGTGGTATACCTATGTGTCTTGGGCGTGTGGATTTCACCCCGAGAGACATAGCTATGCCAGTGAACTTCATATTGTGGCCTGGCTATCATTCGCATTAAGTATAGTCATGCTGCATCAGTCCATTGAGCCAAGTATCCTGTCTTCCTACTGTGGCCAGCTGCTTCAGGGTTAATGAACAGAACAGGACAATTTCGAATGACCTTGTCTAGTCCCAGCCTCTGCTAGGTTTAGGGCAGCGGTTCTCAAACTGGGGGTTGTGAGGTTATTACATGGTGGGGCGGGGGAGGGGGGAGAGTCATGAGCTGTCAGCCTCCACCCTAAACCCTCTGTTGGCTCCAGCATTTATAATGGTGTTAAATATATTAAAAGATGTTTTTAATTCATAAGGGTGGGGGTTTGCAGTCAGAGGCTTGCTGTGCGAAAGGGGTCACTAGTACAAAAGTTTGAGAACTGCTGGTTTAGGGATACTCTGGAGTTAGGTCCCTGATCATACTGGCTCATTCATCCTCTCATTTGCTATTTACACGTGCACCCATTAACTCACTGGCACGCTAATTCACGCTCATTCATTAATTAGATTAATTACACTCCCACGCATTACTGAGTTTGCCCCATAGCAAGCTCGCCCCAGCGCATTAGTAAATTATAAGCGAGCTAACCTGCCAGCAGCTGCCAGGCGGAACTACACCTCCCATCATGCTCAGCGTGCCTACCACGTGATGGAGGACCGTCCAATGGGGACTGCCGTTACAGCCGAGGCCCGCTGGCCGTTTGTAAGGAGCCATGGCGGAGGCCGCTCGCTGACTACCCTCGCAGGCGGCCCGGCTGGGACCCGAGGCCCGGGGAGGCCGCCCAGGTAAGGGCGAAGTTAGTCCGAAGTCTCGCTCTGGAGGGGCCCAGCTGTGGCCCCCCGGAACAGGAAATGACATAAGGGAGGCCGAAGAGGATCCTGGGAAATAATGAGGGGGGATAATGGGGGTCTCAGGCCCCTTTCTCCAGACCCTGGTGTTGGGAGAGGTGATGACATCAGAATGTGTTATCGATACTGTTGCAAGCACCCTCCTTACATCACTGTGGCACGTGCACCAATGTGACATAAGCGATGCTGTCGCTGTGACACAACCGGGGTAATCATGGTGCTACGGCGCATGTGCCCATGTGATGTCATCGATGTAGCTGTGACACTATGGGGGTAACCATGGTGCTACGGCACATGCGCCCATGTGATGTCATCAATGTCATTGTGACACAACTGGAGTAATCGTGCTACAGCGCATGCGCCCATGTGATGTCATCGATGTCGCTGTGACACAACTGGGGTAACCATGGTGCTATGGTGCATACGCCCATGTAATGTCATTGATGTCTCTCTTATATATTGGTGTAACCATGGTGCTGCAGCACATGCACCTGTGTGATGTCATCAGTGCCATGGTGACACAGAAGTGTAACCGTGATGCTGTGATACTGTTTGTGTGATGTCATCAGTGTCACTATGACACTGGTGTAGCCATGGTGCTGTGACACAGATACCCTTGTGACATTATGCTGTGTCATCTCTGCAGTCACTGTGACACCGCAATGTAAAGATGCCGTAGTGCATGTGGCTGCGTTTGGTAGACCAAGTGATGCCATGAAGTTACTGTGGTATGACAGTGTCACATCACAGTGTTTGGCCTCTTGATGCGATGATGTAGAAGTGCATATGACCAGGTTGTGGGTCCTTTATTATCTTCATGGCATTATTGTATTGTGATGTATTATTTGGCATAGTGAGATGATGATGCCTTGAAGACAGAATTTGCATCTTTATGGTAACTTCACAACAGCTCTGTGCATTGTTGCTACATTGTAAACATCAGAACACTTGGGAAATCACAAACCTTTGTATCATGATATGGTATCACCATGAAATGCCACTATCAGGTCAACCTGTGCTGTAATGTGACATCCTCCAACCATCAGAGGCTGTGACTAACCAAGGGTTTGGGGGGCAGGAGGGTTGGAAAAACGTGCTCATTTTTATTAAAAGTGATGCAGATCCGTGATAGGTTTAGTACGAATAGACAAATCGCCTGTGGTCGCTTTAAGCACTGTGATGTCTAACCCTAATTTGAGCACCTGCCAAATGATAGGGTTTTAAAAACACAGGGAGCCTTGTCTACATTAGTGTCTTTACTGTTAACACCAGCACTCCCAGTGTTAGCAACAGTCAGGTTTTTTTTGTTTGTTTGTTGTTGTTGCCAGAAATGCCTAGGGTGGCCATTGAGTTACCATGATGTTATGATACAGCATTCTACACAACAGCTTCTTCAATATTTGGTGATGTGATGGTGCAGAGGTTGTTATATAACAATATTTTTGCCTCACGTTCATGTAATCAATTCATAGTGGCAAAGCAAAAGGAACTTTATCCTGAAGAATGCTGGATCAGGATATCATGTGCTTTGACTCATCTAATGTACCAACCACCCTTTTGTATTAGAGACTGGATGCAAGCTGCTTCATGATTAGGCTAAATAGGGACAGCCCTCGGGCTCCTGGCATATTGACAGTGCAGCAAAATTTGGACTTATTTAATTTAGGAAGATCTAAAAGCTGTTAATGATTTGGATCAATCTGTTCAGTCTAGCTTGCAAATTATCTTTTTATTTTATTCAAGCCATGTGTGACTAAGGAAGGAAAGACACCTAGCAAACAACTGCATTCAGACACACTGCTTACACAGTACTGCTGTGCTTTTCCTCTGCATCTTTTCAATTTAAATCAAGGAACAAAGACCAAATAATCCCTCAAAAGAATCTTTCAAACTATATCATATTTTCTCCAGTATTTTCTGAGCTCTTATTATCTCTGTGTATTAGCTACATGCTTTTTTTTTTTAACATGGAAATAACAAAAGAGAGAGAGTCCTCTGAATCTGTAACATTATAGGATTACTTTACCAGAGCCAAGTTTGTACATGTTTGGTAGCTGTTCTTCAAAGTTCCATAACTTCTCATTCAGTCCTTGGTGAATGTGTCATATTGCCAGCCTTATTCCATTAAAATCATTCCTCACCCCGTCTCTTTGAATGCCCACAAGTGAGTTGACAATATTACCATACAAATAAAAACAAACATCCAACTTATTTCTTCATCTGGTTCCCAGTGTTGACTCTGTCTTGCTTAGATTGGAAGCTCATTGACGCAGGAAATGGCTTTATTTTTGTGTCTCATCTTTTGTCATAGAATATCATAGAATCATAGAATATCAGGGTTGGAAAGGACCTCAGGAGGTCATCTAGTCCAATCCCCTGCTCTAAGCAGGACCAATCCCCAACTAAATCATCCACATGCACATTACTGGTACTGAACAGACAAATAATACCACTTATGACAAGGTCCACATCCTGTGAAATAAATTGACATCATCCTTTGCTCCATCATTAGATAGTTCTGAGCACAAATAAGTGAATGGGTCTCAGTGCACAGAGTTTGTGTAGTTGGTGAGGACTCAGTTCAGTTTCCCACCTACAAAACATTGTAAGAAAACTGAAATCTGCCAATGTTCATTGGGCTATTGCTAATGGTCTCAGTAAGGACTTTGTTCTCTGACCTAGTCATTTTGGCTATATTTAGACTTGGAACAATGAGATTTTTTTTTGGTAATTATCAGTAAATGTTGATTTCACTGTACACTGAAGTCAATGCAAAAATGTTTTCATTGATGATCAAAATGTACAGATAGGCAAAGTAAGAAAAGAACTATTTGAGACTTACTAGAGTTTGACTTAAGGGTATTTACTTTGTGTATTTTGACGTGATGTTGACTATTTGTGTTTAACAGTTATAAAACTTTAACTTTTAATCTCAACAGTTACTGTCATTAAATCGTTTTGGTCCTCCCCTCTCCACCACATAATTTCCTGCAACTGTGACAATTTAAATAGATAAAAATTAAAAAAGCTTACAATGAACCATTGATATTACCAGTCAAAATTGTAAATAAAATTTGATTCTGCCTAGCCTAGTTTATTTCATTTTGTATAGTAAAAGCCATTAGATCACTTGGTCCTCTCATTTTTTTGCCAAAGTCCTAGCACACATAATTCATTTAAATCCTAGCCTTATACATTCTACTCCTGGATGTTCAGTGTGTTCCAGAGGTCACTTTCTGCTGCATTAATTGTAGATCCAGGTTTCACCCTCCGTTCAGCTCTGCTCTGTTGTGCTCTCACAGCAACAGCATGACAGGCTGCCACCAAGAGATCAAATGGAATTTCTTCACTATGACACCTAAAATGTAGAGGCTAGACACTGGTCAGAATTCCAGGAAGACTTGAAAGCATCAAATCACACCTTTTCCCATCCCCCTCAGACACAGAGCCCACATGAGACATTCTTAGCTGAAGATGTGAGTACAACTTATGGCCTATGTTGCTTTTCCTCTGAAGGAAGCGTCAGCAGTATTATTGCGTGACATTGCGGTGTTGTGGGTGGAGGCAGAGATGGATTTATAAGGCTATTGTATATAATTTTGGCTTTTTTGTCTGCACCACCCAGCATACTGGGAACTCCAGCTGTAATGACCACAGGTTATATATAAAATGAAATGTGGAAAATAGTTGATCACTCCATATCTTCACCTTCAGGGCTCTGCACAACTGTTTCCTCATCTCACTGATTTTTTAAATCTCGTTTTCCTGCTCTCATATTCACCTTATCTTTCATGTCATCCCCCTATTCACTCCTACACATGGGACTGACTCACACTCTCTTAATAACCACTAAGGACATACCCTTACATTTCTAACTGCCTTTCCTCCTCCCAATTCAGTTTGCCATTGACTACTTCCTGCAAGCCACATGCGGAACTCTCATTGTCAGCCCCACACAGACAGAGGAGGCTACCATCATGGCAGGAGGCCAGCTGTCATACAGAGAACCAGTGCACAGCACACTCTGCAGCAGTGGGGAGTGAGCAAATTTTGACCAAGAGCAAACTCTTACACTTTGAAAGCTGCTGGGGAATTGTTAATGTCCATGCAGAGGAGAAAGGAGATTTTATATATATTTAAAAGACACATTAAAAAGACCCCTTATAACAAGCTGTATAGAAGTCAGTGTTTCTGCCTTAGAAGAGCTGAGACAACTCTGCCCACATTTGACACCTGGGCCCAGATCATCAAAGATATTTAGATACACCTCTACCCCAATATAACGTGACCTGATATAACACGAATTCGGAGATAACGTGGTAAAACAGTGCTCCGAGGGGGCAAGGCTGTGAGCTCCAGCGGATCAAAGCAAGTTCGATATAATGCAGTTTCACCTATAACGTGGTAAGATTTTTTGATGCCTGAGGACGTTATATTGGGGTAGAGGTGTACCTGCCTGAATTACAATCCCATTTAGATGCCTATGTACTTTTGAGAGGCCCTAGTGCTTAGAGTACTATCCAGATTGCTAGCAAGGGGTCAAGACTCTGATCCTTGCAGCCTTAACTCTGAGTTGTCTTGTGGGGCCTGGTTTGCCTCTAACACAGTTTTACACTGGTGTAATTCCATTGACATCAATGGAGTTAAACCTGATTTACATCCGGATGGGGGAGGCTCTGTGTCTTTAGCAGACTTACTTCTGAGTTAGGGCTGAAAGATGAGATCCCTACATAGTAAGAATATCATAGCAATGCCATTCTGATCAGAGTTTTAAGTTCAGACCTTGTCTACACACGGAAGTTACACTTCTTTCATACGGGTATAGATAATACAGTACTGCTCTCCTCATGTGGATGCATTTATACCAGTATAAAAATGCTTATACTGGTGTAGCTTTTTCCCATATGGGATAGAAGGAACAGGAGTCAGCTATATTGGTATAAGGCACCTTTATGTTGATGTAGCACCAGGTATAATTGGTAATACTCACACACCTCTAATAAAAATAATTATATCGGTATAAAACTGTGTGTAGACCAGGCCTCAAGGTGGGTGTAGTAGTATTATGGATATATAGGCGCCTTTGTTTTCAGTTTAAACTGGTTTTTACTGAAAAAATCTTGGTTTTTTTCCCGGATTTTCACCCTACTTTTGTATCATTCAAATATATAGAAAGTAACTTGCTTTATTAGGAAAATACGTATGTCGCATGCATTGCATCATATGATAATACATTAGTCTGTGTGTATATTCAAAGCATCCTGTGGTAGTGACGCTAGAAGATACACACAATAAACAAACAGGCACCCATGCAAGCCCTGAAGTGCCTGCGCATCTGAACATACTGATGAATTTCACGCCCACCACGGACACATTTCAAGCTGTTAGCAGGGAACAGTTTAAAGATCTGACCCACTAAAATGGGAAGAAAATGAAAATTGGTATAAGAATGTGTTTCAGCACACAAGGAAAGTTTAAAAACAAAAATAGGAGGAAAGGATGAAGTGGAGTGTATGCACTACAAATCATGTGGCTCAGTTCTTAAATGTCAGTATTTATTGGCTAATAGTTCTGTGTTTACAACAGCAAACTGTTTATTCCAATGAAAAGTTTTATTTGAAGATTAAAGTGATATTGTTTTCTTAAACTCAGAGGAGAAATTGTGTTTTGAGTTCTGTTTTAGTTCTGCTGAAAATCACTTTAAATTCCATTCATCAAAGTATTAATCTACTGCATACTTTCCCCCCATCCTTCCATCCACCAAAATAAACCCTGATATTTACTCAGAAAAATTATTAATAGTTTTTTCCACCGATTTTCACCTCTTTTTGTTGTAGTAAAAACACCAATAAATTCCCGGGGAAAAATAAATAAAATAAAAAATGAAGGGCCCTTGAGATAGTAGGTGTCTTTAAACTTCACTTTCTCCTGGACTGAAGAGATTTAAAGTAACGTATAGCCTGAACATGATGCCGTGTGTGAGACAGAGAGAGAGCATTGTCTCCCCGGAGCTTTTTTTGAAAGAGCTTCCGCCATCACCTCCAGCTAAAGAAGCACTAGGATCAATCGGCCACCACTATTTTAACCAACGTGACTGAGATTGTCAGAGCTGCCTAAAGATTTGAACACCCAGTTCTCACGGAAATGGAGGGGAATAGGGCATCTAGATCCCTGACATGGCTTTGAAAACAGCACCCCACCTTCAGTGCTGCTCTTAGGGTTAGATGACATGGTGAGGAATATGCTGGTGGCTGCCCCGCTTCACACAGTCCAAGTCTCTCAGCTTGGAAAGTGACTATGTATGCATGAGACTGACTCCATCTATGGGGCCCCTTTGTAGATTTAGTCCTAAATTCTTTTCAGTTCTTTGATTAAGAGAAGCTGTGATGAACAACACAGGTAAGGACACTCTTTGAAATATAATTTTTAATTCTTGAATTCTGTTCCTAGCTTTGCCGCTGACCTGCTGTGTGATTTTGGGCAAAAAATCACTTCCCCTCTCTCTGCCTCTGTTTCCCACCTTTTGTCTGCTTTGTCTGTTGATCTGCTGAGGGCAGGGGCTGTCTCTCACTATGTGTTTATACAGCTCCTAGCACACTGGGGCATTGAGCTCCATTGCGGCCTCTAGGTGCAATTGTAATACAAATAATAATAATATGAGCAGCTAGGAAGCGAAGCAGGAGATCCAGTTTGATTGACTTCTTGACTTCCCTGATGTTTCAGGCTCCCAGGAGGATGGACCCGAACTCAGTGAGGACTAAAGTCCCAGCCTTCTTATCAGACTTGGGAAAAGCTACGCTCAGGGGAATAAGGAAATGTCCCCGATGTGGCACTTACAACGGCACCAGAGGGCTGAGCTGCAAGAACAAAACCTGCGGGACGATTTTTCGCTACGGCGCTCGGAAGCAGCCTGGCGTCGACGCTGTGAAGATCATCACGGGCTCAGATCTGCAGATCTACTCGGTACGGCAGAGAGACCGGGGGCCAGACTACCGGTGCTTTGTGGAGCTGGGGGTTTCAGAGACAACCATCCAGACTGTGGATGGAACCATCATCACGCAGCTCAGCTCCGGACGCTGCTATGTCCCGTCGTGTTTGAAGGCAGCCACTCAAGGCGTGGTGGAAAACCAGTGCCAGCACATCAAGCTGGCTGTGAACTGTCAGACCGAGGCCACCCCTTTGACCTTGAAAAGCTCCATCTTAAACTCCATGCAGGCCTCCCCTGAAACTAAGCAAACAATCTGGCAGCTGGCAACGGAGCCCACCGGCCCCCTGGTTCAAAGGATTACCAAGAACATCCTGGTAGTGAAGTGCAAGGCCAGTCAGAAGCACAGCTTGGGGTATCTCCATGCCTCCTTTGCTCAGAAGATGAGCAATAAGAATGTTCCAGAGCACAGGTTTCTCTGCTCCTGCCAGACTCTGAAATCCAGCAAGGCCAGCTCTGCCAAGGAAGAGGCTGCCCAGAGATGTATTCACTTCTTCGCCTGCATCTCTGCCTTTGCCAGCGACGAGACCCTGGCGCAGGAGTTCTCGGACTTCCTCAGTTACGATTCCAACGGTAAGCGGGGCTAGGGCCGGGGTGGGCCTGCAGGGAGGTTTAGAATGACGAAGCGAGTGAAAGAAGATGGCGGGGCAGGTGGGGGAAATGAGAGAGCACAGGGTTTGGTCAGCAGTATTCCAACTGATGGGGAGTGTCTGCACAGGGATGGATTGCCTGAACGCTACTGTCCATTCCCCCATTTGATGACTGCTAAACCATGCTGGCCGCAGAGCATTTCTGTCTCCGGCTCAGAAAACAAATGTGGCCTGCAGCAGATCAGGACCACAGGGGGCTATCGCCCCCTTTGCAGGCTTGATTACCTACCTCAGGGGTAGGCAACCTATGGCACGTGTGCCGAAGGCGGTACGCGAGCTAATTTTCAGTGGCACTCTCACTGCCCAGGTCCTGGCCACTGGCCCGGGGAGCTTGCAGTTTAATTTAATTTTAAATGAAACTTCTTAAACATTTTTAAAACCTTATTTACTTTACATACAACAGTAATTTAGTTATATATTATAGACTTATAGAAAGAGCCCTTCTAAAAACTTTACAATGTATTACTGGCACACAAAACCTTAAATTAGAGTGAATAAATGAAGACTCGGCACAGCACTTGTGAAAGGTTGAGGACCCCTGACCTACCTCATCCCCATGTACGTAACTTACTTTAGAAGAGAAAGCAGAAACCTTACGTGGGTGGTCTGGGTGGGAGTACTGAGTCAGAGGCAGTAGCACAGTGGATCACTGCTGGCTGGCTTCCTTCCTCCTGGGCTGTCTTATGTGGAAGAAAATCAAGAACCTAGGAGTGGGAGGCAGATGAGTGTTTCTCTTGGGGTAGCTAAACTGGGAGGGAGCATCTCTCCATTCAAGATTACAGGTGCACAAGTCTAATGGGCTTTAAAGGGTTTTTTTGGGTAGGGAGGTGGATTTGGGCCTGTAAGTAGTGTACATTAAGAGATGACTTGTCTAATCAACCCTGCTTAAATACGGCACTATGCTGTTTTGGCCAATGCTTCTAACTATATTGTCACTAGGACATAGTATAAAAGTGGATATATGTTTGTATTTGTATTTTGGAGGTAATCTACATCAAGTGGCCTTTGGACTAATAAAAAACACATATGTGGAAGCTGAGTAAACTAATTATTTCCAACATCTAGCTAATCCAGATTGGCTACGTGAGTAGTAAGGGCTTGATTTTGCTTGCTATTTAGGGACCTAAAGATAGATCATGGGAGTCAGGCACCAAGGTGCTCTTTAAAATTCCAGTTGGCATCTAGCATAAATATCCTTACTAAAAGTAGGTTCCTAAATACCTTTCATAATGTTGGCCCTACGGAACTAATTCTGGTTTATGCCCGTGTAATTAAGATCAGGAACAAAACTACGCATTGGCGCTACACTAGTGTAAATTATTATCTGTATTGGGGAGCAGGGGAGAGCCCCCATAAAGGATCATGGTCGCATTGTGCTAGGTGGTGTGAAATTGGTGTATGATCGGAACCAGGCTCTAACTGGCCAAACTCTATTAACATGCACTAACGCTGCTGCTGACTTGCTGCGTGACCCTAGGTAAGTCACTTAACCCATCAGTGCCTCACTTTCCCCATCTATAAAATAGAACTGATCATACCTAGGAACTTTGGGGGCTTAAGTGATTAGTGAAGTGCTTTGAGATCTTTGGGTGAGAAGTGCTAAAGAAGTGCAAAGTATTATGGTTATTGTTCAGCCATTATCACGTCCATTTTCACCACCATTTTGCCAACATGTACATACTGGGCCTGGTTAATCTCTCATGTAACACCGTTTAACCTGGTGGGGCTACCCCATGAGAGGAATTGGCCTATTGAGTTCATTCCCTCTAAAATTACAAAGCAATCCCTTCAGCCGTATTTTGGAAATCCGCTAACCCTGGTGCAAGCAGATACAGTTCCTACTGAAGTCAGAGTTGTACCTGTTTGCATTGGAAATGAATGAATCTTGCCTTGAATACAGTAGCTGTTGTGCCGGCCATACAGAGGTGTGTTGTGGTTTGATATTAGTTAGGATCACTAATATGGAAGCAAAAGCCGCTACACAGAGAAGGAATGGAGACCAATGCTTACACTGACATCTTACCTAGGGTTACCTAGGGAGGTGGTAGAATCTCCTTTCTTGGAGGTTTTTAAGGCCTGGCTTGACAAAGCCCTGGCTGGGATGATTTAGTTAGGGATTGGTCCTGCTTTGAGCAGGGGGTTGGACTAGATGACCTCCTGAGGTCCCTTCCAACCCTGATATTCTATGCTTCTATGATTCTTATCCATGTCTGCATTCCTTTTGATTTGCCCCTCCACAGTCACCCCCTGCCACCTCTAATATCCTAGCATTTCCTTAGTAGCAAGTGTTATTGTTAAAATGGCAAAATGCTTTTAGTTATCACTCCTTCCCCTCCATCCCTCACCCTATTTTCACTTTTAACTTGTCAAACAATTCCCTTTTGGGGATGACCAAAGTTGTTTTTGTTTGTTTGTTTGAATTCTAACAGTCATGTACACATGGGAAGGAAGCTCTTTTCTCACTCTAAAAGCTGCTACATATTTTTTTCACACCTGTAACTCAAGGTAGCTGGACTCTGGATATGTGGCTTATTGGCAGTCCGAGATCCTTACTTGTGTGGTGAGTAAGGATTTGCAGAAACAGGTCCCTTATTAACATGGAGAGGGAGAAGTGAACGTTTGAAAATACAGACTAAGTTTAGATCTTGCACTTTCAGGTAAGGAACCTCACACGTGGGTAGCCCCACTGAGTTTAGTTGGATTATGCACGTCTGTCAATTTAAGCATGCACATACATGTTTGCAGGATGGGGGCCGGGATGTTGCATTAACCTCACGCTTAATTATAATTGCTTAGTTATAAAGACTCAGTGGTTGTTTTTTCCAGGTCTCAAAGGGATCAGAGTGCCCCAGTTAGTTTGCCATCCTGAATCCACCGTGCAGGCTGGCGAGCCCACTGCTTCCAAGCCAAAAAAGAGGAAAAAAGATGAAGCATCTGGTGAGGGACCATTTCAGTTCTTTAATAGGGGTTTCAATGGGTGTCTGTAGATTGGACCAGGTCATTGCTGACCTGGAGGAACATTTGAATCTTCTAACCGGCCTCTGATTTTTTAATGGGATTCAATGAAACTAGATGTTTCCTCTGTCTTGTCTCTGAATGCACTTGGAGTGCTGGTTGTTAGAAGTGGAAAGCACTTTGTTGATTCCATCCCTGTGCAAGGATGGAGCCCCTGGGGATCTCAGTTGTTAAACTTGACGATCAGACGCTACTATTCTAGCTCTGCAGGTTACAAAGAGTGTGTCCCTAAAGCTTGGAAACTAAAGCTTTTTTTAATTGAACCTAAGGTACACAAGGAAATAGTCCACTCCTGGCTCAAGATCCAGCCAACTGCAATCTGAGGAAAAGTGGACTGAAAAAGCCAGCTGTTGCGTCTTCACTAAAAAGGCAACAAGGTAAGTTTCATTTCTGCGGTCTCTTTCGCTCAGCCATAAGAGCACCAGAAATACAAAAATACCTAGTGTGTGGGGAAAAAAATCCTGCCAACCAAGGGCCAGATCCTTAGCTGTGGTGAATTAGCATAGTTCTATAGAAGTCAGTGGAGCCGTGCATATTTACACCAGCTGGTGATTTGGCTCAAAGTTGTTATAACCCATGTGAACAGGGCCGGTACAAGGATGTTTCGCGCCCTAGGCAAAACTTCTACCTTGAGCCCTCCCTGAACCCTGCGGTGGCTCCCTGCCCCCACTCCCCTGCCCTTAGGCACCCCCCCGTGGCAGCTCCCCCTCCGCCCTGAGGCGCCCCCCTGCAGCAGTCCACCCTCCGCCCTGAGGTGCCCCCGCCACCATGGCAGCTCTCCCCCTACCTCCCCTGGCCCAGGGAGCCGTGTGGCAGCTGCCCGCCCCAGCTCACCCCTGCTCCGCCTCCTCCCCGAGCACGCCATTGCTGCTTCACTTCTCCTGCTTCCCAGGCTTGCGGCGCCTAAGCCCCCTCCTTACTTGCTGCAGGCGGCCCTTCCCGCGCCCCCCTGCCCCAGCTCCTTCCGCCTAAATGCCGGCTGTGACCAGGGCAGCCGAAGATCCGGCCACCGCGGTCGCCGCCAAAGAAAATGCCACCCCCCAAATCCTAGCGCCGGTCGCCTAATAGGTTGCACCAGCCCTGCATGTGAAAGAAACATTATGGGCCTGATTCTCCTCTCGCCTACGCTGGTGTAACTCTAGTGGAATAACTCTAGGTTTGCAATGGAGTGAGATGAAAATCAGACCCTATATCCCTACGCTTTCTTATTGCAACTGATGGTTCCATGCCGTTCTCCTGCATATTGGCAAAACTATACACCTGAATAACAGTGTCTGTCTGAAAGATGGTGCTGACTCTCTCGTGTAGCTGCTTGGGTTTGTGCCTTGTCATACCGAGTTTAAAAAAAACATAGCGGGGATAGTGTTGTGTTTATAGAAAATAAAAAAAATTGTTGAAGATAAAACTGAACCGTTTGGCCAAATGGGAATAGAAAACTGACTTGAGCTTTTATTCTGGCCTTTGTCACTGTCGTTGTGTCGTCTCCCAGCTGCATGTCTGTGTGAGATGATTCTTTGCCAGAATCAGTGAACAGAGGCATTTGACAACCACACGGTGGCAAATATTTGTGCAAAAAGACGAGCCAGGTTCTGTCTCCTGATTTTCTAAAGTCTGGGGGCCTGATTCTCCCCTCCTTTACTCTTGAGTTACTGCATCAAAGCCAGAAGAGTTACACCAATGTATTCTATGTAAGGGAGAGCCAACACTGTCGTTCTGGCAGGGGACACGCCAAGTGCAAACGGCACTAACTCAAATAACTCCTGGCTTTCTTTTGGGTTATTTATACATGTATATTTTAGAACTGTTTATTTACCTCTCATTTTAGGATCGCTTATTTCTCTCTATATTTAGGATTATTTCTGTTTACCGTGATAGAGAGTTAAGGCTCAATCCAATTCCCATGGGAACCTGTGAGACATTAATGGCATTTGGTTCGGGATCTTAATAAATAGGAAAAGAAAATATTTATTTTATCATTTTCCTTATTCACCTGAAATTCATGATTGCCACTGGTTTGTTAGATTTTTCTTAGCACTCTAGCTCTTTCCTTGAAAAAGTAATGAGAGAAAAGACCGAACAAATCAGTTTTCCTTGTCTCTGCTTAAAAGCAGTTACTGCAATCTCTGACTCCCTCTTGTATCTCATCAGCTCTCAGCTGAAAATATCTTTGTTCCTGGTCTGTGCAGCTTACTTTTTCCTATTTAGGGGCCTGATCTTGCTTCAGTTCAATGGGATTACGAGCAGTAGTAAGAAGAGTTTGCCCATTTTTGACCCGATTGGCCAGTTAGAATTCAGGGCCCTGGGAATGTTCCAGTTGGAAATAGACATTGATGGAGTCTGGTGTTTTCACTGATGCAATCTTGTGTATTCACAAAGGACGAACAGCGTCCTGCTCCTGTGAATGCAAGAGGAACCAAGAACAAAAGGAGCAGTTTCTTAGCTTATAGTCCTCAAGCCTCTTGGGCCAACACTAGACCCAAAAACATGCTTTCCAGCTTTTTCGAGGGTCACGCTGTTCATAGAGGCTCCTACTTGGTTATCTTGTTTTTTGCCTCTGCCCTTGTCTGTTCTCAGTTTGTGTGTGTTACACACACACGCACACGCACGCACCCCTACTCGAAACAATACTCAGCCAAAATAGGAGTCACTGGGCAGGTTCACACACACTTTTTGTCATAGGTGGAGGCTTATGATTACAGTTGTGTGTACTGAAGTGTGAGTTTGCACCTATCAATCTCAATGAGGTTTTAATTCATTCGTGGCAGGGTTTCTCCCAGCTCATAACAGGTGCTTACCCTTTACTGAAAGTGCTTTCAGCTCTGGATTGGATACAACAATTTGTTTAATAGCACACAGTGACACTACACAGCCATTTAGGACAAGAAGCAAAAAGCACCGTAGCCAATTGACATTTCAGGGAGGATTTAGTTGAGCAAAATGTAATGATGTCCCCAGTCCTGCAAAGACTTACACGCTTGTCTAACTTTATGCACTGTGTACAGTTCCACTGACTTCAGTACAATTTCTCACAGCATGTAAAATGAACCACACACACAAATCTGTGCCGGTTTGAGTTCCGACTCTCATTTTGGGATATAGTTGATATGAAAGTTCATACGCAATATGAAAGGCCTGATTTTTTTCTGTGGAGCTGAGCACCTGCAGCTCCCATTGAGTTGAGCTCAGCACTTCTGAAAGTCAGGTGTCAAGTTGCAGGTGTGTGTGTGTGTGTGTGTGTGTGTGTGTGTGTGTGTGTGTGTGTGTGTGTGTGTGTGTGTGTAAGTTACACAAACACTTGGCTGTACATGCCAACTGTCGGACCCCAATGACTTTTAATAGTAGAGCTGAGTGAATAATGGCTTTTTAGGCTGGGGGCTGCCCCAAAAAATCTGAAAAAGAAATCTGGTTCGATTGGAGCCAGAGTCAGGGGCAGCTCCAGGCCCCAGCACGCCAAGCACGTGCTTGGGGCGACTTGCCTGCGGAGGGTCCGCTGGTTCGGCGGCTTCGGCGGACCTTCCACAGGCAAGCCGCGCCTGCCTACCTGCCGTGCTTGAGGTGGCAAAATGCCTAGAGCCGTCCCTGGCCAAAGTGAATTTTTTCCTCAAATTGACCCAAAATGTCTTGAGTTCTTTGTTTCATTTTGGGTATTTTCCACCTTTTTTTAAAGTTGGTTTGTTTTTTAAAGCCGACAACATTTTGATTTTAAATTCGATCTTGAAATGAACCTGTTGAAACAGAATGTTTCTGAATTTTCTTCCCCAGCTGAAGCTATTCATCAAATTCAACCCCAATTCAGAAATAGTTTTGGAGCCTGAAAAAAAATAATTTTAGCAGAAAAACAATTAGTCAAAAAACATTCACTCAGCTGTAATTATAACCCCCTGAAAATGGGATGCATACTGGATACAATGTCGTCTTCATCATAGCAGAAATGTTGCTGTTCCTTGCTCTCACATACTCTGCACCCTATGTTTCTGCCTTGCATTTCGTGAAGGGCATCAAGCTCTGGAAACTGTCTGATAACTGTAATGCTGAATATACTTTGGTATATATGTATGCACACAGAGAGCTTCTGGTGTGAATCCAGCATGTATGTGGCCTTTCATTGCTTATTGTTTCCTTTGGGAACCGCATTGGGGAAGTGAAGAATGCTCATCTTCTCTGTTTAAAGAGAGCAATTGTATTTAATGAAGGGTTTCCTTTTCTTTTAGCCTGTAATCAGCTGCTGGATGAGTCACAGGTGACCTTGTCCTTCCAAGAATGGCTGACCAGCGTCACCGAACGCATCCATCAAACCATGCATTACCAATTTGATGGTGAGTTTTGTCTGGGAGCCACCTCGTGAGAGCCTAGAATCTTGTCTTCTTGCTGCTTCATTCTTACAGCAGCAATAGTAGTTAAGCAGCGTAAGTTGTGATCAGCTTTAAATATTTGCTGGGTCAAAGGGAGAAGAGCATGTGGCTGGGGTGGGGCAAGCGTTTCATTCGATTTCGGTGTTTTCTTCAGTCTTGATTTTCTCTGCAGTGAGTGTCAAACTTTCCAGACAACTGTACCCCTTTCGGGAGTCTGATTTGTTTTGTGTACCGCAGGTTCCACCTCACTTTAAAACGACTTGCCTACGAAATCAGACGCAAAAATACAAAAGTGTCAGCGCCACACTAGTACTGAAACATTGCTGACTTTCTCCTTTTTACCATATAACTACAAATCAGCTGGAATATAAATATTGTACTTACATGTCAGTGTGGTACTTGAGCCTGTGTTTCACTTGGGAGCCTTGTCTGAAGCCGGAGCCTTGTGTGGCAGGGCTGAAGCCCGAGCCCTGCTGCCCAGGGCTGAAGCATGTAATGTAGCTTCATGGGGGTCCCTGTGGCACAAGGCCCTGAGCAATTGCCTTGCTTGCCACCCCCTAACACCGGCCTTGCACTTGCGATTCCCCTAAACCCATCCTGTGACACCCCCCCTCCCGGGAGTCACAATCCCCTGGACACTGAGCTAGATGAGTTGGGTACCCCCTAGAAAACCTCTGTGTACCCCTAGTTGAGAACTATGGCTGTAAACATCAAACATGGTCCAAATTGTTGCATGAGGCTTTGTTAGGGTGACCAGATGTCCTGATTTTTGGGTCTTTTTCTTATATAGGCTCCTATTACCCCCACCCCCATCCTGATTTTTCACACTTGCTGTCTGGTCACCCGAGGCTTTGTGCTGGCCTTCTGCACTGGGATGAGTTTTGCCCTTAAGGCTAGATTGTGTCTTTAGGTGCATTAGCTGTAGGATGCATTGTTCCGTGGAGACATCTCTGACACACAGCTCCTCCCCTGTTCTCCTCTTGTTCTGGGAGGTATGTCTGGAATAAAGAACGCTGCTACAGTCCTTACAAGAGTGCATTTAGCTGTTCCTCTGACACTTGGCAGCACGATTGGGGCAAGTGAAGATGGGCTGAAGCTCCATCCAATCCTAAAAGCAGTAAAGAATCCTGTGGCACCTTATAGACTAACAGACGTTTTGGAGCATGAGCTTTCGTGGATGAATACCCACTTCGTCAGATGCATGACATCCAATCCTAGCTCTTCTCTGTCCTCTCCCCACCCATGGGATCACAGGGATATGCTCTGCACCTAACTTGGACCCAAAATCTGGGTATGCTTTATTGGCTATGCAGGGCAGCGAGTGGTCCGCTCAGGAAGCACTAGGGACAATCTAACCATTCATGATTTGGGATCGTAAACATTACGATCTTTGGAAACCAAAGATTTTCCAGTACTGAGGAAATTCAAGTTTGGGGAACGCCAACCTTAGCGCTGATTTTCTTCCTGAAAAGTCTGGGTGGGGTTGGGTGAAAGATCTGCTTCAGCACAGTTTTTCTAAGACAGTTCACTGGCTGAATAACTTCCTCTGGTCAGCAGGAGTTATAGGTTTTTTTAAAACAAAAATCCTTTATTGGCACATCATTTGTAGTCTGTACAGCTCCATTGTTGCCAACGCACCCTGGGTAGTCAGGGTCTGCTGCAGCAAACGTTAATGAGAACTAGCTCACTTCAGTATAGTGCATGTCATTCAGATAGGTCTCAAAGTCCTTTACAAACCTTTGCTGTTCACACTTGGTATGTGGGTTCATAAGTGGTGTTAGAAGCTTGCTACAGATATGGGAGGAAGGTGCTACAGATGGATATCAAAGCCCGTCGGTAGAAGGTTATTGTAGTTGGTTATAAGCAACTTTTTGGACTCTACGGTTATTGATTAACTATTTATTACACCTTTGTTGACTCTTTGTAAAGGGAATCTTATTGTAAAGTGGGACCCATTCACTGATCCTCGGTGTAGACTGACATCAGTGGACTTGCTGATTTACACTTGCTGAAGATCTGCCCTTGCAACCATGAATCATTTAACCTTCTACTGAAAGTGGATGTGGTAGCTTCGTTAACAGCACACAGCTATGCTACACTGCCATTTAGGGCAAGAAGCAAAAAGCTCCATAGCCCATTGAAATTGCAGGAGCAATTTAGTTAGGCAAAATGTAATTGTCCAAGTAGGAATTTGGCCAGTACCCCCTAATTCCATGCTGGAACACTGGTTTGATACTGATGCAGAGGGTATGTTCCTTCCTGCAGCACCCAGTGTTAGCTGGGGAGGTCTGCCATCCAGTTACTGACTGGGCCTGACCCTGCTTAGCTTGTGAGATCTGACAAGACCTTAAAGGGAAAACAAAACTGATCATCTCTTGTGCTAGTGAAACCAAATCCTTGTAGAAGCACTTAAGAATATTTATTCATATCATGTCCCATACCACCTGTTTCCAGTCAAACTGCTCCTTTTTTTTACCTCTTGGTTTAATGTGCAGGCAAACCAGAGCCACTGGTGTTCCATATACCGCAGTCTTTCTTCGATGCCCTGCAGCAGAGGATTTCCACAGGAAGCACAAAGAAACGGCTGCCTAATTCCACTACAGGTACAAGATCTTATGATCTCATAAGCACAAAGTTTTGGAAATCTGAACATTGGGAAATCTCTGATGGTTTCCATGCAGAAATCTGTCTAGTTTAGTGTTTTTAGGCCCTGCATAGGGAGCGTGAGTATAAAAGCTATAGGTGAGGTTGGGTGTACACTGTTGGCCGGGTTGCAATGCGTGGTGCTTCCTTCAGGTTACAAAGCCAGTGGTCCTTCCATTTTCTATCTCTGGAGATTGGTGGTGGGATATGGAGCCATCGGATATAGAACAGTGGTGGCCCTACATCTGTAATATGGTCTTCCTGTTCACAGCTTTTGTCCGGAAAGATGCCCTGCCCTTGGGTACCTTCTCCAAATACACCTGGCACATTACCAACATCCTGCAGGTCAAGCAAATATTTGACACTCCTGAGGTAAGGCCTGTTTGTTCTCCTGGTTCCTCTCTAAAGACCAAGCGTGGAGCCCAGTTGGTTAGGTCAGCAGGCTGGAGAGGAGACAGGGCAGAGTT
The DNA here is from genome assembly GCF_007399415.2 of Gopherus evgoodei. Lineage (NCBI taxonomy): Eukaryota > Metazoa > Chordata > Testudines > Testudinidae > Gopherus > Gopherus evgoodei. Next base: position 151,674,414 of record NC_044323.1, read on the forward strand.
AGACACTGCTCCCGCAAACACACGCATTGAGTTCAACGGGACTACTCACCTGGGTAAAGTCAGATCTACGCAACCAAGTTTTATCCGCATGGCTTTGTTATGTAGCAGCCTGAAACCCCCCCTATGTAGACTCAACTTATACCAGCAAGTGTCTTTTTGCTGGTATAGCTTGTGTCATTCAGGGAGGGGAGGTGGCTTAAGTATACCCGGAAAAGGACTGCATCTCCACTGGGGGGTGCTGCTGGTTTAGTTATACTGGCAAAGCCTTTGTAGTGCAGACAAGCCTGTAGAGCAGTGGTCCCCAACTTTTTCGTCTGGCAGGTGCCAGATGAAGGACCATGACGGCGGTGGAGCACCTGCCGAAATGCCGCCGAATTTCTGCGGCATTTCGGCAGCGACGCCTCTCGATGACGTCACTTGTCGGCGGCAAGTGGCGTCATCGAGAGGCGTTGCTGCCGAAATGCCGCAGAAATTTGGGGGCAACACCTCTCGATGACGCCGCTTGTCAGGGGCAAGCGACATCGTTGAGCGGCGGCGCCGCCAAAATGCCGCTGAAAGCTCCAGCACCGGCCAGGACGTGGGCGCATTTAGAAGCAGCGCCCGCGGGCACCGCATTGGGTACCCCTGCCATAGAGTTTGCTGAATTGGAGCCCTCGATTGCTTCACAACAGTGATTCTGAGCTGGAAAGTCTGCAATCAGCGGAAAACATTGTTTGGCAGAGTTCCTTCGGTGGGAACATTTGAGCAGGGATCAGGCGAGCATAGTCCAGCCTCAGCTAGAAGGACTAACTCATCGCCCCAGCTGCAAAGGCTTTGATGGTGGTGTGTGTGGGGTTCTCTCTTCTTTCTTCTGGAACTCTGGGCAGGGACTGTAAGCTCAGATGGGCTTCTTCGCCCCCACTCTTCTCTTTCTGGGGCTGTAGAGGTGGTGAGCAGGTGCGTGTGAAGCTGTACGCTCCCACTCTGCCTTGTTCCTGAGCATCTGCAGGTTAAGGGACAGTGCCAAATACAGCTTGGTGGTGGTTGACGGCCACTAAAGCTCTATGCTAATCATCTGTGCCTGGCTTCTGTTGCAAGATGCCCTTGGAAATCACACGCAGCTTCATCCAGAACCGGGATGGGACCTATGAGCTGTTTAAGTGCCCGAAGGTTGAAGTGGAGAGCATCGCGGAGACGTACGGGCGCCTGGAGAAGCAGCCAATTCTCCGGCCCTTGGAACTCAAAACTTTCCTCAAAGTTGGTAAGTTTATAACAGAGGGAAGAAGAGTGAAATCAACCCAAGCAGCTGTTACCTCCTGACCGGTTCCTACCACTCTTGTTTGAGAAAAGAGAGAACTGTCATCCAGTGGTCTGAGCACAGGGGGGTAGTGGGGGAAGCAGACGGGACACCTGGGTTCATTTATATGTGAGGAGTCCTTAGTTCTGGCCATACTGGATCAAACCAGTTGTCCATCTAGCCCAGTGGCCGGAGTCAGATGCTTCAGGGAGTGAACAGAATGGGGCAAATTCACAGCTCCACCACTGACTCTGTAGGTGAAATTCACATCCTTGCAGAGGGTCGGCACAAGATCTGCGCACCATTTATTTCCACTAGTGTCCAGGCCTCATGCGTTCACCCTGCCTGAATCTGAGCAAGTCGCCTCACCTCTCTGTGTCCCCAGCCCTAGACGGGGCTAGTGATGCTTTGTCCTCCTTTGTAAATGTGTTGGATGAAATCAAGTGCCAAGTACTGTCAGCTCCACCACTCATTTCATCGTCCTGTTAAAGACCTCTGAGAAAACCCTTTCATTGAAAAATGGAGATGGTTTTACAGCATGGTAGTACCTAGAGGCCCCACTCTGTTTGGTGCCGTATAATCATGTCCTGAGACAGGCCCCACCCAGAAATCTTACGGACAAGACAACGGCTGGAAGCAAGCAAGCGTTATTCTAATGAAGGGGCAGGGCATTGAGTCTCAGGTGACATGATTTAATTTTGTGGCGGAAGTGGCCAGGAATTCTGGTTTGAGCCTGTGTTTGTAGGGTTCATTTTTTAAGCAATCTTCATTATTATGGCACAATTAATGCCACTTGGGCAGCCTGGGTGTGCCCACAGATTGGGTACTTGGACAACTAAGTGACTGGCTATGCCTACAGATACTCAGCCTTAATTTTCAGCCTAGGTTTAACCAGCCCTGTCTGGGAGGTCATTTTATTACCTCCGTCTAATACACGGTTAGTGTGATACGGCTGACATGCTACCTCCTCTTGCTGCTTCTCCCCCAGGCAACACATCACCTGATCAGAAGGAACCGACCCCTTTCACTATTGAGTGGATCCCGGATATTTTACCCCAGTCCAAGATTGGTGAGCTGAGGATTAAGTTTGAATATGGCCATCACAGGAATGGACATACCACTGAATACCAGGAGCAACGCCCTTCACTAGAACAGACTCTGGAGCTGACACCTCTAACCACCATCACCTTTCCTTGACCTAACACCCAGCCCCTCTCCCCGCTAAGTTTGCACAGCCCTGCTCCGTGGTCTCTCTGCACTATTAGCATTGAGCTTGTACGGGGTTCCGTACTGAACTGCTCTGTAAAGCTGATGTTTTCTGATTTCTAAATAGCCACCGGACTGACCCTAGAAGAAAGACAGCTCACCTGCTCTATAAATAGCATACTTTGATGCTGCTTCACATGTAGTCTTCACTCAAACTGTCCTGTATTCGGAACATACCTCTGCATTCCCAGTCACCAGGACGCATTCAAACCTTTGAGTTGTAGTTCCTTTCCATCACTTCCCCCTGGAAAACAGACTTATCTACAGCTCACAGCTGGGAGAAGACAGTATATTACGAAGGGAGCTAGATCCTTGTATTACTACATGAACCATCATGGCATAGTCTGATTTTATGCCATATGTTAAAATATTTTTTTTAAATAAAGCACACTGGAAAATGGTGCTGCTTTTTTATTTCAACCTCTTTTGGTGGGAGGAAGGCAGTTTTAAAAGGAGATAAACCCCCGTAATAGGGTCCCTTTGTCCGTTCTGTCTCTGGACTTACAAAAATGCTGTTAGCCAATCATGCCTGTGACGGGCGGGTAAACTTGGCTACAGCAGGGCTCGTAAGACTTGCTTCAGAGAGCAGCAGCCGCACCAAACAATGCACTGCATGGCACGGCCGCTGCTTTTTCTTCTGCTGCCAGTTTTAGGCCCTAATCCCAAGGCTGTCCATGGCTGAGTCTTTCCACAGCTTTGGATCAGGCCCCTCTTCCAAGCCCTGGTCATGTGTTTCCTGTTCAAGAACAGCTCGGGTGTGTGCGAAACACTCAAGCGTTCCGACCAAGAGGGGCAGGATCAAATCAAACAGGAAGTACTCAGTGGCTGTAGGAGGTTTAGGTTCACTTCCACCTTCTGCTTGATTTGAAACCTCATCTCTTCCCACTCAAATGAATGGCCTCAGTGCTGGGCTAGGAGGCAATCTGATGTGAGAACTGCCTTAATCCTTTGTTGAATCTGTTCCACTTTCACTACAGATTAACTGGGCCAACATACCCTACTGAAGCCCCCCATGGTGTGGGGGTTAGGGTGCATAGCTAGCATGTGGGAGACCCTTGTTCAAATCCCTAGTCTGCCTGCTCAGAGGATCTCTAGCTAATGAGGTAATAGCCCTTGTCCCTAGACAAGGGCCATTTTACAGGGCCTTTTGTTCCTTTTAATTAAAGATTAATTGCAGCTGGCTGCAACTCCCCCCCCCCCACACCCACTCTTTGTCCACCATGATCAGGAAACCCACTCAGGTTGTGGCAGACCCCAGTGCATTCCCCTGCTCTTTTGAGGGGTGTGAACTGAAGGCTCCCACCTCCTGGGGAGAGTCAGAGGGGGATGATCCCTGTCCAAATCCCCTCCCTGTCCCAAGAAGACAATGGCCTCCTGAGAAAGGGGGGAGGGGAGTTCAGACAAGGATAGCCCATCTCAAAGGACAGTCACCAAGGAGGCAGGAAATCCCTGTGCAAACCCCTGCTGAACAGGCAGCTGGGGGATTTGAACCAGGATCTCCTGCAACCCAGTTGAGTATCCTAACCACATCTAGAGAGTGGGGATTGTGTTGGCCCAAATCACATTTAATTAATGTGAAACAGCTTCCACAAGAAAGAGGGAGGTCACCTGTCCCCCCCATCAGTCTAACAAAAAGATGAGGGTATACAAGCACCAGAGCATATCTAAACCCACCTCTCCCACACCCTAGCCACTGGACTGTAGGGGAAGCTGCAGGTAGTGGCTGGCCCAAGTAACATTAATTAAAGTGGAACAGCTTCCACAGGCAAGAGCACACCAGCCGAAAGTTCAAGGCACACCTACCACAGCTGCATTCAACACCTGCCCTGCTTAACAGGGGGAAGGAAGTTGAATCTGCAGCTCCTAGAACCGAAGCATCTATTGGTTTTGCTGTCATTCAAACAATAGCTAATTAATGTGGAACAGCTTCCAAAGGCAAAAGCAAGGGAGCTCCCCATCCCTATACAGCATACACCTGGGCAGCTGGAGCCCCTGTTCAGAGTCCTTCATGAGAAGTAGAGGGCAGATTTGAACCCACTGGAGCTGCTACTTAGGTGAGCCCCTATCTCCTGCATTATACCGGGAGAGACAGGTTTTTGTCATCCCAATAAGATTGCATTAGTATAATAGCTTCAGCAGGGCGGGAACCCCAAACTGGTACTGTAAGGGAAGTGTCCATGAGTTGGTGGAGTGATCGGGCTTGATTCATAAAGCCTGCCGGAGCATTCTGTGCTTCCACTCTGTTTTCATCCTGTGCTTTCTCCACATCTTCAAATGCTTCCATGTATGTTTGCGCTTTCTCCCAAGACGTCTCTTTTCATTTACTGGGACAATATTGTCCATGGAATCACCAAGTGCCAGCCATTTCAATCAATTTATCAACACATTTATACGTTTGTGGACTTTAATGCCATGGTTAGATGGTTCCCTCTTAGAACATGGCTGATGACCGGAGCACTACAGAGGCTACCTTCCACAAGGATGTCTTCAAACCCACTATCTTGCATCACATTGCCTCTATCACACACACATGAAATTCACTGCACAATGCTTGCCTCCCATCTCGAGGTGGTATTGTCCATTTAATCAACCATGCTTTGCAGGAGATTGCTTTATCATAGATGACAGGTCCAGTCTCGGCCCAGAGAGTGGACCATAGCCTGAAAATATTTCATTATGGTGTACACTGTATTAACATGAGTTGCTGGTGCAGGAATCGTTGAGCAGTAGCCAATATTTATAAAATAGCAGACAGACAACGTCTCAAATCATAATGACAAATAATGGCCAATATGTTGATGTAATACGTGGTACAAAGAGGCTCCTACTGTCATGTGACTACAGACTTTTGTTTAAATGAAGGCAAAGAAGTACAAGGAAATGCATAAAATCTGTGACTTGGGGCTAAACAGGTCCCAAACTTTCCAAAACACTACTATTTTAGGTACATAGTTGCATTATCAATTATATTTAGAAGCTTTCTGCCAATTTTGGTCAAAATTAGCCAATGTTGCTTCCAGTTATGGCCCTTTTTGTGATTTTATGATTTTTCCACGTTGGATACCAGATAACCTTTAAACTTTATGTGATAGGGGAAAACTGCACCACTTCCAGCATCTCCATCCACCCTCGTGATGACCACCAGCTCTGTGCCTAATGTGTGACCGCAATGACATTTTTCTAGCTGATGGGTTACCCTAACTCATTAATAAGACTCCTTTTAAAATCTGGATGTAGGCTAAAAGGTTAATGCTGGGTGCTTGAGAAGGGGGAGTTGCCTTTTAGTATTTGCCCAAACTCTGTCCTCCTTGCCATGTAAACAAGGCTAATGCCTGCATTTGTCACAAATCAGACCCCTTCAAAGCAACTCATCAAGCTCTAGGCCTTATTCTGGACCCAGTTAAGTCCAACAAAGCTGTTCCTAGCTTCTAAAGAAGCCGACTCTGTGTGATCTACACAAGGAAGAAGGGAAGCAGCTTCAGCTGCGTACTTAGCCCTGGTTGGAGCTGGGCTTCCCACAGGACATTTTGCATTAGGGCACCGTGAGAAAGGCTGGGCTCCTGGCCTCCAACTTACGAGGTGGAGGAAAGCTACAGCCTTCAGGATCAAGTAAGTAGGACCCTGTAATGGGGCAGCTGCCCCACTCCCTGAGAATTTAGGCTGCAGCAGGCCAGTGGGCCTGTGCAGATGAGCAGCCAATCAGAGAAGGACTTATTGGGAGCTAATCAGGGCCCGGCTCAGCCCTATATAAAGGCTGCCTAGGAAAGGAGCAGTCAGTCTGTCCCAGACCATCATGGGGGAGGGTCTGTCTCCAGAGATGGGGAGACTAGCACCTGGGACAGCAGAAGGGAACTCCAGCCTGGTGTCTGCCAGCTGCAGGCCCTGAGGGTAATGGCCTAGCAGGTGTGAGGAGCTGAAGGGGAAGCAGCCCAGTAATGTGGACAGTCATGTGGAGAGAAGGAGGGCAGGATGGCTGCCACGAGAGGGTCCCTGGGTTGGGATCCAGAGTAGTGGGCGGGTCTGGGTCCTCCTCCCCCCCCCTTTGCCTTTGCCTTACACCTGGCTGACGGGAGTGGCTGTCCTGAGCTGTGACTTTGGGGGTCCAAAGTCCTGAGGTGTGACTTTGGGGGTGCAGTTGCATACATTGGCCGGGGCGCAGAGACAGCTGATTGACACCCCCCCAGTAGGGGGCGAGGATGGACTAAGGGGCACTGCTGGAGGGCAGTGGCTCGAAGAGGATGCCGCAAGTTGAGAGTGACGCGGGCTCAGATGCCAACCAAGGGCGAGACACCACCAGGAGAGGGCACTCCACTGGACTGAGCTAATACCCGGAGTCACCAGTGGGAGGTGCTGTGGTGGTGAGTTCCAACACCGTTACAGACCCCCATCTTGCAAAGGGTGTCCTTGAGGAGCAGGGTTGGGGTAACTTTTCAACTTTAGACCAGACACAGAGTGAATTACCTTTACCCCACAAAAGGGCACTAACGGACAGGGCTGAAGGGCAACATAGAGAGAGGTTTTTGTACATCCCTTATAATTAAGGAACAAATAACTTCTCAATTTAAAACAAACTTCCTGGTGAGAACAATGTCGCAATAACAAATTGAAGTAGCTGGAGATGAAGTTTAAATGTGAGATCTCAGCTAAAGAGATCGCATCTTCAAACCCTGTACAAAGTATTATATATTGCTAAGTGTTAGCTATCTAAATGAATCCTTCCCTTTCCAATTCAATGTGAAACAGCTGTGATAACTAATTATATGCAAGTTATTTCAGCTAGGTCCATAGAAAACTTTCATCTGACATCTTTCCGTTTTGTTTTCATTCTAACCACACACAGAGCTTTACACTCCTAGAATATACATCCAAATTTACATTACATCCGTTCAACACACATAATGGTCATCATCTGGCAAACAAACTGAATGGACAACATTAAGCAGGGGCTTAGTGTACCATAACACCTCAGGTATGTGAACTTGTGTATCTTAAAAACACGAATCATAGACTTTAAGGTCAGAAGGGACCATTATGGTCACCTAGTCTGACCTCCTGCACAACACAGGCCACAGACTCTCACCCACCCACTCCTGTATCAAACCCCTGACCTATGTCTGAGGTCCTGAAGTCCTCAAATCATGGTTTAAAGACCTCAAGGTGCAGAGAATCCTCCAGCAAGTGACCCGTGCCCCATGCTGCAGAGAAAGGCGAAAAACCCAAATACACATAAATCTAATGTACACTAAAAGGTTTAAGTCTCTCCAAGTTAATACTGGGCCTGACCATACATTCACTGAAGTCCACTGCAAAACTGTTGCTCCCAGTGATCTGTCAAGGTCAGCTTGCTGTACTGTGCAGTCCATCAGGACAGGCTGACTTTTATGCACATGCATACAGTGAACTAGCCTGTTTGCTGAGCACTTAAAGGGAAAGGGTGCTCCCCAAACGATAAGCAACATGCAGTGAAAACTGTGACTTGTCTCCAACAGACATTCACCTGTGCATCCAGGGCTATCCAGCACAAGGGCTATACCTCGCTTAAGTCCCATTTAATCAGGAGTAAGGGGGCAGAACAGGCACAACCTAAATGAGACTGAAGTGATCAGGTTGGTCTTCAGTACAGGAGTGAATTCTGCCCACAGCAAAAAAAGTCTGTGACTCCAATTGATAGGAATATTCCAGTTGCTATGACTTCCCCCCCACAGCAAACTGACTGATTTATAACATGGCAGTGCAGAAGATAGCCAAAGCATTTACATTGAAGGTTTTGAACAGGAGACTACAAATCCCATGTTGCATCAAGTTAAAGGCATGTTGGTACAGTCTGCTGTTTAACAAAACCCCAGTATGTTCAGTGCATGGTGCAAGTCCCCTGAAAAATGAACACATGAAGCTGGGAATGCTAAATGCTGTCATTGAGCAGCTGTTTTTTATTGTGTTACTGAAAGAAAATCAGGGGAACATTACAGAAGAGTCTAATCCTTTACCCCCATATCTAGAAACTGTCTGCAGAGAACAAATAGCTTATCAAGATCCCCCCTTACCCTTTGCAGAGCAAATATTTAAAATCACCCATGTAAAATTCTTCTCCATTCTCACGTCATTTAAAATGGGAAATAAAACATAATTAGTTTTAGCCCCAGTGTACAGGTAGGCAAGTAGATTTTAGTTTACCTTGCCTAGTACGTTTTCATAAGGATTTTGAGAGGCTGATATGGATCATTTCAAAAGCTTGCCGATACATGCAGTTGATTTACTGGGAACTGGATCTTCCAGGATTGACTTCCCATTTCTTGTCACTGAATGGGAAATGTTTGTGTGTCTCCATCCTGGAATAAAAGACAAATACACCCTAAGTAAATAATTATCACAACCATTCAGAATCTTCCATATAGAACTTTTTCAAGAAGCAACAGTGCAGGTAGCCAGCCACCTCTTCTATACATGTGATAGGAATAGCCAAAGCAGGGAATTTTACTGGAATTCAAACCTTTAATTTAAAATGCATTAACCCATGAGTTTAAGTAAAAGAAACACAAATAAACTAAGCCCATCCCTCTCCGGATTTGCTGGGGCATTCTGTTCCATCAGGCGCCCATCCTGCAACTGGATCTGCTAGTGATACCTTGCACCAGCAGAGGTGTTTAAACCCAGAATCTCTTCAACTAAAAGGATGAGCCGAATCTCTCCAACTAAAAGGATGAGCCAATTCTGCTTTTTAGCTCCTGTTGCATTCAAAGACTTAAGGGCCTTGATCCTGCTCCCAATTAAGTCAATAGAAAAACTCCCATTAACTTCCCCAGTGCAATATCAACCTCTAACGACGCAAAGGGGCTCAACTGCATGGGCCGCCAACAGAGTTTGGTTGTGAAACTCCTGCCCTTCCTGCAGCATGGCCGAGTGGACTGGGACACGGGAGATGTGGGTTTTGCTTGGATCACTCTGAAGCAAGTCACTTTGGACTAGATTCACAAAGCTCCAGGCTGAGAATTCCACTTGTTGGCAGGGCCCTATGGGGGGGGGGTTAGATGTTGGAACGCTTAAGCACCTTCATGAATCTGGACCTCTCAGATCTACTGCTGAAAAGTGTTATATGAGGAGCTAGATTTGATTAGATAGTAGAGGGCACCCAGCAAGGAAAAGGTGAGAACCCACACCTTAGTTGGTCAGCATTTTTCACCAAAAATGCTGCCTTCCCAATTAAAAATGATTTTTTGATCAAAATGTAATTTGATTTCTGGTTTTCAACAGCTGAAAAATTTCAGTTTTCTTTTTGGGGTCCATCCCCTCTTTTCAGTGAAAACAGGGAAGGGCAATTTTTTTTCCAGTGTTCCTATAGTCAAAAGACAGAAGTTCTGTAGCAAGGTTTTCAGGGTGGGGGTCATTTTGTTCATATTTTCAGAAAGACAAACACAGTTTTATATTTTAACCAGCTCTATAGCTGATTGAAACATCTCTGGGGACCAGCCACTGGAGAGCATCAAATCCATATTCTCCTAGCTTGGGTTATGCTTCTACCGACCCCGGCCCTCCACCCAGGTGAAATCTCTTTGGGTCCCATGCTGGCCTCTCCGATTTCAGGATCGGGGTCTTATTTGCGAGCCCTGCCACAAGGGAAGATTTGATTGTCTGTATTGCATGGGGCCCAAGCCTACCGTCAGTGCTTAAATAAACAATAGCAATACTCCATGCGTATTACACTCGAGCGTCAATGTGCTGCTCTAACCTTTGTGATGTATCCCTTGCCTCCGAATGGGTTAGCATCAGAGAGGAAACAGCTCCCTTTGTAACAGGTGAGACACACACTGGCTTGGGAACAACCCCACCTGAAGCTAACGGGGACAATCCCTGCTGGGTTTGGTCCCTTACCTACTTCACTGTGGGTTAATGAATGTTGGGAAGGTGCTTTGAGATCCTTAAAGAGTAGATGCTACTGAATATCTACCGCCTGTCTGCCTCGAGCCCTGTGGGTGAAAAGCAAAGGATCATGATCCCCATTTTTCACTGACGGAAACTGAGGCAGAGAATGGGACGTGACTGGCCCCAGGTCACCCAGCAGGCCAGAGGCAAAGCTAGAAATAGAAGATCTCCTGCATCCCCGTCCAGTGCACTAGCCCTGGGCCACATGACTGAAAGCACCCACTCCTTCCTAGCCAGCAAACTTCCCTGTGTAATATTGTTAGCCGGGCTCTGAAGGCTTCAGCACAGTTGCATGTGGCTAAGTTTTTTTGTTTTGTTTTTTTTGTTTTTGGTTAGACGAGCCTGTTTCACTCACTCACCCCAGCAAGTTCCATTTAATAAATCGCGTGTTGCAGTTTAGTCCTTCCAGCATCTGGATTTCTTTGCGTGTCAGGTGAAAGTCGTATACCTACACAGAAGAAACAGCCTTTGACTCCAAGCCCAGGTTCCCAGGTCTGCCAGGAGATGCAAGTCCACAGCAAAGCATGGAAGATGCGGACGGATATTCTGTAAGGCTGGGAATTGCAGCCCTTGGAGTCTGAGTGGTACCAGGAGGCTGGATATGGGGAATGGCAGGGTGTGGGCATGGGACTTCCCCAGTGCACACACGGGAGGTTACTGTGTGGCAAGCTGCTGTGCTGAAATTCACCCTCTGTCTAGCCCTGCAGCAGACAGGCCCAGACATTTTGCATGTGTCTCTCTCTGAGGCTAAGGGCAGATCTTCTGTTGGGGGCCCAGCTCTGAGGATTTGTTCAGCACAGCTCTACCAAATGGGCGTGGCCACTCACTCAACTCCTCAGTGAAAGGACAAAAATCCCACCCCAGATGTCTGGGCCACAATCTATTCCCACAGCCGCTTCCCTGGCCTAGACATGTTTTCATCCAGATCGTTACAGCTGGAGCCAGGACAAGAATCGCTCTGACGGCTTCCAAAAAACTGTTAACAAGCTTCCCAGGTACTGCGTCACGCCACCTCTCACAAGGGGCGGGGGGCGTGCATGCCAACCCAGGCGGTTTATAACAGTCAGACCTCGCTCTGTGTTGCCTTCTACAAGGAGCAAACCCACTTAGGTCTCCAAGCTGAGGGCCTTCAAGCGTATCCCTGAACAAAGGGGCTAACCCTCAGGCTAGCAATACTTAAGGGTCCCTTGAACTAGCCATTCAAATCCTGCTGGGTACAGCTCGGCTTTGGTATGAGTCCCCAGCTGTCGCTTGTGTGAAGCGTCTCACCCTGCTCTGGTGACAGTAACACCTCAGCCATAGGCCAGGAGCAGAAGAAGGCTCCCGGCTTGCTAGCCATCCCCGTTACCTCTGCGTTCTCCACGATGCGGGTCGGGGTGATGCTTTTCGGGATGGTGGCGATGCCCCTCTGAATGTGGAAGCGGATGAGAACCTGCAGAGAGAGCAGGAGCTGGTGAGCCAGGATACGTGGCTGGTGCAGTGGCCAGGGGGAGCACAGCCACCGCGAAGAGACAGAGAGACCCATTTTTCCACACTGCACCCACAAACCCCTCCCCCCGGGTAGCTTGGATAGGATGTCGCAAGTCTATATAGAGAAACACCACTAGGGCCAATGCTGTCCCCCGCCTCACCTGAGCGCTGGTCTTTCCATGCTTCTGAGCGATCTCATTCACTGTGGGATTCTCAAGGAGAGGCACAGGGCTGTTCTCCCCAGAAGGGCTAAGGGAAGAGAATTTGGAGAGTCCTGAACAACAGCTGCTGCTCTCGGAGAACAGGCAGCACTTTGCAAACAGGAGGCTGGTGGGAAGTCACCTTCCCAGCACCACTAGGAGGCAGCAAAGCCTCTTGCTGCTGGTTGGAGAAATGGGGAAGGGAAGGAACTGAGGGTTTCTGTCACTCCCCCTGAGCCAGTGACAGCGTCGACAAACACAAACACCGGCTGCTAACAACAGCCAGGACCCCTCCCTGACCCAGCTCACTCAGCCTCTCCCCTGCTTTGTCACCATGCGGCGGGGCTGCACCCCAGAACTCCTCATGCAGAGGGACCCCTGTTATGTTGGCCAGGCTCTTGATAAAGATAAAAGAATCCAGTAAATGCTATTGGGCCAAGCAACTCCACCCATGTCAGTGAAATCAAACCGGAGTGACAGCAGACTCCGGCCCAGTTAGCCTAGTGAAGATCTCAGCCAGATCTTGGCTGGGTGGGCCAGGGTTACCAGCCACGAAGGCAGAGGTCCCAGCTTGTATCTCAGAGCCACTCCAGGCTACAAAAACACCTCCCAGGCCTCCAGCTCACACTCACTCCATTTGCCAAACAGTCAGCACAGAGCCCTGCGATGCCAGTTCAGAGCAGAACTGCCCCTTTGTGCTACAGCTGTGTGCTGTGGGCATCTACTGTCCCCAGAAGGTGCTTTCTGAGTCAGGGAATCATAGAATATCAGGGTTGGAAGAGACCTCAGGAGGTATCTAGTCCAACCCCCAGTTCAAAGCAGGACCAATCCCCCAACTAAATCATCCCAGCCAGGGCTTTGTCAAGCCTGACCTTAAAAACCTCCAAGGATGGAGATTCCACCACTTCCCTAGGTAACCCATTCCAGTGCTTCACCACGCTCCTAGTGAAATAGTTTTTCCTAATATGCAGCCTAGACCTCCTCCACTGCAACTTGAGACCATTGCTGCTTGTTCTGTCATCAGGTACCACTGAGAACAGTCTAGATCCATCCTCTTTGGAACCCCCTTTCAGGTAGTTGAAAGCAGCTATCAAATCCCCCCTCATTCTTCTCTTCTGCAGACTAAACAATCCCAGTTCCCTCAGCCTCTCCTCATAAATCAGGTGCTCCAGCTCCCTAATCATTTTTGTTGCCCTCTGCTGGACTCTTTCCAATTTTTCCACATCCTTCTTGTAGTGTGGGGCCCAAAACTGGATGCAGTACTCCAGATGAGGCCTCACCAATGCCGAATAGAGGGGAATGATCACATCCCTCGATCTGCTGGCAATGCCCCTACTTATACAGCCCAAAATGCCGTTAGCCTTCTTGGCAACAAGGGCACACTGTTGACTCGTATCCAGCTTCTCGTCCACTGTAACCCCTACTCCTTTTCTGCAGAACTGCTGCCTAGCCAGTCACCAGCATGGACTGTGGAGCAGCAAGACCCCCACCCCTTCTACCTCCCACTCTTCTCTGATTAGCTCACTGGCCATTCTCCCTTTACAGGTGACTTTTGGAGCACGGTTCTGCTCTGAGAAACCAACATCATTGGAGTCCGTGACTCTAGATCACACATGTACCGTGTTCCTCTAACGGCCGTGCAAACCTTGCCCCGGGATCCAAGAGCCACCCTGGCTTCCTTCCGGTGCCCATGCTCACAAGGTAGTTGCTCCTTCTGGAACGCAGGCAGAGGTTCCCCCAGGGAATCCGGCTCCCTAGTAGGGGGAAACGCTGATCTCTGAACGTTAACAAGCAGACAGGACTGACAACAGCACCACCTGGGTCCTGTGTGTATTCACCCTCCAGCATAGCCCACTGCTTTAGATCTACCCTCCGAGGGCGCATGTTAGGGGTGACTCACCAGGGCAGGGCAGGGCAGCCGAAGGGACTGTATGCAATGAGGACAATCCCCTTAGACTTGCAATACTCCACCAGCTCAGGCTGGGTCAGGTAGGGATGCAGCTCCACCTGGTGGGGAAACATTTATTGTATCTCATGCCCCCATCCCATTGCCTCAAGGTGCTCAGGAGTGGGCTCTGAAGTGCCCGGAAGTCCTTCCCTAGGCGGGACGGGTGCAGCTTTCATTGGAAAGCCCAAAGCTGGGGCCTGGTTTGCTGAATATTAGGAGCCTCCATAGCCCCAGGGTCAGATGAGCCTTCCTCCTGCCCTGGGCAAGTCTTCTCTTGTCTGCCCAATCCCACATACCTCTCCCAGCATGCTGGACTGAGCATCAGATGCAGCCTCCTTCCTCCACACCCTGGCCTAAGAGAGGGGAAGCAAGGCTCAGGCTGCAGATTTCTGCCAGATCATAGAATATCAGGTTTGGAAGGGACCTCAGGAGATATCTAGTTCAAACTCCTGCTCAAAGCAGGACCAATCCCCAACTAAATCATCTTAGCCAAGGCTTTGTCAAGCCTGACCTTAAAAACCTCTAAGGAACCAATTCCAGTGCTTCACCACCCTCCTAGTGGACCAAGACCTAGTGGATCAGGACCGATCAATCCCCCTTCACATCATTCCCCAGGGCCGCCTCCTGCAGCATTACCTATTGGCCAGTGACAGCGGCTGCCTTGGAGAAGGGAGACGTGACTGGCCACAAGAAGGCAGAACCTAATTGATTAGGCCAGTGATTCTCCGCCTTCTCTACACCATGCCCTGCCCCCTACGTTAAGAGGCAGCTTGGCCTAATTAGGAGCGATTCGGAGCCATGAGATTTGGGCTTTAACTTCCCCCTCTCCATGATTGTTTCCCCTTTGCCTGGTTTGTCTATTTGGACTGCTGGCTTTTCAGTGCAGGGACTGTCTCTCATTGAGCACAGTGGGGTCCCAAGCTTGGTTGGACTCTGTGCTTCTGGGATACAAAGAATCCCTTTTGGGGGCAAGCCCTCAAAGAAGGAGCACAACCTCTCTGGCTCTGCCCAAGCTGTGAACCCAGCACTCAAAAGTCTGCTTAGCACAATACAGCAGATGATACAGCAGCAGCTTCCCAATTACTGTTTGCAACTATAAGCAGCCGATGCAAAGGTAGCATAAGCACTCCTCGGAGCGGAGACACCATTGCTACAGGCAGAGCAGGTGAGAGAGACAAGCTTTCGAGCTGCACAGAGCTGAAGGAGACTCACCCACCTTGTCTCTCTCATATTCAGGGACCAGTCTAGACCACCAAGGTGTAACTCATACGCTGCCCGATCACAAGCCTTTACCTGGTTGGCGGCAGGTTTGATCCTGCACACGGACAGCAGCCTCTCCAGCTGGGAGACATTGAAGTTGGAAACTCCCACCGATTTCACCAGGCCTTCGTCCACCAGCTTCTCCATCGCCTGCCAGGAAAACAAAGAGGTGCTGGATGATTTAGTTGGAGATTGGTCCTGCTTTGAGCAGGGGTTGGACTAGATACCTCCTGAGGTCCCTTCCAACCCTGATATTCTATGATTCTATGCAGCAGGTCACGGGCTGGGCCCGCACAGCTGGGGAAACCTAGGGGGCTGCTGGAATAATGGACGACTGACAATGCACTGGCTGGCTTTGCCAGGGTGCTGGAATGCTTGCAGCTGCCACTGGCTTCACCTGGAGCTGTGGGCGCTCAGCACCTGTGTCAAAGCCCACCACTTCCTTAGGGACGTCGGCCCAGATCCTCCAACGGCGTGAGGCACTGATGCCTGTATACCTTTGAGGTGGGCCCGGGTGCATGGAACAGGCCCAGCGATTGGTGCTCTCATGTGCCACAGAAGATCCTGGCCTAGTGCTTACGTTGGCAGAAGAGGGTCCTGATCATCCTTGGACATTAGGAAAAAGTTCCTAACTGTCAGGGTGGTTAAACACTGGAATAAATTGCCTACGGAGGTTGTGGAATCTCCATCTCTGGAGATATTTAAGAGTAGGTTAGATAAATGTCTATCAGGGATGGTCTAGACAGTATTTGGTGCTGCCATGAGGGCAGGGGACTGGACTCGATGACCTCTCGAGGTCCCTTCCAGTCCTAGAGTCTATGAATCTATGAATCCTTCCCACCATTCTGTCCTCCACGCCCACCCAGGGTAGGTGTGCAGCTCCTGGTACTACTGTGATCAGTCGGATTCAAGTGGCTAATCTCCATCCCTCCACGTACTTAGGTTGGGCTTTCAGGCAGTGGCGAGAATGGAGCACTTTAAAATGCAGCCTCCGCCTTGGGCACCTGCACAGCACAGCTTTGCCACACAAGCTGCAGTGATGTGCCCGAATTTTGCCTTCTGCACACGTCCAGAACAACTGAGGTGAAAGGGAGCTGATTGGAATCGGAGCCCTAGTTCCCATTCGGAACGGGTTTAAAAATATTTCCGTCGGCATGTGAGCACGGCCTGTCTCCTCCCGTGATGCATTAGCTCCTTCTCGGAGCCTTTGTACATTTTAAATGAGGCCATTTCATTATCTCCAGCCGGACTAAAAACCTGCCCCGGCTCGTGGCTCTTAACCTCGCTGGTAATTACCACTTGCTACAGCGGCAGGCGCGTTCAGCCTGTCTCTTGGTTCCTTACAGCCAGACAGCAGAGGCTGCTGATGGGAAATATATGTGAGGAACACGAGCCAGCCATGGAGATCGTTATGACTGGAGGGGGATGGGCAGCCTACACTGCTCTTTCCTCATCGCTCACTGTGCGCTATGGGAGAGCCCGTCGAAGCTAATGAGAGTCTTTCCACTGGCTGCAAAGGGCTTTGGATCAGGCCCTGTGTGCTTATGGCATCCATCAATGGTGCATGTCACCCAGGCATGCAGGAGGTGGGAATCAGGGCTTCCCCTGGTAAGGGACCCCTTCAAGGAACCCTTGAGAGACCCCCTCCATCCTAAATACCTCCATGTGGCTCAGGTGCCATATCCCATTGCTACTGCACCTTTAGCTTATGCGGTAGCTGTTAGGATATAGGTATTCAGGCCTGTATGCAAAGGCCTATACTTTAAGAATTTAGGTGTATTCTTATCACTTAGCTAGTTATAGAGGTATAAAAGACAGAATCAAAGATCACTGTCTGTGTAATGGCCTTCTCTTACTGTGACAGGCTAAGATGTAGTTAGGTAGCCATAAGTTGGGAAGTGTATGGTCACATCCTCACATTCCAAATTAGTCACATTGAAATAAGGTGCTATTGGGCTGTTAGGAATACAGTCCTGTCCTGATATTCCTATCACCTCCAGAGAAAGGGAAGAGCCTAGAAGATGTAAAAGGAAACTTAGTTTAATAGCATCCTGTCTGGCAAGAACTCACTTATCAATAGACACAGCTGGAAAACCCTTATGTCTGTATAGATGTAGTTGTGAAATCCTCACTTCTGTATTGTTTTGTATGTTTATTTGCATGGTCTCTGTCTAGTTCTGTAATTGTTTCTGCCTGCTGTATAATTAATTTTGTTGGGTGTAAACCAATTAAGGTGGTGGGGTATAATTGGTTAAATAACCATGTTAGAATATGTTAGGATTGGTTAGTTAAATTTCAGTAAAATGATTGGTTAAGGTATAGCTAAGCAAAACTCAGGTTTTACTATATAGTGTGCAGTCAGTCAAGAAGGGGGTGGGGGAAGAATGGGAACAGGGAATGGGGATGGGGGAATTAAAACCATGTCTTGCTAAAGGGGAAATCGGAATAGGGGGTGGGAACAGGAACAGGGACACAGGCGAGGCTCTGTGGTGTCAGAGCTAGGAAGGGGGACACTAAGGAAGGAAACTGGAATCATGCCTGCTGGAAGTTCACCCCAATAAACATTGAATCGTTTGTGCCTTTGGACTTCGGGTATTGTTGCTCTCTGTTCATACGAGAAGGACCAGGGAAGTGAGAGGGTGAAGGAATAAGCCCCCTAACAGTAGCAGCTTGGGCTGAGGTGTAATAAGTCCCAGGTTCTGTTCCTGCTCGTGACCCCCAAAGAACATCATTGCACTTGGCCTGATGTGCTGCCTCTTACCCTCCAGGTGTCCACGTAGTCCACATCTGACTGCAGAAGCAACCCGTCCTTTTGAGGCATGAGCTCCCCGCTGATATTCTGCAGAGGAACAGACCAAGAGCCACTTTCTAGGGGGAAGCATCCCATGTGCACCTCTGGAACTGCTGAGAGTACTGGCCTGACTTGCCAAGAATTAACGAGTGGCGAGGCATCAACCACCCCAGCTAGCCCATTCATCCCTGGGGAACGCACACCACCTCTGTCAGAGTTATTGCAATAGGAGGAAGTGCTAAAGAAAGGCAGGGGCACTGGATTTTTTTAGCTGGATGATGCAGCATCAGTGAGGTCTGCATGGGGCTTTTCTAGAGAATGAATATCCCAGCCTGTTTGCTTGACCCTGCTCCCACTATTCCAGTCACTGGAAGGCAGTCCAGGCTCCTGAGCTCAAAGGAGAATGAGGCTGGGTCACGACTTGGATAGGAGACTCCACTGCTCTGGTGTTGCTGAGTCAGTGCACATCCATTTCAGCAGTAAGTGTAATTACCCCAATAAAGTTTAGTCCTGGTGTTCTCACAAATCCCCTTCCTCTTACCAAAATTGCCAAGAGATCCTCGTTGTTCATGCCTGGTCAGGATGACTCTTCTATGTTCTATCCAGAAGACCCATCTACAGTAACACACTGCCCAACACCCAAATACCCTCGATTTTCCCTGGATCCTCTCATTTTCTTCATTTCCCAGCCTAGATTATTTTGCTGTTAAATAGTTGCTGTGTGGCAGTGTTCTAGCTGCCAGGGAAGCTATCCTTTATCTGTCTCCCATGGGCACTGTGTGACTACATGAGCCAAGTTCTCTGTCGGCTTATGCCATCCATCCATGGAAGTCAGGCAATGGGGCCCAGTTATTCCTTGTTTCTAAAGCCCTTGTAGCTACTTGGATGGAAGGTGCAACAGAACCTTTATCTTATCACCATAATATCTGAGTACCTCATGCACCTGTGAGGCAGGACAGTGCTGTTAGTTCCATGTGACACAGGAAGAACAGGCCCAGGGTCTATCAAGTGACTCACCCGAGGTCACGTTGTAAGTCTGTAGTTAAACTTGGAGCTGAACCTAGTAATCCTGAGTCCCAGCTTTGCACATTAGCCACTAGAACATGCTTCCTAGAAACGCAAAAGGAAACCAGACAACTCACTCAGGAGCTATCGACCTGCCACGGAGGGACAACCCAGCCTTCCTTGTTTTGCCTCTTGACAATTAAAAATGGAAACCCAGTTCTGTCCTGCACTGACTCATCGCCGTGTAAACTGCTGTATGGCTAGGGGGAAGAAAGGGAAATAAATGCCATAAGCTCAGAGAGAATCCACCTTACCGGAAAGCCCATTGGAGAGTGCATGAGATAGAGATCCAGGTAATCCAGGTTCAGCATTGTCAGGCTTTTCAGGAAAGCCGGCTTCACATCCTGCGGGGCGTGGAAGATGTTCCACAGCTGCCCAGAGAAGATAATTGCATTATTAGTTGTATTCCAGGAGCACCTAACCAAAATGAGGGTCCTTTATGCTGGACACTATACAGAGAGGCAGTACCTGCTCTGCAGAGCTCAGTCTAAATACAAGAGACAGACCCAGGGTGGGAGGAGAAACATGGAGGGGAGGGGAATTACTCCAGGTCACACAGCGGGTCAGTGTCAGAGTTAGGGATAGAGCCCAGGTTTCTAGACTCCCAATCCACTGTCTGTTCTATGGGACCAGGCTGCCTCTGTGATATGGGGGCATGGTCAGACAGAGTAGGAGAATGGGAGTATAATGAGCTGTATTGATGGGGAACCGAGGCACACAGATAGGGAGGGTGTGACAGAGCCAGGAACCAAAGCCAGATCTCCTGAATCCCAGGCCAGTGGCTTCACCCCAGCACCATCCTTCTTCTCTAAGAGCAAAACTGACATCCCTTTCCCCAGCATTTTTCTCTATACAAATGATGTGTTCCCTCCAGGCCTTAGAGCAACAAGTCAAATGTTGCTCTTCATTTCATGTCCCTGCTCCTATTGGTCTGCTCTTCTCAGCAAGAAACCAGGAGGAGGAGCTAGCACCATGTGACCAATCAGCTCTCAGGTACACCCAGCTTGGGAATCTTTTCTATTTAGCATTCCATTGCCGCTTATTGTTTGTTGTGGGCACCTACCGTGGGCCTTTGTTACTTGCATCATAAACAGTCTTAGATAATATCATAAGTATAGCTTAGTCTTGAGAAAAGACGTCTGAGGGGGGCCCGATACCAGTCTTGAAATACGTGAAGGGCGGTAATAAAAAGGACTGGTTTCAGAGTAGCAGCCATGTTAGTCTGTATCCACAAAAAGAACAGGAGTCCTTGTGGCACCTTAGAGACAAACAAATTTATTTGAGCATAAGGTTCCATGGGCTACAGCTCGCTTCATCGGATGCATGTAGTGGAAAATAAAGTAGGAAGATATATATATCAGAGAACATGAAACAAGGGGTGTTACCATACACACTCTAATGAGAGTGACTAGCAGGAGAGAGAAAAACTTTTTGTAGTGGTAATTAAAATGCTCCATTTGCAGCAGTTGACAAGAAGTTGTGAGGAACAGTGGGTGGGGGGGAAATAAACATGGGGAAATAGTTTTACTTTGTGTAATGACCCATCCACTCCCAGTCTTTATTTAAGCCTAATTTAATGGTGTCTGTTTTGCAAATTAATTCCAATTCAGCAGTCTCTCGCTGGAGTCTGTTTTTGAAGTTTTTTTGTTGTAATATTGCAACTTCTAGGTCTGTAATTGAATGGCTAGGGAGATTGAAGTGTTCTCCAACTGGTTTTTGAATGTTATAATTCTTGATGTCTGATTTGTGTTCATTCATTCTTTTATGTAGAGACTGTCCGGTGTGGCCAATGTACATGGCAGAGGGACATTGCTGACACATGATGGCATATATCACATTGGTAGATGTGCAGGTGAATGAGCCTCTGATGTGGCTGATGTGATTAGGTCCTATGATGGTATCCCCTGAATAGATATGTGACAGAGTTGGCAACGGGCTTTGTGGCAAGGATAGCTTCCTGGGTTAGTGTTTTTGTTGTGTGCTGTGTGGTTGCTGGTGAGTATTCGCTTCAGGTTTGGGGGTTGTCTGTAAGCAAGGACTGGCCTGTCTCCCAAGATCTGTGAGAATGATGGACCATCCTTCAGGATAGGTCGTAGATTCTTGATGATGCACTGAAGAGGTTTTAGTTGGGGGATGAAGGTGATGGCTAGTGGCGTTCTGTTACTTTGTTGGGCCTGTCCTGTAGTAGGTGACTTCTGGGTACTCTTCTGGATCTGTCAACCTGTTTCTTCACTTCAGCAGGTGGGTATTGTATTTGTAAGAACGCTTGATAGAGATCTTGTAGGTGTTTGTCTCTGTCTGAGGGGTTGGAGCAAATGCGATTGTATCGTAGAGCTTGGCTGTAGACAATGGATCGAGTGGTGTGGTCTGGATGAAAGCTGGAGGCATGTAGGTAAGACGACTGTGATCAATTGTTCTCCATGTTCATTGGAGGTAGGACAAAAAGTAATGGGTTAAACCGTTGGCAGAGGGGATTTAGGTTAGATATTAGGAAAACCTTTCTAACTCTATGGGTTGTTAAGCTCTGGAACAGGCTTCCAAGGGAGGTCGTGAAATCCCCTTGCTGGAGGTTTTTAAGACCAGGTTGGACAAAACTGGTCAGGGATAGTCAAGGATACCTGGTCCTGCTTCAGTGTAAGGGACTGGACTTGATGACTTCTTGGGGTCCCTTCCAGGCTGACATCTGACATTTCTGTGATTCTATAGTAGCTATGGGTGTGCTCCACAAAAGTGAGATGTTTGTGTATATGTAGATAGCACTAATTCTATTAACTATCGAATGGCATATAAGAACATGGAGCACTACTGGGCAAAAAATGGAATTTGAATCCTGTGGAAAATTCCAACCAATTGTTATTTCTAGTAGGGTGAAAATTCTGAAAATTTTCTATTTGGAAACATTGAAACTTTTCATTTTGCTAAGGACAAAATAATACAATCTGGAACCACACAAAAATATGCAAGTGGAAGTTAAATGAAACAAGAAAGTCAAAACGATATGTGTTGACATTTTTCCATCACAATTTCACCAAAATTGAGATGTTTCTGCAGAATGGTTTAGATGTCAACAAAATTGCATTTTCCAGCTGAAACCTGTTCCATTGTCCATTTTTGATCATTTCTGATAAGTTATAAAGTTTAATAAAATTGTTCTGCACTGGGAGTGGCAGCTCTTTGACAATTGTGTTTCAATCCACAAGGCATACAGCACAGCCAACATCAAGCCTTCATGAGTCATAGAATCATAGACTATCAGGGTTGAAAGGGACCTCAGGAGGTCATCTAGTCCAACCTCCTGCTCAAAGCAGGCCCCCCCAGAATCCATGAGATTGGCTTAAAAACCATAGGGTCTTATTTGCCTTCTGGCCTTTAGGGGGTCTCATTTTGCAGCTTCTGTGAATAACCAAGAGGGCTAGGAAATTGTTTTTTATTTATCAGAGGCTGAAATTTTCACCCTATCATGAATCCCGGAGCAGAGGCCATGAGAAAAAAACAACACCCAGTATCCCAAGTCTTGGGGTAACTTAGAAAGAATTGGCAATCTTGGGCTTCTGTTTGGAAGGAAAACGGGGCTCACCTTGCTCACCACATAAAGCTCATCTCTCTTCAGCTTCCCTTCCCCGAACTTCTTTTGAAAGGCTGCTCCGATCTCGGCCTCGTTCTGGTAAAAATAAGCACAGTCGACGTGCCGATACCCAGCATCTAAAGCTACCTCCACGGCTTCCTGAACGGCCACCGGAGGAGACTGCAAAGAAACCAATAAACGCATCACCACTTGCTATTGAATCTTCCCCAGAGCCACACTCCTGGGGCAAACGAGCTACACTGATTTACACAAGCTCAATAGCTTGGGACCTGTCAAGCCAAACCCAGGGTCAGGCCTTGTCTAGGATAGACAAGGTAGGAGATACCCCCCAGGGAACGGCTTGGGTAGGAGATACCCCCCAGGGAATGGCTAGGTGCTGCAAACTCCACATGTGGTGCTCGTTCTTCTAAGTCGCTGTTAAACCAAGGCCCCAGCATGGCACTAGGGGGCGTTGTGATACCCACGATGCCACCTTTCAGCTATGGTGCATAGTGGCATGCCAGCCCACATTTGGTTGTTACAAGGGTCCCATGGCACCTCAGGCAAGAGAACTTCAGCTGCAACTTTGCAAAGCCAAGCCTCATGGAATATTTTGTTGCCTTGGAGACTAAAAGGGCTTTGGGTACATGCATAGACGGGGGTAACAAGGTCATCCTTTGCTGCACCGGTCCCTGGGGGCTCATACGCCAAAGCTACCATAACCATAGGCTCAAAGGCACTTGAAACATTAGTTTCGACGTGCTCTTGCCGTTCATGGGTTTGCAATAAACATCCACGCACATCTAATAGGCTAAGAGTCTTTGCCTCTCTCTTTGCTACCAGCCCCAGCAAAGCCTTCAAGAATTATCACGTTCTTTCTCGAACAAAGCATCTGATCCTACATCCATTGAATTCAGTGGATCTCTTTCCACTAACTTCCCGGGATGTTTACAAGGTTTAGTTAATGCTCAGGCAGATTCATCTGCTCTGTCACCCAGCCACACCCTGGCTGTGTGGGGAACACAGCTGCTGAGAGCCCTCTCTGTACCAAGCCTGCTTTAATTAAAGCATTTATCCAAGAATGGAGGCCGGCATGCCCCTGCCTGCAAAGAACACAGAGACAAAGAGCAAACGCGGCGTCCAACCCAAACTGATTAACCGGCACTTATGCATGGTTGTTCCTGCCTTGGAACAAAGGGAAAGCAGGTGGAGAGAAGTGTAGACCCAGCAGAAGTTATGCCAAGAGGCAGGATCCCCGGGGTGGATTGAACACAGCTGCACTCACCCCTTGTAGTGCCAGGGCTGTCTTGTTCTTGAAAACGATCAATGTTTAATCTGCTCTTGCTATCGGATGATCAGTACATGAGAGAGCCTGTAGTTGAGTGGGCTCCCTGCCTCCCATTCCCATCTAGCCAAAACATTGCTCCCACTCGCTCGCCAGCATCCTGCTTTGCATCTCTACTTCCAGATCCTCTTGCTTTCAAGACTTTGCATGCACCCATGGCTCTGTTCTCCCAATGTCCTGCTCTTCTCTCTAGCTGTCCTCTCCCATCTCCCACACTCTAGCGTGCCAAC
Source organism: Gopherus evgoodei (assembly GCF_007399415.2). Taxonomy (NCBI): domain Eukaryota; kingdom Metazoa; phylum Chordata; order Testudines; family Testudinidae; genus Gopherus; species Gopherus evgoodei. The sequence continues at coordinate 151,698,750 of NC_044323.1, forward strand.
ACTGGGCTTTAGATCTCAGGCCCTGGTTGGAAACTCTCCCCCTCTCATCCCAAAATACCGATTCAACAAGATCAGGGCTTGCGCCATGGGTGGCATGGTGCATTAGCGCAGATGACCCCCCCCCCTGTACCTCTCCCATGGGACTGACAGAGAACATCCCATCTCCAAGGCTGCCAACCCAGCAGTCTTTCATCAGAATTCAATTCCCATCAAAGACATCTTTGAAAGGAGATTAAGGTAGACAATTACCTCTCCCAGCGCTTTCTCGGGTCTCCTGAGTGTAGCTGGCAGCAGATGTCTGAGACAAGGCTGAGAAAGCCATAGGGCACCACATGATTGTTCCGTGTCCCAGGGAAGTTTATTAAAGGATTAAACCAACAATGATTATTTAATTGCACAACAAAGCAAATGAATCCCGACTGGCCTCAATGGAACGCCACTTTCCTCCACAACAAATGGAGCTCTGCCCTGGCATGGAGACATGAAAACCGCCTTGGGGATCCAGGATCCTTTGTAAAAGTAAGGACCAGAGCTGGGAAGCAGCTACATCTATCCTGTGGCCCCAGTAGCCCAGCGGGCTACGAAAAGGACCTGTTTTGCTGGCTGCTTTCTACACTTCAGTAGACAACATATCCTAATGGAACAACTCCCATTGACTTCAGTGGACTTTGGGTCAGCTGTTTGAAGTTTGTTGTGTTTTGTTTTAAATGCCTTTGGGATGAAATGGAGATGTTTGCAAGAAAAAAACCCACTGTTGTCAAATTTGTTGAGCAACAAAAACAGCGGGATTAAAAAAAAAATCAAAATCCAAAAAACGTCAATGAAAAACGGTTGTTTGGTGGGTTGGTTGATTTTAGCTTTTTCATAGATCATAATATCCAAGTATTTGCCAACAGGTCTACTCTGGCAAAAAAGTTTCAGAGCAAAAGCAGTGTGGGCCCAGTGGAATTGGTCCCCCCCAGCCCCCTACAGTCCCTTCTCTCTTATTTTCTCCCTCTCATCCAACGCCCACCCTGTTTTTCCTGGCTCGTCTTTTTGGTACAGCCTAACACTATTGCTGCAGAAGGGCCACCCGTTAAGACCTCATCAACACTTGAAAGTGAAACCAGTCAAATTTTGCTTGGTGCAATTTTGTTCCAAAATAGTCAGGCCGGACAAAGATGTGGCTTTGCCTTTTACCTTAGTGTGGTTAAAACCACATAGAAAAGGAATAAGCTGCCCTGGCTTTATAGGGGAATTGTATTACTTCAAAATTGTACCAGGATAGTTCAGATTGGCACAATTTTGTAGTACAAGTACAAGTCCTGTACATGATTAGCCTGTAGGACTCACTGCTGAAGGATCTCATCAAACACTTGACACCATTCAGGGAAGAATTAGACAAAAAGAGCATCTGCAGTTGGACCAGCCAGGATTCAAGTTAAGAGACTTATTTAACCTCATGCCTCAGGAAGAGCAGAAGATCCACCAGCTCGCGGAAAGAAATACTGATGTTCAACGTCAAAAATGCTCAGGTCCTCTGAAAAGTGACCGAAAGGGCACCAGGAGCTGCCCGGTTTATCGGCTTGCAGTGATTCTAGCTCAAATTGGTTCACAGTTTGTAAGTAAGGTCTGACCAGGGCCAGGGGTGTCATTAACAATAAAGGAGGAGGAAGACAGGCACAGATGCAAAAGACAAGACTTTATCAAACATGCCTAAGAGGCCACTGTTACATGCCCAAGCTCCGGTGTTTGTGCACCAGCAGCCTAGCCCCAGCATGCATTGCTAAGCCCCTGGTGCCCCGCAAAACCAGATCCCTCCAGAAACCTAACTCTCTTTCTCAAGTTCCACTCATCCCGTGACAGATTTAGTGCTTCCCTTATACTCAGGCTTCTTTGCCCCCTGTGCAGGTTACAGTTGCACTGAGGATTGGTCCTGCTTTGATCAGGGGGTTGGACTAGTTGACCTCCTGAGGTCCTTCCAACCCTGATATTCTATGATTCTATGCACCCTGCCCGCTCACACCCCATATGAGCCACTTTGGCTGTCAGGATTGCCAGAGTTATAGGAACACCTTGGCCATCTCCCCCTTGTACTTAGCTGTTAAAAAAAAATCAGCATTTACTGCATTGATTGAACCCAATGAGAACAAACAGAGGACAGCGCTTCTCAGCACTGGCAAGACAGCACTTTACATAGGTGTCATGCATTTTTTCTGCAACTCCCATTCTCTTTCTTAGGACCACTGAAGTCAATGGGAGTTTAAACATTAGACTTCAATTGGTTTAGTGTGGTCCTTGAATGAGTATCTGCCTCCTGTAAATAGACTGCCAGGAAATTCAAAATACTGTTATGTAGAGGATGTTAATTATCTTTGATCTACATAAAATCACAGCTCTGATTAAAGCCAAAGCATGTGCAAAGCACCTTTCTTCCAGGCTCAAGAGAAGGAGCAATTAAGCCCTTTTATGTCACAAGATACATGGCCACAGTAGAAGCCACCGCCCAAGTCAAAGGCAAGATCAGAAGCTGAGCCATGTGGACTTCCCCGATTGCAAACACAGAGGCTAGGCCCAAGAGTGCATGCATGTATATGTGTGTCAGCAAGAGAAGCAGTTGTGTGGGGGGGCAGAGAGAGCTCTCCTTGTGGCCTGGAATTGCTGGAGAGGTAGGCTTGGAAACTGAAAGCCAGGAAACTGCTTGCTGTTTGTTTCTATTGTGTTCAGGGAAACAAGCAAACTGTGTGTGTGCCGCCTTTGTAAACAAAATAGGATCCAACCAAACAAATACCTATCGTCAGTTTCTTTTCCTAACCGCAAGAGACTTGCCAGACCCTGAAAATTTCCACCCCGCGGGGACCAAGGGGGCAATGGTACTTAACATGTTTGTAGTCTAGTCTAGTGTCTAGTATGGACACTCCCCACACATCTAATCAAGGCTCTGCATGTTTGTGGTTTACTTGGTGCTATGTCTTCACTGCAAGAAGAGGTGCATTTACGCAGAGATCGCTACTTCAATGTAAATTCCACATAGAGACAAGGCACGGGGCTTTATTTTTTTACCCCAATGTAGTAAGCTCCTGATAGATGAAGGGTGGGCAACAGGGTTGACCCCAACTAGCTACATGGAGATAAAAGCTACTACTGCCTTGTCTCCAGTAGCTCTTTTGATGCAAAATCCTATCTTGAGGGATCAGCTGACAGTAAACTACAACCACATGCCACCCGCATCAAGTGTGAGGGGAACATCCTGACTAGTATTTACAAACGCGTTCTGTACCTTGAGCGAGCCAGTGACTCTGAGCTGAAAAAGTCTAGCAAAGATGTGACTGAGAATGGCAGTGTCCATAGCCCAAGGAATTAGTAACGGGTTATAAATAAATAAGATTGCATTGCCTAGATTCTGAACTGCCCCTTGGAAAGACCCAGAAATACCCAACTGCAGCCCAGAATGCTGCTGCCTTCCCTGCCTGGTAATATAATGGCGGATCCTCATCAAACCTCTAGCATATCTGCGGGGAAGGGACAGCTCTAGCCGCTGGGCTGTGAGAGAGCCTGTGTTGCCAGAGCTGACATGAGTCTGCGGTCTGAAAAGACCGTGAGATGCCACGCAGGGTTTAAACTCTATTTGAACTCCAGCAATAGCACTGAAATTCAGTTTGTGCCAGTCTCTAATGCCCCTTGGTCATTAGGCCCTTGGGCTTCTGGGTTTGTGTTCACTCTTGTTTTGGCGGCTTTGATTTTAAACACACAAAGGGAGAGGACTGGAGGAAATGGGTTACATTGAACCAAAGGCTGATGTGTTCATGTTGGCTCGGTCGGAGTTGGGACGCAAAACTCAGCATGGTGTGGATCCGGGTTCTGCTTTCACCCTGTCTCTGTGCTAAGCTTCAGCTTCATTCAAACCAGAGCCCTCTGCCTGACCAATCAGTTGCTTTCGATTCAAGCCACCTTGGTTTAGATTTGGTCTAGAAGCCTCATCCAGAAAGGGGCCACGTGCCCCTTGGAACATACTCTGCACCCTCAACTCCCTGCGAGGGATGAGCACACTGCAGGCTCAGGCCCTGAATTGTTGATCCCAGCTTGTGTGGAGCACCTGCAAGTAGGGTGACCAGACAGCAAGTGTGAAAAATCGGGACGGGGGTGGGGAAGGGGTGGGTAATAGGAGCCTATATAAGAAAAAGACCAAAAATCGGGACTATCTCTATAAAATCAGGACGTCTGGTCACCTTACCCACAAGCCTCACCGACTCCAATGGAGTCGAGAGCACTTAGGGCTAGATTCACAGTAGGCCTAGGTAGCGAATTGCTAGGTGCCAGGGCTCCTCACGCATCGCATGGTGAAAGTTGGGCACCTTACACGGGTTCTCAGAAGCGAACGTGCTGAGCAGGGAGCAGCCTACGAACGCTCAAAGTGAAATGCAGAGGAAAAGGACAGGCCCTAGATCCACAAAGCGAGCCAGGTGCCTAACTCCCATTGGTCTGGGTCTCAGGCACTTGAGTGACAGGCCAGAGGGCGGGGTCTGTCTCCACTCTGGATCCTCAGCTGTGAACCCTCTCTGGGGGTTAAATGCCTAAACAAGCTGAGCCCTTTCTCAAGAAAAAGCAAAGAGAGAAAAGCTCCCCCCCCCACGCATCCATATCACAGGGTGCTCACAGGATAGGTGGGAAAGTCAGGTTAAAGCCCTCCCTCCAGATTGGGCAGAGCAGGGCTTCAAACCTGGGTCTCCTACATGCGCGGTGAGTGCCCTGGCCACTGGGTTACTGGATACTGATCGACACAGACACACACTGCTGCCTGACTGGCTTGTGTGTGGGTCTGGTGCGCTTGGAGCAGATCTACTGGATTTGGACCTGCAGGCGAGATCAGCTGAGGGACTCCTAGCTGGAGAATCCCATTGGAGTTTAGGCATGAGCGCGGGCTCCGAGCAGCTTTTTAGCCCTCTGGTGGTATCAGGATTTAGCTGCCTTTGCAAATGCCACTGGCGTAAACATAGGCACCTCCAGGGTTAGGTGGTAGCTGAGCTGTGATTTTGTGAAGGTCTGTGGTGCCAAGCTGTTGGCCTTTGGCACCTAAAGAGACACTCAGGCTCCTAAGTACCTTTGTGAAACCAGCCCTGTGCCGGAGAGCTCAAGATCTTGCTGGGCTTGTGCCCTAGAGGAGCGTTACCCATCACGGATCTCTCGAAGGAGCTACTCATGCATTGGCTCTTGGGGGGGGGGGGAGCACGTGGCTGAACAGACTCCCCAGAGGAGGAATTTGCCACTCTCAATATTTCTCAAACATCAGTGAAGCGGAAGCATCCTATATCCCTTCGTCTGGGGCGGCCACTGGAAATTCAAACACTATGTGCCGCCAGAGAGCCGCTACTCCGATCCAACTGGCTGGGCTAACTTGGATGATCCTGAATGACTGACGAGGAGACACAGGATGGAAGTTAGCCAAAGCTGGGATGTAACCTCACCAAGATGCAACTTGCTGCGGGGAGAGAGGGGAGCAAACAGAAGTGAGGCAAGGACAGCGGCATTTACTCATTAGCTTTGTTGCTTTTCCTTGTGCCAGCCTCCCAGTCCCGGCAGGGGCTGGACACAGACCCAGCAATCATGGGGCAGAAACACCTTCCTTGAGCTGATTTTCACTTGTGTAATGTTGTTACTACTGTCCCCGCACTCGGTGGAACAAGCCGCAGGCAATTTCAGTGCTGCACATTAAGCAACTCAAATATGGAGTTAATTCTAACAGAGCACATTTTGTACCACTGACAGATTAGATACTTATCTGGTCCCCACCACTGTAGGGTGTGGGCTGCTCCCAACCTTTCATTTTTTTAGCCTCACAACCTCCCTGTGAGGCAAAGTAGTGCTATTACTCCCACTGTACGGATGGGGAAAACCTGAGGCAGAGACGCTAAGCCAACTTGCTCAAGTTCTCACAGGATGTTTGCAGCAGAGCAGGCATTGGACCTAGGTCTGCCACGACCCATGCTAACCACTGCCGCTCCTCTTCCTCATTATGGTGAATCAGATTTCCAGCTAAATATATTAAGGACCATATATCTAAGCGTTGCCAAGACAAGACCCCAAGCCACACAGTTTGGATCTGTCTCCAAAACTTGTGGATGGTGGATTTGGGATTTTAGTGTGAGCCAATAGCTAGTGGGAAAATGCAAAGTTTGAGCCAAGATAGAACAATAGTCCAATACAGAATGGATCTTCCCACGTATCCCAAATTGCCTCAAGGACCTGAGCTTCTGCTCTATTAACTAAAGCTATTTGGGAAGTGGGTCCCATTCCCAGTGAACATTTGGATTTTTAACTCAGAAAAATCAAATAGCCCCAAAACTGAAGATTTTCTACCAAAACCTAAAAGTTTTCTGGCAATTTTTCTCCAATATTCTCTTTTTTTTTTGGAGGGGGGTTGTGGGACTTTTTCAGATAAACACCATTAGCAAAACCATTTGGTTGTCTGCCAGAATGATTGGTTTTCTAACAAAAAAGTTCAATTTTTTTTTTCAAATCTATTTTCCAGACACTTTTCATGCAATTTCTCACTTTGTCCGAACCGCAATTTTTCATCAAAGCAAAGATTCAATGAAAAATTTCCAATGGCTCTCAAACCCTGCTAAGCGTGTGTAGCACCGTTCTGCCCTTACCAGGCTAGGTGCTGGGCAAATCAGAACAAGACTCTGCAGGCCTGGATACCAGCTGCCATGTGGGATATGTGGCCTGCTTCTTTGACTTCTCTCTGCCCCTTCTTCTGCATGCCACATAGAGCACAGAGGTGTGACAAGATTCAAGTCCCCTCTACAAACATGTAGATGCCACATTCTTGTTTTAAGAGAACCATACTGTAGCTGACTATGCCCAGGAGTTACATGCCATGCAATAGGCTTTAAATTTGCATCCAATGGATGCTCTGCACACCTAAGTGCACAGAAATTCAGGAAGGCTAGGGTGACCAGATGTCCTGATTTTTATAGGGACAGTCCTGATTTTTGGGGGCTGTGTCTTATATAGGTGCCCATTACCCCCCACCCCCTGTCCCAATTTTTCACATTTGCTGTCTCATCAGGCTAAGAGCAAAATGGGCTCTGTCCTATGGTGATTTGTTTCTGTTAGATTATGCGAATGTTCAGAAAGACATACAGAGATGGGGAAAGACACACGTTTAGGGATGACACTGGTTTGTTACACTGGAGCATTTCCAGATCTTAGCATTCCCTGGTTAGCTCTCCAGCACACCAGTGCTATTGGGTGGTAGTGATGGGGGCAACTAGAGGCCCCCCTGTGTCAGAATCCCAGCACTTAACACTTTGAGTTTTGCAGCGTTTGGATCCCAGAACTGGATCCAGCAGTACGGACTCATCTCCAAAACGGAAACATTCTGAAACATGGCTGGTGGGAGCGGTGGTCACTCAGCCTGTATGAAAATCAAATGGTTTAAAGTGGCATTAAAATATCATTAGTGCTGTGCCATAATATTTGTCGTCTCCATCCACATGCCCACAAACTCAGCATTTTTGCAATATAATTATACAATAAATTAATTGGAATATAAATATTGTACTTACATTTCAGCTTATAGCATATAGAGCCTGGGGCGGCTCTATGTATTTTGCCACCCCAAGCACGGTAGTCAGGCAGCCTTCGGTGGCATGCCTGCAGGCGGCCCCCTGGTAACGCGGATTTGGCAGCTTGCCTGCGGTCCTGTGTCTGGCATACACGCCGCCGAATTGCTGCCGAAACCGTGGGATCAGCGGACCTCCCGCAGGCATGCCGCCGAAGGCAGCCTGACTGCTGCCCTCACGGCAACCGGCAGAGCGTCCCCCATGGCTTGTCACCTCAGGCACGCGCTTGGTGTGCTGGTGCCTGGAGCCACCCCTGTATAAACAGGTTGTTGTCAGTATAACATTAAAGTTTGTAGTGACTTCACTAGTGCTTTTTATGTAGCTTGTTGTAAAATGAGGCAGATATCAAAGCCCTGGCTGGGATGATTTAGTTGGAGATTGGGCCTGCTTTGAGCAGGGGGTTGGACTAGATACCTCCTGAGGTCCCTTCCAACCCTGATATTCTACGATTCTATGAGTTGATCTACCCTTGGAAGACCTCTATGTACCTGCAGGAGTATGTGTACCACCCCTGGTTGAGAACCACTGCAAAACAAGCAGACTCTGCCCTACAGTCAAAATTTAACCTCCAAGAGAATCTGCTTTGAAAACACAATTGCCAAAACAAACGGTTACCAAAATACAATGTCCAATTTCCAGGAAGCTCTCCACTCCAGTAATGCTTTTGTCACCTTTCAAAAAAAAAGTTTTATTTACAAGCATAGCAAATGCATTCCTAACCACATTGACCTGGCAAATTAACACTGTAGTAAAAATAAAATGCTTAGAGTACAATCATAGGCTAACTCTTTAAAAACCAAAGTAAAATATGCTAAGGAGTATTTTATACAATTGCTTGAATGAGGTCATTTCATAAGCTAGTCACTTTTATAACTCCTGAAGAAACAAGTTTTAGACAAATTAAAACTTATCCCTACCACCCTCACCCTCCCAAAAAAGAAAGGACACCTTGCCTAGTGGTTAAAGCACAGAACTGTTATTTGTGAGTTCTATCCCCGGCTGGGCGAACTTGAGCAAGTTATTCTGGTCAGCGCCTCCTCTGCAAATGGAGAAAATGCTTCCTTTGCCCGTCTTACCTAGTTATGCCCTGGTCCTGCGAACGGTGGGCTCCTGCACCCAGTACAGACCCACGAGGAAGCCACTAGTGCTCTGCCCATGCATAGTTGGTTGCAAGTTCGGGACCTTAGATTGTAAAATCTTTGCAACAAGAAGTGTTTAATACAGCCCCAAGCGTAGACAAAGACTCTACATGCTACCATTATCCAAATAATTATTATAATCCTTGAACAGCCCATCAGCAACAAAGTTCTAAATCTTACTGACCTTTTTGATAAGTCATCTGCTCCCTTGGGATTAAGAGAGATGTGGCAAACACTTCTGTGGGGTTATTATAGTGCATACATTTCGGTGTATAAAGTGAATTCTGGGGGTAGTGGAAGATGTTGTATTTCAGGGCCTCATATTGCAACCACAGAATTGGACCCAAAATAGTATACAAGCTAAAAATAAAGAAAGGGGAGGAGATAACATGGCTCATCTGACACTGGGGATATCTGCCTTTCCCCAGCAGATGAGACTCTCCTTTTGAGAAAATGACAAAGCCAAATTCTGTATACTGGGCATCTTGCTGAATTCCCAGTCATCGACTGTCATGGCTACATGTATTTTGACAGATTCCCTGCTTTTGTCAAATGTCGTCTGGCTCCCACATTTAGGAATGGAAGGCAGGAGGGAGGTTGATGCGATACTGACCAGCACACTGCGCCAGTGGTTAGTTAGCCAACCCCATAGCTTTTTGCAGACTGTAAGCTTTTATTTTTAAAACATTCTAACTCCTTATAGTTGAAACTTTCCCCAACCTGATCTACCACAGTGCTGACTTCCTGAGTCTTCAGGAAGCAATATTTCTAAAGCAGTAGTTTCAAGAGGTGTGGATGCCCCATTCAGCTAAATTGTGGGTTAATGCTGAAGCCTACTGACTAACTAAAATGCCAATTTGCTCCTTATTTCAGTGCTGTCCTTTTCAGCAGAAGCCGCCAGCTATTTTGGGAGAAGGGGTGTTGTTTCAGTGGCACCATTTTCTCCTTCCCCTTCTGACTACTGATAACAGGTGTAGCGAGGCGGTGGGATACCCCACAGCCCCGCTGAAGGACAAGTCTCTCCTAGCACCAACTTGGGCGGAGCCAGTGGATCCTGCTCCTGCCCCCTAGAGGTCACAGCACAGGACAGGAAGTAGAAAAGCCCAACTGCAGAGCTCACTTGAAAGCCAGCCACCGGAGAGGCCAGATGCCTGTCCGCCTACCCATGGCTAGCTACCAAGAGGAGCAGTCGAGCCTACCCTTCACTAGTTACCTGGAGGAACCGATGGTGCTGGAAACCCCTGACCCCAGGTACCTTATGAAGGGGAGTCCGGAAGTAGCCCGGGGGCAGTTGACCCTGGTCTGGCCGCAGCTCTGCCAGAACCAATGTCAGTGTGTCGTGGTCAGGATCCCCACTGACACAGCAGCGAGTCTTCTGCCGCTGCTAGGGCCCCAGGCTGGGACACAGTGGGGTGGGTGGGCCTGCATCCCCCCTGCCACCCAACTCACGGGCGGCCGTCTCCCCCTCGCACTAGATGCTCAGAACCCTGAGCTCCTGACTGTTTAGTGGCCCACCCTGACCCAGCGCCTGGGCCCATAGCAAACTATTGTGAGGCGGTGGGAAACCCCACAGCCCCACAGAGGGACGAGCCTCGGCCGAGCCCCTCTACAGCAGGGTTCTTTCGGTGGGTGCTACACAAGAGATTTCAATGAGAAGTCTGTATAGCTCGTTGGAAGATGATTGTGTCTTAGAGCAATGCTGGGTTTGTAAGGCAAGCTCTCACGGGCACTGTGGTCGGGAAATTTAAATGGATTGAGCTACAGGAGACCATGTGAACTTGAATTATTTTCATGTAATTAACTTTTTTTTTTTTAAAAATCCAGTGCACCTTGGAAATCTCCAGTTAAGCAGACGGTCTTATCTTGCCTGTCTGACAAAGAGACGGTCACACAGCGCCCACTGCTTGTTACCCAGCGTGGTGCCAGACAAGCCAGGCACCAAGTGAACACCCAGTGTTCCAACATGAACAGCAGGGGAAAGAGCACTTTGGGTTCCCTTGTTAGATATAATATTTTGTACCATAAGAACCCTGTTTGGCCAGAGATCTCCAGCAGCTTTACATCCATTTAATATGCAGTTGTTTGCTGTTATTTAATAGCTAGTGGACAAGTAGAATGATTTGTCTTGTGGCAGCACTTCGAGTCCCTAACCAAGATCAGCGCCCCACTGTGCTAGGCACTGTACAAACATCATAAAAATGTGTTCCCCGCCCCAAACAGGAAGGCGAAAGTTTAAGTGATTAGCCCAAGATCTGGTCTGCACGAGGGTTATTTTCCAAGAGTGCTGGGCGTGCGACAGCTGCTGATTTGGCCAATGCACGAGGAATGGAGTGAGCTGAAAAGCATCAACTGGTACAGTCAGAGCTGAAGAGCCAGATTCGCTGTCTGCAGGCATAACCGCTTTCTATTCTGTGTAGACTGAGCAGAAAGATGGACCCAACTGGCACACGTTCACCAGCTGGTTCCAGTGGGAGCCCAGGGTCTGACTTTAAGGCAAGCTCAGCAAACAGCAGCTCCCATTTCCTCTCTCCATCTACACGCTTAAAGGAGAATGGGGCTCTTAGGAAAATCGGGCCCTCAACTAGAGCGGATCCACCGCCTTTTAAGCACCATGGCAATTAGACCGCCTCTGAGCAGAGCTAGATGGCCTTAATTTCCTCTTAAAGGCACAAACCTGCTTTAATGGGAGCGGTTCCCAGACTCTCCCCTGCCCCCGCAACAAACTTTCCCTGCAATATTGACTTGCCAGATCCAGAGCTGCAGACTTTGGCAGCACAACCATTAACGTGGAGGAGAATTACCCAGGTAAAGATCGCCAGCTCAGGCCGTTCCCTCCCTGACTGTACATACATGCCATGTAGACAGATTAACCTGGGAACGAGAACTGTCAACTGTTTTCCTTCGCTTTTGTCGGTCTGATTCTGACCTACACAGAGGCCGTTTTGCATCACGCTGGCAGGGTAAGGCGGCCTGGCAGTGGCAGTGAATATTGACACTGAATTCCCAGTCCCTTGGTATGGCCAGAGTTACACAAAAGTGCCTGTAAGACGCTGCCTTCCTCACTAAGCTTGGAAATCGCCAGCCCCACCCAGAGTCTGTTGCCAGACAAAGTATTATTCTCCACACCTAAGCCAAACACACACAAACAGTTCCTCAGCCCACCCTGGGCTACAACTCCCAGGAGAATTCTCCCATTGACTCTCTCTGTCCCAGCGTCAGGGCCTATTGCTGGGTACTTCCTTGCCCTTTTCATTGAGCACCATCTCCCATGGCTTTGTCCCTGCAGGACCTTTCTGCCCCATAGTTACCTCTCCCCCTTCCTTAGGGACAGTTTGGCTCTTTTATATAGTCCCAGCTGCTGCCCCACCCTCTTAATTGGGAGCCCTTGTTCTAACACAGATGTGCTGGACCTGCCTCGTTTAAAGGGGCTGGCCACCCTGTGACATGGCTTTAGCGTTTAGAGGCCTTTAGGGGTTTCAATTTTTAAGCTTCCCGTTGCTTTCATACAGATTTCCACCCTCGTTCTATGCACACTCAAGTGATCAGTCTCAGGAATTAAAGAACAATTAGAAGAGCATAAATGGAGGATTTAAAAAAAAACAACCAACCCCAACAATCACCCTGTCTAATCCAGCCACCTGTGGGGCCCAGGCTGTTCAGAAAGCTTGCTACGGATGTATTTCCATAGCGCTTTTCTCCCTTCAGCTTTCAGCTGCTCACCACAGCCTCAGATACACCTTATCAGAAACTCCACTCTGCCCCAAGTGCGGAACATTCCATTGAGATTAACTTTGGGTGGGCGCCTAGTTCCCTGGGAGCCAGGACGCTACCAATGTTTTCTTAGTCTGGAAAAAAACGAGACCAGAGAATTGCTGCTATGGAGCTTACCTGCCAGGTCCCTAGGCCAAGTAAAGGCATGCTTTCCCCAGAGGGCAGCGTTACCGCTTTCGAACTCATCATGACGCTGTCAATATTTCAATCTCAGTGCTCCAGTCTCTCACATGGAGGCACCGTTTCAGGCACTGGAGTTTTTATGCATCGGCTAATGCAGCCTGGACATGCCCACAGGTCAGGGGATAAAATGACGAGACCCTTCATAGTCATTGGCTATCTTAGCAGCCAATGGGAAAGCTTAAGGATATTTTGTGGCCTTGAGAGTCTTGGAATGAAAGTCTTTATAGGAGCAGCTAAGTAAACAAAATTCTGTCCTGGAAAAAAAATAAACCTCCTCCAGAAGCATCCAGCCAGGGAGGTGTTTAAATGTAAACAGATGCTTAAGTACTGTCCTGAATAGGGATCTATTCCTGAATCCATACTACTACCTTTCTGAGGCTCACCCTTCACTGACTGAAGAGATTTTCCGTTATCTATTGTTATTTTAGGTTTATACCTCTCAACCTTCCAAGGCCCAAAGGTGTGGGGGGACAAAGACCCAAAATGTGGGATGTCAATAATTATTCATTTACTTAGACTGTACGCTCTTCAGGATTGGGCCTGTCTTCAGTTGCTTTGCATCCCTTGGTGGGGTACAGAAACCAACAAAGGAACTTCAAGGAGCATAAAAATGGAACCCTAGAACAACATGGTAGGGGCAGAAGAAGGGGTACGTGGGAGGAGTTGGTTCTGAATAGGTAAGTGGTAAGTGTTGAGGTAAGTGTTGGGGAACAGCTAAAGCACCTGGGTCCTAACTGACTAAGCACTTCAAAATCAACAGGAGAAATTGCTGACAAGGTTGTTTTTTTAGGGTAATTGATGTCTGATTTACAAGCATAATTGCTAAACTTTGAGCAAAAAACCTATGTGGAAGAAGGGAAAGAATTGACAAGGATTTGTAGGGGATCTTAATCCATGTCAGTCTGTTAGCAAGAGTCAGGCTAGCAGTTAACAAGAGTTAGGTCAGCTGTAACCCTAATGACGCAAGACTTGTAGAAGCAAGGATGTTGTGAGGCGAGCGGAAAAGAACTGTGAGAGAAGTTGTCATGACATTGCACTGATGACCAAATATGTAGACTGGCGTCTTCTAGTGAGAAAAATAAGATAGCAGGATGGCCTATGTATAAATAAAATGCAGCTGTTGCTTATTATTGTCTGTATTATTGCTTGTTATTGTCTGTAACAAAGGTATAAATGCTTGCTGTAATTGTTTACCTGTTGAGAGACCTGTCTGGGACTGGGGCGACCCTGTGTCCTAGGGCACTCCCTCCCCCTATTGCAATTGCTGGAGAAATAATAAAGTATTTGATTTTGCTGCATCCAAACAAAAAGCGAGAACTGAGTTTTTCTCTGACAATTTGGGGGCTCATCCGGGATGGCAACGCCTACTGAGACACAGGCAGCTGCTACAGATCATTCCCCTTTGAACCCCATGGCGCCACAAGAGAGGTATGAGACCTTTTGAAATCTCTATTTGGGTATCGGAGGAGGACTGTCCGTGGGGCCTTCTGTCTCTGTTGGGCTAACGCCATCTGAACTTATTGACTGTGCAGCAAGATCAGATGCAAAGTGGTATTGGGGAAAGGCCCCAATAAGGTTAGTTTATAGCAGTACTGGGAAACTGCTGGGTTGGCCAACAAGGTAATGCATAGGTAAATGCATTAGGAAATGCATTAGGTATGCACCGGTGCTGAGGGGCTTTTACCGCCTCAAGAGGGGTTGTCATACCGCCTCATGGTATTGGGTCCGGACGTAAGGTACAGATGCATCGTGGTATTTGGAATAAAGGCCTCTGTGTGTGTGTGTGTGTGTGTGTGTGTGTGTGTGTGTGTGTGTGTGTGTGTGTGTGTGTGTGTGTGTACACCAGTGTGAGTGACTGTTACCGGAAGACGCTCAGAGTACCCTGTGAAGCAAAAGCTCGTGACCAGGACTACTCTAACGCAAGCCCGGTAACTAGTGGATCTTTAGGAGGTCCGACCCATGGTGGGCTGACTCGGCCTGGCATCGTCCGGTGAGGAAGCTACCTGGGTCTAGGAGTGTGTGTACTCATCTTCCCTCCTCCTTTCCTTTCCATGTGGGCTACTGACAGTCTGATCATCTCACTGGATGCAATCAGAGTAAGCGGCGCCGTCTCTCAGAGACTAGCCGACGCTCTTTGCTGAAGGGAGATATAGGAGGGTCATGGCCATTCTCGTTAGCCTCTCCTGTGTGTGTACTCTGTAAGGAGAGACCCTTAGTTTATGTGCCGCTAGCCCGGACAGGGCATCCCCCCTGTGTGTGTGTGATTGGAAAATGGGTAGGGGACAGTCTAAGCATTCCAGCTCACCCCCTAAGGGTACCCCATCTTATTTCATGTACGTACATTATGGTCTAACAACCTGCAGGTATTTAGACAATTGGAATCTTTACACACGTGAAAATCCATCTAAACAATGCCCACTAGAAGGTACCTTCAATCTAGATAAGATCATATATGTAAGAGGAGCTTTTAAACACCAAAAAGCCTCTGACAGTGTGAGTAATTTGTCTATTGAGGAAAGGAACGGGTTAATCTGAAATTCAGCTTGGCCCAGAGATAAAGAGAAAGTTGCTCTGCGTTCAAGGTCAAGAATCAACGCAAACTATGCTAAGTACAAAGAAAAACTGCTTTCGGCCCCAGCTAGCTGTGAAAAAAATATATAGACAGAGGCAAACCAAAGGCAATACAAGTTACAGAACTGAGATTACATTTGCAAAGCTTAACTGTCCAGTGAGATCCAACAGAGTGCCTTTGTGACCCCGGAGCTGGTATGGCTTGGTGACACCGATGAAGCCACAGGCAGCCGACCTGGACTGGAATCTCTGAAAGAGACTCCGCAGGAGATTCCAGGGTGTAGAAGAACAGCCCTCCCAAGAGCTGAAGCATGTTGGAAATTCTGGACAAGCTGTATACAGGATAATCTCCCGTCCACCTCTCCCCCTTCTCTGAATGTTATACAGAGATGTGGCCAGTTTGGACATGTGTGAGTATGAAAATGGCTTAGGGCATTAATGTTTTTCCTGGATGATGTGGGAGCGTTCCCAACACTCTCCATTGTTGTTTATTATTTTATTAATGAAGCTTTAAAATTCAGTCATATGGTGTGTTGTCTGTATCTTCCCCAATGTCCTGCAGTGTCAGCCTGATCACTTGACACAAGGAATAGATTGGTAACAGAAATTTGTCACAGTTTGATGAGCAATTGAGAAGGGAGGAGCCCTGCAGAATTTACACCATCTATTTGTTTTACCCTTGTTATTTTTATGTTTGCTTTGCTTGGTATTGTTGATGTTATATGTTGAGGATTGCATGATTAAAGGAGTGCCCACTCTCAGCCGCAGTAAGTCTGAGAACTGGAGAGGGGTTTAGCATTCCTCTCTCCACCCTGGTTGACTGGGAAGGGTGGCAGATGGATCTACTCCAGTTGTAGCAGGACTGGGCAATAGAGAAATTGGAGAAAAGGGAAGAGAGGTATACTTGATAACTAGAATTGAGCAATTAAGAGCATGGATCATGAACCAGGCACCAACTCAAACCTACGCCCGGGGCAAGTTGCAAGCCTTGAGACAGGACTTCCAAGTAGAAAAGGAAGCCCTGGCTAAGTAAGTACCGGTCCTTCAGGGACTTGTCAAAATTTAACCATTTGTGCTCAGCATACGCCAAACAGCATTGTGTTTGCTACAAGAGGAAACTGAATAGTTAAACACCAATCGGCCATGTGTTTCTGCCCAGGTGGCAAGCCTCACGAGGGAGGACTCGGGTAGTCTTGTGAGTAAGAATGTTTAAGGGAAGAGACCAGGAAGGGTGGGGGCTAGTTGAGAAGCCCACCCTCCTAGCTAAACTGGTAGTGGAACAAGCCGATGCCCATGGAAGAGACAGTTCAGCAAGAAAAGCAGGATTGGGCCCAAGCGGGCAGGCAACAGACAGAGAGATTAGAAAACAGGTTGGAAAATGTTGAGGGCATAGTGGAAGGAAGGAGTAAGTAAGTATAAGCATGGGGATTTCAAATACCCAGGACAATACTTGAAATGGTGATTTGAGTTGATAAAAGTGGCTGTTGGGAGACAAGCAAGTGATTTAAGGAAGAAGTGAGAAGTTAACTCTGTAGTTGCTGGAGAGAACAGCAGTTGAACTTTGTAAAAATGCTAAAGAGGAAAGTTCTTGGTGTTTTTAAAATGTTTGTAAATAAATTCAGGCAACTAAATTAATAGATTGCAATTATTTGGCTATGAACAATTTAGTCAAATTAGTTAAAGAATGTATACAGTGCTATGTAATTGAAATCCTATTAGGCTCTAAGGGGCACTATAAGAAGTGCTTTCCTTCCACTGTTTGAAAGCAGGAGTTAGTAGTAAAAAGCCATCAAAATTCTGGTAAAGTTAATTATGTCCCTTTTAAGGTAAGAATCTTTAAGCTGTGAATAGCTTTGGATCCAGAAGCAAGCCAGAAAGCATCTGTATTAATGCAAATTATCTAACTGAAAGGTAGAAGCCATTGAAACCTGGACTGCCTATGAAACAAATACAAGAAAATATGGAGTAATTCCTCTGTTTTGCCTGAAATCAACAAGGATATTTGTATATTTTAAGCGATGATTGACAGCCCAGAAGGGGTAGATCTCTGTTTTTTTGTCTTTCAGATAATCAGAAGAAACTGATGCCAGCTGAACAGCATTCAATGTATCATGCATTTACTGGCACAATAGGAATTGTGTTTTCTGTTCTATGTTCTGTTTTGTGGTGTTTGTCTCGTGGCCAGAATTGTTGTGTTTAATATTTTCATAGGATAGTCTAATTTAAAATCAAACAGAAGGGTTAAATGCAGATAGACTCATAGACTCTAGGACTGGAAGGGACCTCGAGAGGTCATCGAGTCCAGTCCCCTGCCCTCGTGGCAGGACCAAATACTGTCTAGACCATCCCTAATAGACATTTATCTAACCTACTCTTAAATATCTCCAGAGATGGAGATTCCACAACCTCCCTAGGCAATTTATTCCAGTCTTTAACTACCCTGACAGTTAGGAACTTTTTCCTAATGTCCAACCTAAATCTCCCTTGCTGCAGTTTAAGCCCATTGCTTCTTGTTCTATCATTGGAGGCTAAGGTGAACAAGTTTTCTCCCTCCTCCTGTTGACACCCTTTTAGATACCTGAAAACTGCTATCAGGTCCCCTCTCAGTCTTCCCTTTTCCAAACTAAACAAACCCAATTCCTTCAGCCTTCCTTCATAGGTCATGTTCTCAAGACCTTTAATCATTCTTGTTGCTCTTCTCTGGACCCTCTCCAATTTCTCCACATCTTTCTTGAAATGTGGTGCCCAGAACTGGACACAATACTCCAGTTGAGGCCTAACCAGCGCAGAGTAAAGCGGAAGAATGACTTCTCATGTCTTGTTTACAACACACCTGTTAATGCATCCCAGAATCATGTTTGCTTTTTTTGCAACAGTATCACACTGTTGACTCATATTAAGCTTGTGGTCTACTATGACCCCTAGAACTCTTTCTGCCATACTCCTTCCTAGACAGTCTCTTCCCATTCTGTATGTGTGAAACTGATTGTTCCTTCCTAGGTGGAGCACTTTGCATTTATCTTTATTGAACTTCATCCTGTTTACCTCAGACCATTTCTCCAATTTGTCCAGATCATTTTGAATTTTGACCCTGTCCTCCAAAGCAGTTGCAATCCCTCCCAGTTTGGTATCGTCCGCAAACTTAATAAGCATACTTTCTATGCCAACATCTAAATCGTTGATGAAGATATTGAACAGAACCGGTCCCAAAACAGACCCCTGCGGAACACCACTTGTTATACCTTTCCAGCAGGATTGGGAGCCATTAACAACTACTCTCTGAGTACGGTTATCCAGCCAGTTATGCACCCACCTTATAGTAGCCCCATCTAAATTGTACTTTCCTAGTTTATCTATAAGAATATCAGGCGAGACTGTATCAAATGCCTTACTAAAGTCTAGGTATATCACATCCACCGCTTCTCCCTTATCCACGAGGCTCGTTATCCTATCAAAGAACGTTATCAGATTAGTTTGACATGATTTGTTCTTTACAAATCCATGCTGGCTATTCCCTATCACCTTACCACCTTCCAAGTGTTTGCAGATGATTTCTTTGATTACCTGCTCCATTATCTTCCCTGGCACAGAAGTTAAACTAACTGGTCTGTAGTTTCCTAGGTTGTTTTTATTTCCCTTTTTATAGATGGGCACTATATTTGCCCCCTTCCAGTCTTCTGGAATCTCCCCCGTCTCCCATGATTTCCCAACGATAATAGCTAGAGGCTCAGATACCTCTTCTATTAACTCCTTGAGTATTCTAGGATGCATTTCATCAGGCCCTGGTGACTTGCAGGCATCTAACTTTTCTAAGTGATTTTTTACTTGCTCTTTTCTTATTTTCTCTTCTAAACCTACCCTCTTCCCGTAAGCATTCACTATACTAGATATTCCTTCAGACTTCTCAGTGAAGACTGAAACAAAGAAGTCATTAAGCATCTCTGCCATTTCCAAGTCTCCCGTTACTGTTTCCCCCTCCTCATTGAGCAGTGGGCCTGTCATAAACAGATAGCTAAGGGTTAATATCTCTTTCACCTGAAGCACCTGACCAGAGGACCAATCAGGAAACCGGATTTTTTCAACTTTGGGTGGAGGGAATTTTGTGTCTGAGGTTTTTGTCTGTCTGCCTGCTTTCTCTGAGCTTTGGAGAAGTAGTTTCTGCTTTCTAATCTTCTGTTTCTAAGTGTAAGGACAAAGAGATCAGATAGTAAGTTATATGGTTTCTTTTGTTTGGTATTTGCATGAATATAAGTGCTGGAGTGCTTTGATTTGTATTCTTTTTGAATAAGGCTGTTTATTCATATTTCTTTTAAGCAATTAACCCTGTATTTGCCACCTTAATACAGAGAGACCATTTGTATGTATTTTTCTTTCTTTTTTATATAAAGCTTTCTTTTTAAAACCTGTTAAAGTTTTCTTTACTGAGAAATTTCAGGGAAATTGAGTCTGTACTCACCAGGGAATTGGTGGGAAGAAGAAATGAGGGGGAGATATGTGTGTGTTGGATTTGCTAGCCTGATTTTGCATTCCCTCTGGGTGAAGAGGAAAGTGCTTTTGTTTCCAGGACTGGGAACGGAGAGGGGGAGTCACTCTGTTTGGATTCACAGAGCTTGTGTCGGTGTATCTCTCCAGGAGCCCCTGGAGGGGAGAAGGGAAAAAGGATTATTTCCCTTTGTTGTGAGACTCAAGGGATTTGGGTCTTGGGGTCCCCAGGGAAGGTTTTTCAGGGGGACCAGAGTGCCCCAAAACACTCTAATTTTTTGGGTGGTGGCAGCAAGTACCAGGTCCAAGCTGGTAACTAAGCTTGGAGGTTTTCATGCTAACCCCCATATTTTGGACGCTAAGGTCCAAATCTGGGACTAGAGTTATGACATGGTGGCAGAGGTGGGATAGAATCCAGAAGCCAGTAAGAATATTATATTTTTCTTTTCTCTGCTAGGGGCTTTTTAGCAGAGAGAAACAGTTTGGTTTTAAAAGGGAACCAGAGAGAATTTTTTTTCTGCTCTCTCTGGCAAGTTTGTGGCTTGCATAATAAGCAAGAGACCATTAAGCTGTGACAAAGAATCTTTTGTGACAATAGCTCTCCCATTAAGAGTCATTACCAGCACTATATACATGCAAATAAAGTGGTTTTTCTGGTTTACTTAACATTGAAAAGATTAGCTAAAGAAAAAAAAGGGAAAAGGCACTGTTGCTAGGCAGACCCCAGGAGGCAACAGAGCCTGCAGTTCAGAAGATAAACACCGGAGGGCACCCCAACACACAAAAACAGGAACCATGCCTACCACAAAAAAATGGAAGCCGAAGAACAAATCAAAGAAGCTGAACACAGGCGAGAACTGGAAAAAAGACTACAAGACATGGAGCTGAGGGAAAGAGAAAAAGAGGCTACTCACAGGAGAGAGTTGGAACTCCTAAGAGAAACCCACCGACAGGCCATGGAATTAGAAAAGGCTAAGCAAAACACAGCCAACCCTAGCAACCCTGCGCCAATGATTGTTCCACAGAACAGAAAATTTCCCACCTACAAGGCAGGTGATGACACGGAGGCCTTCTTGGAAAATTTTGAAAGAGCCTGTCTTGGGTATAGCATCCCTGAAGACCAGTACATGGTAGAATTGAGGCCACAGCTCGGTGGACCTTTAGCAGAGGTGGCAGCTGAAATGCCTAAAGAGAACATGAACGACTATAAACTTTTTCAAACCAAGGCCAGATACAGAATGGGGATAACCCCGGATCATGCACATCGGCGTTTCAGAACCCAAAAGTGGAAATCAGATGTGTCATTTCCCAAACACGCCTACTACGTTGGGAAAAATTATGAGGCCTGGATATCAGTACACAATGTTAAAACCTTGGAAAAACTGCACCTCCTCATACAAATGGAGCAGTTCTTGGATGGTGTTCCTGAGGACATAACACGGTACATACAAGATGGAAAACCCAAAAATCTCGCTGAGGCGGGGGAGATTGGAGCCAGATGGATGGAAGTGGCAAAAAGCAAGAAAGCTACGGTCAAGGGGAATGAATACCCCAGGGGGCACACCGACCATAAACCCTACAACCGAGGACAGCCAAAGACCCCACATACAACCCAAGTAAAGCCACAGACGCCCTATTCTTCCACCTCACCAGTCTCCAGTAACTCACCTCGGCCCAGTGACCCATCAGATGGAAGATGCTTTAAGTGTAATGAGCTGGGACATATCAAGGCCAACTGTCCAAAGAACACCATGCGAGTGCAATTCATTACACCACTATCACACCAAAGATCCCCAGGCCCAGATGCCTCTCAAATACCCTTGGAGCGAAGGGAAAATTTGAGAGTGGGCGGAAAGAAGGTTACTGCGTGGAGAGACACGGGGGCACAAGTGTCAGCTATCCACCAATCCTTCGTTGACCCCAAATTCATCAACCCAAAGGCCAAAGTTACAATTTACCCCTTCATGTCACAAGCTGTAGACTTGCCTACAGCTCAAATGCCTGTCCAGTACAAAGGCTGGTCAGGAATGTGGACTTTTGCAGTCTATGACAATTATCCTATCCCCATGCTACTGGGAGAAGACTTGGCCAACCAGGTGAAGCGGGCCAAGCGAGTGGGAATGGTTACACGTAGCCAAACCAGGCAAGCTTCCAGACCCATTCCTGTTCCTGAACCGTCCACAGACGCCCCGTCTGGGTTACCAGAGACCCAGACAGAGGTAGTGGACCTGGATTCCATGCCAACCACTGAAACAGCCACAACACCTCCAGTCCCAAGCCCGGAACTGGAACAGCAACCAGCACGAGCAATTGCAACCCCATCTTCAAACTCAACGCCAGAGGGCGCCAGCGAGCCAGAACTGGCAGAAACAACAGACAGCCATACCCAAAAGGCTCAGCCAGAGCCTGAAATACCCTCAGGTGCACCAGCAGAGAGTGGTTCTCCAGCAACGGAAACAACCCCATCACCTACATCGCTTCCAGAGGGACCAAGCCCAAGTCCACAGTCTGAGGAAGAACTGGTGACCCCAGCCTCAAGGGAACAGCTCCAGACTGAGCAGGAAGCAGATGACAGCCTTCAGAAAGCGTGGGCGGCGGCACGGAGCACCCCACCGCCTCTCAGCTCTTCTAATCGATCCCGGTTTGTTATAGACCAAGGACTTTTATACAAGAAAATTCTTTCTGGTGGACACCAGGAAGAATGGCAGCCGCAAAAACAGTTGGTGGTTCCAACTAAGTACCGGGGGAAGCTCTTAAGCTTAGCCCATGATCATCCCAGTGGCCATGCTGGGGTGAACAGAACCAAGGACCGGTTGGGGAAGTCCTTCCACTGGGAGGGGATGGGCAAGGACGTTGCCAAGTATGTTCGGTCTTGTGAGGTATGCCAAAGAGTGGAAAAGCCTCAAGACCAGGTCAAGGCCCCTCTCCAGCCACTCCCCATAATTGAGGTCCCATTTCAGTGAGTAGCTGTGGATATTCTGGGTCCTTTCCCAAAAAAGACACCCAGGGGAAAGCAGTATGTACTGACTTTAGTGGACTTTGCTACCCGATGGCTGGAAGCAGTAGCTCTAGGCAACACCAGGGCTAACACTGTGTGCCTGGCCCTAACAGACGTCTTTGCCAGGGTAGGTTGGCCCTCCGACATCCTTACAGATTCAGGGTCTAATTTCCTGGCAGGGACCATGGAAAAACTGTGGGAAACGCATGGGGTGAATCACTTGGTTGCCACCCCGTACCACCATCAAACCAATGGCCTGGTGGAAAGGTTCAATGAAACTTTGGGGGCCATGATACGAAAATTCATCAACATTCTCCAATAATTGGGACCTAGTGTTGCAGCAGTTGCTGTTTGCCTACAGGGCTGTACCACATCCCAGTTTAGGGTTTTCACCATTTGAACTTGTGTATGGTCACGAGGTTAAAGGACCATTACAGTTGGTGAAGCAGCAATGGGAGGGGTTTACGCCTTCTCCAGGAACTAACATTCTGGACTTTGTAAGCAACCTACAAAGCACCCTCCGACACTCTTTAGCCCTTGCTAGAGAGAACCTCAAGAATGCTCAGGAAGAGCAAAAGGCCTGGTATGACAGACATGCCAGAGAACGTTCCTTCAAGGTAGGAGACCAGGTTATGGTCTTGAAGGCGCAACAGGCCCATAAGATGGAAGCATCATGGGAAGGGCCATTCACGGTCCAAGAGCACCTGGGAACTGTAAACTACCTCATAGCATTTCCCAATTCCTCACTAAAACCTAGAGTTTACCATGTTAATTCTCTCAAGCCTTTCTATTCCAGAGACTTACAGGTTTGTCAGTTTACAGTCCAGGGAGATGATGCTGAGTGGCCTGACGGTGTCTACTACGACGGGAAAAAAGACGGTGGCGTGGAAGAGGTGAACCTCTCAACCACCCTGGAATGTCTGCAGCAGCGACAAATCAAGGAGCTGTGCACTAGCTTCACCCCATTGTTCTCAGCCACCCCAGGACGGACTGAACGGGCATACCACTCCATTGACACAGGTAATGCTCATCCAATTAGAACCCCACCCTACCGGGTGTCTCCTCATGCCCAAGCTGCTATTGAACGGGAGATCCAGAACATGCTACAGCTGGGTATAATCCGCTCATCTACCAGTGCATGGGCATCTCCAGTGGTTCTGGTACCCAAACCAGATTCCCGTAAGCATTCACTATACTAGACATTCCTTCAGACTTCTCAGTGAAGACTGAAACAAATAAGTCATTAAGCATCTCTGCCATTTCCAAGTCTCCCGTTACTGTTTCCCCCTCCTCATTGAGCAGTGGGCCTACCCTGTCCTTAGTCTTCCTCTTGCTTCTAATGTATTGATAAAAAGTCTTCTTGTTTCCCTTTATTCCCATAGCTAGTTTGAGTTCATTTTGCGCCTTTGCTTTTCTAATCTTGCCTCTGCATTCCTGTGTTATTTGCCTATATTCATCCTTCGTGATCTGACCTAGTTTCCATTTTTTATATGATGCCTTTTTATTTTGTAGGTCACGCAAGATCTCAAGGGTAAGCCAAGGTGGTCTTTTGCCACATTTTCTATCTTTCCTAAACATTGGAATAACTTGCTTTTGGGCCCTTAATAGCGTCCCTTTGAAAAACTGCCAACTTTCCTCAGTTGTTTTTCCCCTCAGTCTTAATTCCCATGGGACCTTACCTATCAGCTCTCTGAGCTTACCGAAATCCGCCTTCCTGAAATCCATTGTCTCTATTCTGCTGTACTCCCTTCTACCCTTCCTTAGAATTGCAAATTCTATGATTTCATGATCACTTTCACCCAAGCTTCCTTCTACTTTCAAATTCTCAACAAGTTCCTCCCTATTTGTTAAAATCAAGTCTAGAACAGCTTCCCCCCTAGATACTTGTTTTATTCAACTTTGGAATACAAAGTGTTTGGATAAATCAGGAAAATGTGACATACTGAAGTCTAATACATTTCCTTAAGAAAAAGAGACTTAATTGGCCAAATCTTTTAATTGAAAATTGTTGTTAAAATTTGCATACCAACAGTCTTTGGAAGCAAGGACATGAAAAGTTAACCCACTCCCCATATTGTACATGGCATCCTTCTGGCTACCTCAGATTTCTAGCCAGAGGGCTGGGGATGGTGGGAAGCTATTGGATTAGAGGTTGTATTGAGTGAACCCCTCGAAGTGGGTGTGCTTGTCCTGGCTTGTTGCTCCAAAGCTGTGTAATAAGGTTATTTTAATGGAAGGGTATATGTGGCATACATTAAATAATAAGACTAATATACTGTATAATGGCAATGTTTATGTTGGAAAAAGGTGTATGAGTGAAGAGTGGAAGTTTCCTTTATCGGTTAAAAGAAGCCAAGAAGGGAAGAAGGAAAAAGAACAGAATGAGTTAACTGGAAAAAATAGCTAGTATGCTCAAGCTAAAGATAAGACACTGGCCCCATTCAAGGACACTGCTCACAGCTAAGACTTGGCTGACAGTCAAGAAAAGGGAGGGGGGGGCTTGAATGTGCCCAAACAGCTATGAGATCTGCAAAACACTGCCAGGCACTAATGAAATGTGTTAGGTTTCTTTTCTCACTGGTAAAGAAGCGCTACCCAAAGACCCTAGCAGCCCTGCCACTCCTTGGAACCAGGAGACTGAATCTATGTAAAGGTCCACCAACGAAAGACTGCATTGGCTCCATACTGGAAAGGCCCTTATTAAGTCCTGCTGACTACCAACACCGCTGTGAAGTGCTAAAGACTGATGGCTTGGACCCATGATTCTCACTGCAAAAAGACCCCTCCACTTCGGGAGAATTCTCCTACTGATGATTAGCCTATTTCTCCTTCTGTGCCTTCTGAACAGCAGGGAAAAAGGACAAGGTGAAGTGCTAGTAAACTCTCCCTTGTCCACTGACAGACCTACTGTGCCTTTGGATTTTTCTAGAAGAATCAAAACCATTATAGGGTGATGTGCTGGTAACCTCTCCCCTGTAGGATGCTGAACCACGACTGTTTCGGGAAAGAAGGAGGAACACTCACTCCACTGAAATTGCCAAAGTCCAGGAATTCCTGACTAGAAAGGACATTAAGAACTGATCCTGGTGAAGAAACAAAGAATTATACACTGGCAGGAAGAAATTTGGGGGACCCTGCTTGGGAATGTGGTATTGATTGGATTTTGGGGTTTATTCTACAGGCTGTGCCCTGTGTTTTGAATAAATACTTCAGCATGTATTGCTCTCTCTAATTGGATTTTAAATGACAAATACCAAAGGCACTTTGTTGCCACTGCCTCTGCCATCTCCTCCATTACACTATTACCCCTGTAATACATCCAAATACAGACAATGCCATATATTTGATAAAACCAATGGCCAAGGCCTTCACACTTTAGTGATTTATTTAAAGATTGTTTGGAAAAAAAAAAGAAAAAAATATTTTTAAAGTTCAGGATATCCCATATAAGTGAATAATTGAGTGGAAAACAAATGGATCAGTGGAAATAAAGATCCATAATATTACTGCAAATGAACACCAAAAATGTATAATTGGAATTGATGGATTCCATAGTGAAGTAGATATGATGGCTATTCCTGGAATTTGTACTGTGTTACCTGAAAGAAGCCCTTATTGTTATTTGGTTACCCAATTAGTGAATAATCAAACGAATACCCAAAGAGTTTGTTCTGCCATTGGAAATTTTACTTATATTGAAACCATTCCAGTGACTGATAATGTAACCTGTACCTTATTGCAATACACACCCTCTTATGCTATTAACATTAATGCCTCCCAGATATATATAAAGGTATATAACCAACAGATGTGGTATAGCCCTACACCAAAGAGAGATGTAGCAGAATATCAATGGACCATAATCAACACTACACTAGGGACTTTTAAGTTTACATTGCCCTTATCTAATTTCCAGATTACCTCTACATATCCAAATTGTTCACGAGGGACTGCCATTAGATTAGCACAACAGAGGGCCTGGGTTATTTCCTCTAGAAAGAAGAGGGACCTGACCGGATCCTTATGGGATGGGGCCAATAGCGCAGCAGCCATTTGGAATATTTTTAAAAGCCAAGAACATGATGAGAAATCAGGCCAACTAGAAAAAGCCACTAGCCTTATTTCTGCAGCTCAGCTAACCCAAGTACAGGCTGGAGTTGGTGAGTTACATGTCGTTTCCACCCTTAGTTCTATGACCCAGAAGTTACTAACAGACATGGTATTGAATATCACTGAGGCTGGGAAGGCATTGCAGTGGGATCTAGTATGTTCGGAAATTCAGGATTTCCTGAATGACCAGCTAATGGCTATTCGGAGTGATCATGAGCACCAGACATGGCCCACTGCCCTTACAGACACATCAGGAGTACCATCTGATCTGTGGCCACGGAGACATACTTGAAGACTTTCTGGGTGGAAGTGTGGACATTCACAGTGCTCCTTCCAAGCATTTGGACTAGTTAGGAGGGTGTGGACTCCCACATACCAAATCCTGATAGGTCCATGGGGAGGATGTATGTGGGACTGGATTATTCACCGAGACATCTGGGAAATTAGACCAGCTGGTATACCTAACTGATTTATAGTCAGTGCCCGTAGAATAACACCTGATATTTTGGATAGGAATAGGGAGTTAATGGATATTTGGCTGTTAGAACCCCTACAGCTTCAGTGTATCCATAAACTGAAGCCAGGGGAAGTTGTCACTGTTTATGATAATGTTTGTTGGGAGGGTAGAGGACAAAGAACTATCCTGACAGGACACCTACTTATTCAAGCTAATGATAGCTGTGTGTATGTTAAAACCACC
This sequence comes from Gopherus evgoodei, assembly GCF_007399415.2. Lineage (NCBI taxonomy): Eukaryota > Metazoa > Chordata > Testudines > Testudinidae > Gopherus > Gopherus evgoodei. The sequence goes on from NC_044323.1 coordinate 151,726,311, forward strand.
ACATTGCAAGATATACATTTTAATCTCATTACCACTGCAGGAATCATATTGTTTTGACCTGCAGATAGAATTTTGCAAGTAGCCTTAGTTTAATTGGACCAGCTTAGTTTCTGATCGATTTCAAAATTTGCTTTCATTGTTATCAGATGTTCAAAAACTCTCTGAAATACAAGGGCAAATTCACATGCTTCAAAATATATATCAAGTTGAAAAGTATGCCTTTCATACAGCTTATAGAGTGTCTATTTTATGTACTAAGTATAATGTATTGTGCTTTGTAATCAAAACTGTACAACAACCTCATCATATTATTGTTATGGGAATGTTATTGCTTACATTGCTGTTAGTTAGTTTAGGATTATGTTGTTGTTGTAAAAGACATAATAATAGTAATACCTTTCATGACCATGCTAATCATGCATTATCATTACATCCAATAAAAACCCCTAAGGTTGAAACATCTGATGTAGAATCAGAAATCCATGGCTTAAAGCAAATAGAGATTTGAAAATATCTGTTGTACTAGAAGTACAAAAGGGGGGAGTGTGGAAGAAGGGAAAGAATTGACAAGGATTTGTAGGGGATCTTAATAAATGTCAGTCTGTTAGCAAGAGTCAGGCTAGCAGTTAACAAGAGTTAGGCCAGCTGTAACCCTAATGACGCAAGACTTGTAGAAGCAAGGATGGTGTGAGGCGAGCGGAAAAGAACTGTGTGAGAAGTTGTCACGACATTGCACTGATAACCAAATATGTAGACTGGCATCTTCTAGTGAGAAAAATAAGATAGCCGGATGGTCTATGTATAAACAAAATGCAGCTGTTGCTTATTATTGTCTGTATTATTGCTTGTTATCGTCTGTAACAAAGGTATAAATGCTTGCTGTAATTGTTTACCTGTTGAGAGACCTGTCCGGGACTGGGGCGACCCTGTGTCCTAGGGCACTCCCTCTCTCTATTGCAACTGCTGGAGAAATAATAAAGTATTTGATTTTGCTGCACCCAAACAAAAAGCGAGAACTGAGTTGTTCTCTGACACCTATATTAGGAAAAAAAATGAAAATATGCTGACAGTACGGCAGAGTGTTTTCCAGAACTTTTCTACTTAAATAAGAAAAAAGAATGGTTATGCTAATGAATAATTTAGAGTGTGTAATAAACTACAGCGCTAAAAATGGAAAATTGCTGACTGACTGGTAAATTGAACGGTTAAAAATAAATGCCACATTTTGTTAGTTCTCCATTATGTGTTCAGTTTCAGCTCCATGTACCATGCAGACTTTGCCAGGGGGTTTGGCAGTCATCTCTGCTTTGGATTCACTTATTTCTTAATGTTGGGATGAAATATTTTTATTTTCCTTTAGGTTATCAAGGTTTTTTCTTTATTTTTTTTAATGAATGCTCTTATGAAGAGTGGTCTACTCGGTGGGGCACTAGAGTAGGATTTGGGAGACCTGAGTAGCTGTTTAGAAGCTTGTGCAGAAGGCTTTGTTAACTGCAGACCTTCCTGCATGTGCACCCAGACTGCCTTAATTAGAAGCTGGAAGCTCATAAAATGATCAGCAGTGAGTTATATCAGGTGTGCACGCTGGCAGTCATTTTGAACACCAGTCTGAGCTAACCTAGCCTATGCAGAAGATAGAGCTGCAGAGGATGGCCTAGAGCAAGTCTGTGGAGTGAATCTCAATAGCATTTCCTGTAATGTTACAGGTTAGTTGGACCTTATTTGTCTGCAGCCTTTATATGTTAAGGTATCTGTAAAGTCCTTCTTCTCACAAAGGAAAATAAGTACTTTTTTATATTGCAATAGGGTTATAGTTAAGGGGCTAGGGAAGTTTGCTACTTGCCTAAAAGGCTGTTGCCTTACTCTGCTTACTTTAAGAAACAAGTTTAGAATGAAGTAAATAGGGAAGACATACTTATGTGGAATATATATTAAGAAGCAATGCATGGCCCTGCACCCAGACTGGTAAATCACCATTTGAGTCCAGTGCAACCCTGGAGGTAGGAGATAGAGCTGCTGGGGTAACCAGGGGTGAATCTGTGGTTTGGATCTCAGGACAGTTTCCTGGAATTTTACAGATGTCAGTGGGATTGAGACTGGAGAAACAACCATAAAGGATGAATTGTAGACTGGAGGCCAAATGTCTTTGTGAGCAGTAGTACAACAATGATGCTGAGGACTAATCTACGCTAGAATCACCACAGTGGCACAGCTGTTCTGCTGCTCGTGCATTGACACAGCACCACCCACACTGGCACGTAGGTTGGTATAACTTGCATCGCTTGGGGACTGGCTTTTCGACACCCCTAAGCAACTTAAGTCATAGCCATGTAAGTGCCAGTGTGTACAAGCCCAAAGACCCTTTGTGCACCTAGCAGTTACAGTAATTGTCAGCTTTTCTTATTTAAAGTGGTGTGTGCACTCAGTATTGTGGATGCTGAAACAATTGGTTAAGTGGTACAGCTAAACTTTTTATGTAACTGCTAACGTAATACTCAAGTTGAGCCTATGTGAAAGCAGAAGGTCTCTGACTGCCAGAAGCCCCAATCCCTGTACGTACTTTGTGTGTGTAAATAAATCTTAAAAAATGGGGGTTAAGCCATGTGTTATATTTTTCATTTTAAAGGAAAAAACAAATCTTGAGTTCTTGATGTTAGTCTAGCCAGGGTGTATTGTAAGTCCTGTGCTGTCGAGGTTTATTGTTGGAGTGTTTATTGAGTAGGAAGAAACTTGAAGCTGCTAATTGTGTGTGAGACTCTTTTCTGGTGAAGACTGGTACTGGATTCTTAGAAGGAAAAAAGTGTATTCTATTAAAATGTTCTGCTTTTAGTACTGAGAGAGTTGCTACAGAAAATCCACCTGTAGTCTCTCCCAAGGATGTGAATTCATGGTGTGTGCAAATACTTTGTCCAAGAAATTCTGTAGCACAGAATTGGTAAATAGGCGTATTCCCCTAGGTGTAAGTTACATATACATAAATGCTTGACAGGCTGTGGTCTCTTTTTAGGTGGTCTGATGAGGATGGGAATTCCCACCCCTCACCCCCACCCTGCCCTCTTGAACATATGTACAATTCTAGGACCAGTTTAAATGGAAATTTATTTAGGGTTCTGAAGTTCTTTAGTGATCTCACTGTAGCTTATTAGGAAAAACGTAACATTTTTGGTACCTGAATTTGTTGTTTCAGTATTTTATGGGGGAAGTGGGGGAATATGTGAAATTTGAATTTGATGAATATTTTCATCAAAATTTTTAAATAAAAAAAATGCTTACCAGCTCTATTGCTCGTTGGAAAAACAGGGGCAAACACTTTTCAAAGCTGATGTTATTTCCCCCTCCCTCCAAACTTCAACCAAAACAAAAATCCAATGTTTGTAAAACTGCAACCAGCTGTAGTTCTGATTTAACTTTTTCCACCTTCTGAACCCCAGCTGGGATCAGAGCCCAAACTTCTAGAAAGTCATGAGAACCCAGATTTTGCAGTCTCAAAAAATGTGGATGTGTTTTGGATGAATGTCTGAGCCAGAGCTGAGTAAAATATTCAGCTCAGAATGCAGCTCCATTCCAACTAAACCTTGGGGTTGAAGGTAGTGTAATTTAAGCATGATATAGAGCAGTGGTTTTCAACCTGTGGGTCATGGAATAGTTAAAAGTCCGGTCGGCAATGCTGCCCAGCTAAGGAAGGCTATTTCCTACCTGTTCTGACACTGTGCTGTGCCCGGGAAGCGGCCAGCAGGAGGTCTGGCTCATAGGTAGGGGGTCACAGGGCTCCATGTGCTGCTTCTGCCCTGAGCACTAGCTCTGCACTCCCGTTGGCCAGGAACTGGCCAATGGGAGCTGGGGTGGCGGTGCCTGTGAGCAAGAGCTGCGCAGAGCTGCTTGTGTGGTTTCACCTAAGAGCTGAACCTGCTGCTGGCCACTTCCAGGGCACAGCGTGGTCCACGGTGTCAGGACAGATGGGAAGCCTGCCTCTGCACCCCAGCTGCGCTGCTGACTGGGAGCTGCTGGAGGTAAGCCTACACCCCAACCCCCTGCCCCAGTTGTGAGCCCCTTCCTGCACCCCAAATCCCTCCTCCCTGGCCCCACCCCAGAGCCTGCACCCCCAAAGCCCCTCCCTCACCCCAACCCTCTGCCCCAGCCTGAGCCCTCCCAGACCCTGAACCCCATCCTGCACCCCAAACCTTCATCCCCAGCCCCACTCCAGAGCCTGCACCTCCAGCCCAGAGCTCTGACTCCCTCCCACACTCCAACCCCCTGTCACAGCCCAGAGCCCCTTCCACACCCTCATTCCCGACTACAGCCCTCCCACCCAAACCTCTGCCCCAGCCCTGGGCCCTTCCACACCCCAAACCACTCATCCCCAGCTCCACTGGGTCATGGGCATCACCAATTTTCTTCAACTGGGTCACCAGAAAAAAAAGTTTGAAAACCACTGATCTAAAGGTAATAGCACAGTGGTATAGAAAAGTGTTGGTAAGAAACTAGACTGTGTTTCCTAGGCATAGTCACATGATCTGAGTCAGTTATATGACAGAAGTCAGTATTTACTGATTCCAGCAGCTACTGTACAATGTATATTATAGTATTTGTACAAAGGTAACCACTGTTCAGTATGTGTTACCTATCTCTTCTTTATGCCTGATATATAGTGGATATGAATCTTCTACAGCTTCCAGGTAGCAGGCTTAATCTGTTAGCTCAAGCTATTAAGGCCCTGCCGTTAACTCTGGAGATCTCAGGTTCAGTCCCTAGAGACAACCAAGATCAAGGTTGTTATATCTGATATTATGGATCTTGAATTTACTTTTTCTTCAGGGCACAGAGGAAGTTCAAATGGAGCTCTTCCTTGCAAATATCTGATTCTTCATAACATTAATAAATCAAAGTGGAAAAGGGTTACCATGTTGCATTTCAGGAGGTATGCAGATTAAGATCATTTCTATACATTTGAATTAGAGTGGTTCCAGGGACCTGGTGATGATTTTGTCAGTTTGGATGCTCAACAATATTTAAACATTACATGATAGAGGAAACTGCCCCACTTCCAGTACCTACATCTAGGCTGCTGGTGACCACTAGCTATGTGCCTAACTTGTGGTAGCAGTGTAATTTTTCTAGTTGGTGGGTTATCCCTTATTGCCCCAAATAGGTCCAGGCTGGGAGGCTAGTTCCTTGAGTAAAATTTCCTACCCCCATGGCAATAACAGTTGAATATATTTTTACTTCATCTGCTGAGTTTGGCGGATGGGCAGCCATCGGGGAATTAGGCCCAGTCATTTCAATTTGGTCTGATTTGTTGATGGATCAATTTGATTTAGGTCAGTTTTCTGTCAAGCCACCGGGGGATAAGAACACTGCTGACGGCTGCAGGCAGCCACTATACAGATTCCTGCCACCAGCCGAGCTCAACTTTCTACCCGCTCTCTCTTTTCCATGCTGGCATGAAATCCATCCTACATAATAGCCCTGTGGTGTTTGAGCTAAAAATAAAACCAAAGCACATGCCTCTCAAATGGACCACATTGAAGGACATAATGATTTTAGCCCCAAAGGGCCAGATTTTTCAAAGGTATTTAGTTGACAAAAGATGCAGCTGTGCACGATCAACAGATTACAGTCTAAGACTGTAATCTCTTCAGAGCCAGGATGCCTCTTACTATGTGAGGAATCAGAACCTAGCACATGGGGCCCTGATCTCAGTAAGTTCTTTAAGCACTGCTGTAATACATAATTTTTATATAGCTATAAAAAATTCACGTACTTAATTAATGTGCAAGATTTTAATGTGTTTGGAGATAGATGAAAAATAGTAGATGCAGTAAACACAAAGTCATTATTGGGTATTAGCATTAACTTCATAAGGAGCCTGCTCATATTGTTTAAGTACATCAGTGTCATACCAGCAATGGTTCAAGAGACATCTAGATTCTAAACTCAGAGGCTGGGACTGCTTCTCACTACAGGTACGTCTATAATATGGGATTATTCTGATTTTACATAAACCGGTTTTGTAAAACAGATTATATAAAGTTGACTGCACACGGCCACACTAAGCACAATAAGTCGGCGGAGTGCGTCCATGTACTGAGGCTAGAATCGATTTCTGGAGCGTTGCACTGTGGGTAGCTATCCCATAGCTCCCGCAGTCTCTGCCACCCCTTGGAATTCTGGGTTGAGATCCCGGTGCCTGACAGGGCAAAAAACTGTCACGGGTGGTTCTGCGTACAGCCTCACCCCTCCCTCCATGAAGGCAGCAGACAACCGTTTTGTGCCTTTTTTTCTTGGCTGAACTGTGCAAATGCCATTGCACAGCAAGCATGGACCCTGCTCAGATCAAGACCGCAATCATGGACGTTTTAAATGCCTCACGCATTCTCATGCAGTCTATGCTGAACCAGGACCTGCAATTCCAGGCAAGGAGGCGGCGGCTATGGCCTTGTGGTGACCACAGTGATGAGGACATGGACACAGAATTCACACCGCAGGCCCCTGCGCTTTGGAGATCCTACTGGTAATGGGACAGGTTCTAGCCGTTGAATGCTGATTTTGGGCCCGGGAAACAAGCACAGACTGGTGGGACCGCATAGTTTTGCAGGTTTGGGATGATGCACAGTGCTGCGAAACTTTTGCATGCATAAGGGCACTTTCGTGGAACTTTGTGACTTGCTTTCCCCTGCCCTGAAACGCCATAATACCAAGATGAGAGCAGTCCTCACAGTTGAGAAGTGAGTGACAATAGCCCTCTGGAAGCTTGCAACGCCAGACAGCTACCGGTCAGTCGGGAATCAATTTGGAGTGGGAAAACCCACTGTGAGGGGAGGAGTACAGAAAACGGTTTGAAGAGCCCTTTATATTAATATAAAGGGCCTTGTTGTATGGGTGAGTGCAGCGTTAAAATCGGTTTACTGCTGCTAAAATCAGTATAAACGCATATTTGTACGGCACCTACCACAATGGAGCTCTGATCTAGATTGGGGCCTCTAGATGTTACAAGAGCCTCTAGTATCAGCCATCAGTGTACAGTTGGAATTCTGCAAACAAAACAAAACAGGAATATCCTGAAGGATATCGAAGTGAGATGGACAGTAACTTATGACTGATAAATGTCTAATATATACTTAGAGCCTGGTCCCAAGCCCATGGAAGTCAATGGAAAGCCTTCCCATGGAGTTTCCCTTAGTGCCGTCAAAGTACAACTCTTACAAATACTGGCACTGAAGAAATATTGCTGTCATAACCTTTGCCTAATTGTAACTTTGCATAGGACATCTTTCCCCACAAACAGCTTGTCAAAGAAAGTCTATGGGTGATCACCTGTAATGCTGTCAAACTCAATTACTTCCAAATCTCCTTAAAACTAACTTGGTCATAATAGGGAGTGTTGTTATTATAGAGTTAAAGGGGTCAGGGTAAGTACCAAGTGCTACTAAATCAATTTATTGAGCTCACATGAATGAAAGGGATACTAGCAGTAAGACAGGGTGTGTACATTATGGACTAGATTAAGCAAAGGCTCTCAGGTATCCTTGAGTAAGCCAGTAAATTGCAGCCTGTTGCTCATTCTTGAAAGCGAGGGTGTATAAACTCCCGACAGGCTGATATAGTAACTCTTGGTTAAATTCTTGTTACAGTTATTCTTATTGAAAGAAGAAATGATAGTTGCAAGTTGTTGGAGAAACAGATTTTTTATTTAGGTTGGGTCCAGCAAATTAGATACATTATTATTTTAGCAATTGTGTGGAGGGAGAGAGCTAAACAGGCTTTTTGGTAAACAATTCAGCAAGCATTTGTACCTTTTGTTGTTACATATGAGCAACAGCTGTATTTTGTTTATATATAGGTCATTTTGCTATTATTTTTATTTGACTATAGTTTACATTTAACACAAGGTCGCAACAACTTCTCACACAGTTCTTCCCCCTTGCTTTGCACGGTCCTCGCTTCTACAAATCTTATGTTGTTAGGGTTACAGGTAACCTGACTCTTGATTAAAGAAGAGACTGTTTACATTAAAATCCCCTTCAAATTCCTGTCAGTTCTTGCTCTACTTCCACACATCCCCCTTTTGTGCTTTTAGCACAACTAACATTTTTAAACCTTTATTTGCATTAAGCCTTGGATTTTAGATTAAATACTTTAATTTTAGGAGTTGTAACTGGATGCAATGACAATGCATGATTAGCATGGACATGAAAGGTATTACTATTATGTTTTTTACAACAAAAAAAATTTCAACTAAATAAAAGCAGTAACATTTTTACAGTAATATGATGGGGTTGTAGTACAGTTTTAGTTAAAGCACAATATATTACTTTATATATAAAGTAGACACTTTATAAGCTATATGAAAGGCATTTTTAAAAATTCACTATATATTTTGAAGCAAATGGATTTGCCCTTGTAATTTGGAGAGTCTTTGAACCTTTGGTAGCAGCGAAAGCAAATTTTGAAACCAACTAGGTACTAAGGTAGTCCAGTTAAAGGGTGTTTGAACTTAAGGGCTAATTGTAGAATTTTATTTGCAGGCCAGTAAATACAATTGCCTGCAGCAGTGATGAGATTAAAATGTGTATTTTGCAAAAGTGGTGGCCTTAACATACACACAGCTATTATTAGCTTGGAAAAGCAGGTGTCCTGTCAAGGTAGTCTTTTCCTTTATATATTTTTTTTAGCAAATATCAACAGTGACAACTTTTTTTGGCTTTAGTTTATGTACACACTGAAGCTGTGTGGAGGGGGAGGGTTCTAATGGCCAAAATATGATTTTATTTTTATTTAAATTTTGGGTGTTCTACTAGGAGCACTGACTAGAAATCAATTAGGTGATCTAATTTTTTTAAATGTTTTGGTGAATTATTCAATTTTCTATGCACTTTTTTAATGGACCTGGCAGATTTGGTATGTGGGAGCCCACACCCCTCCTACCAGCCCATATGTTTAGATTTACCAAACCAGCACAAAACTTCTATATTACTATACAGGTTACTCAGAAGTCCAAACAATGCAGTTCCCTTAAAGTACCCAGCCTCAGGCCTCCATCCAGACACAGATCAGATGAGAATTACTGAAAATTCTCATCATCTCATTGTATAAAAGAGAGGTTCTCCTGATCCCAAAGGACCAAGCCCCAGACCCAGGTCAAATTTTAACTTAGATCTTACCCAAAATACATGCTTAGAGCCAATTCTTAAGTATCAGAGGGGTAGCCATGTTAGTCTGGATCTGTAAAAAGCAACAGTGTCCTGTGGCACCTTTAAGACTAAGGCCTTGTCTACACCACAAAGTTGCAGCGCTGGTGAGGGAGTTACAGCGCTGCAACTTAGGAGGTGTACACATCTGCAGGGCATCACCAGCGCTGCAACTCCCTGTTTGCAGCACTGGCCGTACACCCATTGAAACTCGGGTGTAGAGGATCCAGCGCTGGTCATCAGGTGTAAACACTCACCAGCATTTTTCTTGACCTCCGTGGAATAAACAGGTATCCCAGCATACCAGAGGAAGCCTCTCTGGTAATCAAGCAGGTCTCCTTCCCCGCGGTTTGCTCTCGCGTTCCCCTAACCCCCGTGCAAGCAGATCTCCTTCCCCGCGGTTTGCAGGGGGGTTCGGTGAACGCGACAGCACACCGCGGGGAAGGAGACCTGCTTGCAGGGGGGTTCGGGGAACACCGGAGCAAACCGCTGGGAAGGAGACCTGCTTGGGGGGGGGATGTTCGGGGAACACTGGAGCAAACCGTGGGGAAGGAGACCTGCTTCCCCACGGTTTGCTCTCGCGTTCCCCTAACCCCCCTTGAAGCCGCCCAACAGCGCTGCAGTGTGGCCACATCTAACACCACTTGCAGCGCTGGTTGCTGTAAGTGTGACCACTCTGCAGCGCTGGCCCTATACAGCTGTACTAGTACAGCTGTAACAACCAGAGCTGCAAAATTGTAGATGTAGACATACAGATGTATTGGAGCATAAGCTTTTGTCAGTGAATACCCACTTCATTAGATGCATGTAATGGAAATTTCCAGGGGCAGGTATAACTATGCAGGCAAGAATCAGTCTTGAGATAATGAGATTAGTTCAATCAGGGAGGATGAGGCCCTGTTCTAGCAGTTGAGGTGTGAAAACAAAGGGAGGAGAAACTGCTTTTGTAGTTGGCAAGCCATTCACAGTCTCTAATCCTGAGCTGATGGTGTCAAATTTGCAAATGAACTGAAGCTCAGTTTCTCTTTGAAGTCTGGTTCTGAAGCTTTTTTTGCTGTAAGATGGCTACCTTTAAATCTGCTATTGTGTGGCCAGGGAGGTTGAAGTGTTCTCCTACAGGTTTTTGTATATTGCCATTCCTAATGTCTGACTTGTGTCCATTTATCCTTTTCTGTAGAGACTGTCCAGTTTGGCCAATGTACATAGCAAAGGGGCATTGCTGGCACATGTTGACATTGCCGTGTAGACATTCAGGCTTGCACTGGAGTTTGGGCTCAGACCCCAGGCTCCAGCCTGAGCATCTGCACTGCAATTTTACAGCCTCCCCCCCCCCCCAAGTCTGAGCTCCACAAGCTTGTCTCAGCTGACCAGGGCTCTGAGCCTCAGTGTAGTGGTTTTTTGTTGTTTTTCTTTTTTGTAAATCGTGGCATAGGCATAGAGTTACAGGCCCGGGGTCGGCAACCTTTCAGAAGTGCTATGCTGAGTCTTCATTTATTATTTAAGGTTTTGCGTGCCAGTAATAAGTTTTAACTTCTTTTTTAGAAGACCTAAGTATATTATAACTAAACTATTGTTGTATGTAAAGGAAACAAAGTTTTCAAAATGTTTAAGAAGCTTCATTTAAAATTAAAATGCTGATCTTATGCCACCGGCCTACTCAGCCCGCTGCAGGCCTGGGGTTCCGTTCACCTAGGCTGGCAGCAGGCTGAGTGGGGCCTGCAGCTGGAACCCCGGCTAGTAAGGGTCTGGCACCAGAACGCCAGACCGGCAGTGGGATGAACGGGGCTGGTGGCAGGGACCCCAGACTGGTAGCAGGCTGAGCTGCTCAGCCCGCTACCAGTGTGGGGTTTCGTTCGCTGGCTTCTGCCAGCCGGGGTCCTGGCTGCCAGCTCAACTTAGCCCATTGCTGGTCTGGGGTCATGGCCCTGCCCACACACAGTGGGTACCTAGCTTCTCCCTGGTTCTGGCCCATTCTCTTCATTTCTCTCTGCACTGAGCTGAGGGTGGGGGTGCACTGAGTACAGGGCTGGGGGTGAAGGAGCAGGATGAGGGTTGGGGTGCAGGGTCTGGCCAGGAGCTAGAACGAGGGAGGGGGCTCAGGGTTTGGGCAGGAGGTTTAGGTGTGGAGCACTTACCTGGGCAGCTCCCATTTGGTGTGAGGGGTAGGAGTGGGGAGGGGTAAAAGAGTGGTGGAGTCAGGGCATGGAGTGGGGGCGGGAGTTTAGTATACTGGGAAAATTTATAATGACGTTTCTTGGTAATGATTCACAAAGAAACTGGACTTTGAATGAAAGTTAAGGAGAGTTAATGTGATCTCCAACCTCCTCTGCCCTAGTAGATAAGGATAACATGTACAGACATACAAATGAAAGATTGCTAAACGGTAAAATTAAGAACTTTGTCAGCTATATTTTAAAGATTTGTAATTAGACAGTGAATCAGTGTAGAAGAAACATGAGCCAATGTGTTTTATTTTTAAAACAAAGTAGCTGATGGCTCAAATTTATGTTATGACTGAGAGTAACAGTGTGCTACAAGTTCTGAGGTAAAGACAAACTAACAAAGTCCTTTCTCTGGAAAGCCCCAAGGCAAGGGGGCATAAAATGACATGACAAACTGGAAAACCAACAGGAAAAATGCAGAATTTGGGTAATTGAAGCATGCACGTGCAGAATCATGGAATCAGAACTGGAAGGGACCTCAAGAGGTCATCTAGTCCAGTCCCTTGCACTCAAGGCAGGAGTGAGTATTATCTAGAGCATCCCTGACAGGTGTTTGTCCAACCTGCTTTTAAAAATCCCCAATGATGGAGATTCCACAACTTGGCAATTTATTCCCATGCCTAACTATCCTGACAGTCAGGAAGTTGCTCCTAATGTCCAACCTAAACCTCCCTTACTGCAATTTAAGCTCATTGCTTCTTGTCCTATCCGAGTGAATTTGATATAAATCACCAGTCAGGAAGACTCACGTTAATCATGGTTTTCTACATAAAAGTACATTCTTGTTGGCTGTTAGAACCTTATCCTTCACAACTTGGAGATGTGATCTTCTACAAATGTAACCTACTATGCTTTTGAAAAGAGTGGTTTTGAAAACTTTTCAAATTAGTTTTACTGCCATAGCAAAAAAATTTGGTTATTTCATTTACCAAAGGTAATTGAAGCAGCTATTTATGAAGTCATTCGGAGATGAACTCCAATTCAATGGATCAATCAATATTTGGAGGATCCTTGCCATGCTGCTTTAGGAGGAGATCAGACAGATGTTTATTGTTTTAGTTAAATCCAGAATACTTAATGTGGTGGTTTTAGTTCTCTTCAAAAGCAAAACATAATATTTTAAAGAAAAAAGCATGTTTCTCGCTTCTCACATTTATCTTTGTCCAGATCTATTCTGCCCCCCCACCCCAACAATCTTCTAGTCACTGAACTTTTTGAAACTTCACTTTTAGAGAAGTAAGGGATTGATGTGGTATACACAAATTTGCAGTGGGACAATAGAGTTGAGGTCTGTTTTCTCACCTCTCTATATTTAAAAACACTTTTTGCTGTTAATATGTTACCTCTGGTGACAAAGCCAGTGTTTGAGAACTGCAAAACTAAGCATCTCTGAGGGTATCTTCTAAGACAGAGCAGTGAGTCCATTGGGTAGATGGAAAGCTTAACCTAAATCTATACAGAAGCCTGCTGAACCCCATAAAACTGGGTCCCTAATTCATGAACTATTGGAACTCATTTACAAAATGTTTCTTAAACATTACATGAATATATTCTCATAACTATAGAATTAAAAAGTTATCCCTATTCCATGATGAGATCTTTGAGCTATAATTTCTTAATTAAAACTTTTAGATAGGTTTTCCTCAAAAAAGCATTTTATAAAAAGCCCAGTTTTAATGATTTTTTAAATTGATTTTTATCTACCCTGTGTCCTATCCTCAGAGGTTAAGAACAAATTTCCCCTCCTTCCAGCAACTTATGTCCCCTCTTAATCCATTTTTTCCAGATGATACAAACTCAATTTTTCCCTCATTCGTCATGTTTTCTAGACCTTAATCGTTTCTCTTTTCTGGATTTTCTCCACTTTGTCCATATTGTTCCTGAAATGTGGCACCCAGAATGGGACATAATACTCTGTGCTGATGAGGCCTCAACTAGAGTACAGTGGAAGAAATCCTTCTTGTGTCTTGCTTACAACACTCCTGCTAATACATCCCAGGATGATGGCTTTTTTTGCCACAGTGTTACACTGTTGACTCATTTAGCTTGTGAGCCACTATGACTCCCAGATCTTTCCATAGTATTCCTTTCTAGGCCGTCATTTCCCATTTTGTATGTGGGTAACTGATTGTTCCTGCCAAAGTTGAGTACTGTGCATTTGTCCTTATTGAATCTCATCCTATTTACTTCAGGCCATTCTGAATTTTAATCCTATCCTCCGAAGTACTTGCAACCCCCCCTGCCCCTCCAAGCTTAGTATCAGCCACAAACTTTATAAGTGTACTCTCTGCCATTACCTAAATCATTGAAGATATTTAACAGAACCAGTCCTTATGGGACCCCACTTGTTATGCCCTTCCAGCATGACTGAAGCACTGATAACTACTCTGGGAATGATTTTCCAAGCCATTGTGCACTGACCTTTAGTAGCTCCATCTAGATTGGATTTCCCTAGTTTGAGAAACAAATATTGTTTATAATATACAAGTTACCCAAAACTCAAAGGATTGATGTATTGGAGAAGACACTGGACCTGAAACTAAAGGACAGGACTAGAGGACCAAGTGAGGTCACAACTATCATGGAAGGACTTCTTGGTGCCTCAGAGCACGGTAACATGGGCCTATTTACCAGTTCCATCTTGTCTGTTATTTGCCTAGAAGAAGAGTCCAGATGCTATCAGTGACAATAGTTGTCTGAAATTGAATAAAATAAGGTGAAAATTGATTCACCTTAAATGGAGTTCCCAGCTTTTACAGCCAACAGCAGTGACCTAAATCACTCATGAAGACAGCTTTTACAAATACAGTTTCTCAGTAAAAAGCTGGGGAGACTTTGGCAAACTAGTAAGGTACCTGAAACCACTATGGCTTATTGTTAAGTGGCCAGGTAGCAAACTCAGTTTGACCAAGGCAAAAAGGGCAGCTTGAGCCCCTGTCTTTCCTGATAAGAATTGCGTTGAAGTTGCTGATCCTGCTCTTTTAAAATGCATGTATGTGCCCCAGAAATGTCTATTGGGGTCTCAAGGCTGTGAACTCTGGGAAAACCCACATCTGGTTAAATCAATCAGAAGGAGCCTCTTGCTTGATCATCAAAACTGCTTACTTAACAAGGTTTCTTTAGGGGACATGTATAAAAAGGGGAAAAGCTTAAGACTGGCAGGGAGTAGGGGACAGCCTGTTTGGGACTGGTCTCTCCCTCTGGATGCATGTTGTGTTCCCCACCAGCAGATGGAAGATTTGGCCACCAGAAGCCTGCTGCTGTGTCACTCGAAAGCCACATTCAGCTTTGGTAAGTGAGGGTTGGGGTGTTTTACTAATCTTGTTGTGGATGTATGTCTGTCTCTGTAACTGCTTGAGACTAAGTAAAGTTTAGCTTTAAGTGAAAGCACTCATGTTGTCCTCTGTGCCAGCCATCTATCGGCTGGACAGCCATGTCTCCCCTGATTTGTTTCCTGACACCTCTTTGCCCAAAGTGAGTTACCAAGAGCTTTGGGTTGAAAGAACCCTGGGTAACGGTAACGCCCCATGCTCCCATTTTCACCAGTAGTAGCATGTTGCACGGACCATATCAGAACAGCTTTCTGCCCTGTTAGTCACAGGTGACAGTGCATCCTGGTCAGAGCAATCACCTGAGCCACTGACCACATGCAGGTGCAGATCAGTGTGTGGTTGGAGTACAGTCCTTTACGTCTTCTCCTGGAATGGCAGGAACAGTCACCTGTACCAGGAAAGGTCACTGAGCTGGAGCAGATTCCAGTCAAGGACCAGAATGAATCCAGCACTGATTTTGTAAGCAAGTGGTTTAAGTGAGGTGAAACTTGAGTACGCAAGACAAGTCAGATTCCTGAAAGGGGTATGCCTCTTTGTTATGCTGTACAAAGCACATGGGATCTTCTAAGGGACAAAGGCAAATATGCCACATTTATGAAATTACAACTATTAGCATATGCTTTTTGGACACTGCCCCCTCATGCACACAAGTCCTGCGGATGGACTTTATAGTTACTAGTCTGTAGTTGGAGTCAATCTAATGGCCAGTTAGATTGAGCACAAGTGAGGAACTGGGCTCTGTTGGTCACAGTCCAGTGCTCCGAGGCTTTGTGGGACTGAACCCAGAGTTGCATGGCAAAACACCCTCTTTATAGTTGTAAATTCCCATTTGAGTCCATGCATTTTGCAATGTCTCCCTGTAATCGTTAGTCCTTAAGTGGTGTTAAACTTGGGGTTTTCTGCTGTTATCATTTGATGGTCAGGCTTCACATTGTTATTGGATATTTGTTATCTCACCTTTGAGGTGCCTGCCTCACCTCTGAGGTCATCAGTGCTGCTGTGTTGAGCATTGGATACAGTGGATGTTTTGTTTGTCTTCTGGTGTTTCCAAGTCTCTTCATGCCATCTTCCTTGACCATCTGCCTATAACAATGGCTTTCACACCTCCTCTTTTCCTGAGGCATGCATTCCTCATTCACATAAACAGTCTGTCACAGAAACCTTCAAAGGTCTACAGAGAGCAGTATTTTATATTCAGCAGAATACATTGTAACTTGAACTTTGCTAAATCTTATAACTGAAACAATTCACATTGGGGTTTCAGGTCCTGGACATTTCTCTAATCTATGTGTCATAGACACAGTACAAAGTCCTGTCTCTTACTAACTCAATTTTATAACAGGTCCTACAATTGGCATATGGTAAACAGGATCCTAGTCTCAGACAGTCATTCTTTTGTTATTCAAAAAGGGTTGCTGGTAGAGTGGAAATCAAAGTTCACATCAGGTCTTATAGTACAATTATAAAATCCTGCTCCTACATCCTATTAACTATAAAGAGGTCTGAGCCTCAAATGATAAGCAATAGTCAGTTAATTGTACACACTATTAAGGGTGTTAACTTCCAACATTGTTGAATCCACAATATTGCTGTCTGGACAATTTTGAGTGGGAGCCCTTGGTGGCCACTCAAAATTGTGGCAAAGCAATAGAGGACTTCATTACCACAAATATGGTGCATTATTATTCTCCCCTCCCTCTTTTTCATTGCTTCTCTACAATTCAGAAAATTTGACAGCCCACAAGTATAGCCTTGTGTACAATAAAAGTGCATCAAGTGAGGTCTTATATAAAAGCCAGAGATAGACATTTCTAAATATCAATGTATTAGCACCATTAGGAATTACGGATAATCATAGATATGCTTTATACTATTGACTTGCAGCCATCTTTCTGTTGCCAGTCTTAGATTTGTGAGCCCCACCTGTTCCCCCACAGGTGGGGACTTGCTTCCAATTAGTGGATTTCTTAGCCTAAATCTCTTCCTTATTTGCTGCTTAATTGGGCCTGCCTGGCCTAAGTCAATTCTCTGAGGTCCTGTGTGGGGAGTAAACCCCATCACAGGTGCAAAAAGACATTGGAGTTATCCATATTTAGGGGACTCAAGGACCTTGGTCTAAAAAAAAAAAAGTGTCAGAACATAGGGTCCTTCAACCAAGGAGGTTGAGGTCTCTGGGAAGTGAATGCAGTTGAGAAACCTGCTTCGAGGAAGATTGTAAATTGCTTAAATTTGTCCTAGAAGCACATTTTTACTTTTGTTTGTCACCCTTTCTAGATTTACTCCTCATATTTGGAGTCACTTAAACTTTTGACCTAGTCTTTAATGTACTTATTTACTATAAAGCAATTCAGTGCTGTGATTACATTGAGTTATTGTTAACCACAAATAAGCTATTGCTACCATCTCTTTAAAGGAGCAGCAAGCTTAATTTCGGTGCATGTTCAAAGAGAAGGCAGGCCACTGCAGGGAAAAATAAAAATTTCTGGGGAACTGAGGGGTAGGGGTTTCTGTTGGTTAGTGGCAAGGCAAGGTTTGGACTCGCAGAGTCATGAAGAGTTTCCTAAGAGGACAAACAGGTACATAAGGGAGCTGTCACAGCTTAGCAGTGGCACAACTCACTTGCTGAGAGGGAGAGTGGTAACATACTAATTCACAATTCTAGGAACCTTGGCCGATTGTCACATTGGCAGCTGGTTTGGAAGAAATTCAGGTGGGTGTGTGAGCAAGTAATAAATTGGCCATGGAAGCTAGGGGGAGTCAGTGCCTCTGCAGGTCACTGTGGGTGCTCTGGGCTGAAGCACCCATGGGGAAAGTTTAGTGGGTGCTCTGCACCCACTGGCAGCCACGCTCCCCTCACCCCTGAGTGAGGCACATCCCCACTTTCCTCCCAGCACTTGCCATGAGTAACAAGCTCTGGAGGGCAGGGAAGGAGAGAGGGGAACACAGCATACTCAGGGGAAGAGGCAGGGCCAGGAAGGGGTAGAGGTAAGCACCCACCGGCACCAGCAGAAAAGTCAGCACCTCTGGTGACCTGCATGCTTGTTTGCTGGCCATTAGCCTCCAGGTTGCGAGCACAGCTTTCAAGGCCCCCAGAGGTGCAGGGCCAGGGTTACTCAACCCCTTACTAGTCTGGGTTGAACCCTCAGATCATCATACCTCCACCTCCCCACCAATACCTCCTCCTGCTCTGGTGATCCATTCCAGATTTTAATACCTGGGGCATCTGAAGTACCATGCACAGTCTCCCTGGATGTGTCATGCATGGTTACATCTTTGTGATTGTGAACTACAGGGCTGATGCCACAGCATTGTCATACCCCAACCCCCTACCAGACTCATTCAACTTTTCCTCCTCCAGCCAGGCCCCACACTGGTCCATCCCAAAATGGTCCCCAAGCTAGATAGATATCAATAAAATCATTGGTTTCAGGGTAGCAACCGTGTTAGTCTTTATCTGCAAAAAGAACAGGCATACTTGTGGCACTTTAGAGACTAACAAATTTATTTCAGCATGAGCTTTCATGAGCTACAGCTCCATTCTTCAGATGCATAGAATGGAACACACAGACAGGAGATATTTATACATACAGAGAACATGAAAAACTGGAAGTATGCATACCAACAGGAAGAGTCTAATCAATTGAGCTAACTCAACTCCTGTCTGTGTTCCATTCTATGCATCCGAAGAATGGAGCTGTAGCTCAAGAAAGCTCATGCTGAAATAAATTTGTTAGTCTCTAAAGTGCCACAAGTACGCCTGTTCTTTTTTAATAAAATCATTGACTTATAAACTGACAAACCAATATTATAGCTGAAGCTATGTCTCAAAAATAGAGATGAATAGTTGTGCCCCTGTACCCATGCATTTCTTGGCCAGCAGAAAGGAAGCAATGGCCCCAAGCCACAAAAAGGCTGTACTATTTTGGGGTTAAGAGCATTAAGACCTTACACTGGGTTTACAGGGCAATCATTTTGCTTGGCACATCAAAGTAACCCATGATGAAATAAGAAGGGTTTGGGTCACCTTTCCCACACTTAAAAGGTTATCATTAGACAAGGGGTGTGACAAAAAGGACTAGGGCCAAGAGTGGGGAAAAAGGGGAGACCTACATTCTCTCAGTAGCCAGGGGTCATTTCACCCAAAAGTTACTTAAGACCAAGAAGCTATATTAGGGTGATTGTGGGTTGGCAGTGTCCCTCCCCTTCCAGATCAGTGGAAAGGGACTCCACCTCACTACACACCTGGGACACCACCCCTTACCAGGAATGAGGGGTCAGGTCCTTAGGTGGGACAGTGCAATCCAACAGTCTCAAGGAGCCCAGGCCCTTAAGTAGTCTGGTATTTAGCATCCTGACTCCATCAGACAAATTCAGGCTTCTGAGCTTAAGGACTGCCACCCCAGGGTGGGGAATAGCAGCAGGGCATAGGGGGACCTAGGCCCACCCTACTCCACAAGGTCCCAGCCCAGGACCCCAACCCAGACAGTGTTCCATCACTGGTTCTGCAGGGAGCTAATCAAAACACACTGATCAGCAGCCACAGACCTGAACTATACTCCATTGTCCCTGGGCTACTTCCTACTCCCACCAGAAGGTACCTGAAGCTCAGGGTCATCCTCTATCTTCTTAAGGTACACAGCAAGCACCAGTCCCAGCAGTTTTTCTCCTAGGTTAGTCTCATTCTCAGGAAGGGCACAATGTAGCTATAGACTCTAGAAACATACAGCTCCCCCCACTATACTTGTGGCTCCGCCTTTTATACTTCCTGCCCTACCCCCTTAGCTTCTTGCAGGAGGGGTGAGTCCAGCTTGGCTCCGCCCATCAGGGATCAGAGAGTGGTCCCTCCCCCTCCAGCCAGGGTGACCAAACAGCAAATGTGAAAAATCGGGACAGAGGGTGGAGGGTAATAGGAGGCTATATAAGAAAAAGAACCAAAGATCAGGACTGTCCCTATAAAATTGGGATATCTGATCACCCTGCCTCCAGCTCAGTGGGAGGCCACTCCATCTCAGGGGTGGGGACTGAACCCTTGTTGCAGGGAGAGGTCAATCACACAGGGCATTTAAAAGATTAGCTTCCAAAGGTTTGAAACAGAAAGAGACCCGAGCCCATATTTAAGCATGGTCCTTGAGCTGCAGATATGTAATGGATACCCAAATCATTTTGTTTGGAGGCGAAGGACTTTGATCACTATTTACAGGGAGGTCCTTCTGCTTGGCACTTCTAGGGGGCTTAAACTCACTGAAACTAGTGTTTAAGACCCAAGCCCTCCTTACAGGGGAGCGGGGGCATGCATGCAGTGTGTCTCCATCCTTTCTCCTGGGCTTTTTCTTCCCTTCTCTTTTCCTGCCATTTCTTTGGTGCTTCTGTGGTCTTGTCCCTTTTGTCTTTAGAGTTGCTAGAAAGAGAGCAAGAGAAAGAAGATTAGGTGTGGGCTGAGTGGATATCATGATTACAAGGTCAATGTAGATTAATCTGAGAAGCCTCTCCTGCCTCCTAGTCTTCTGTGCCTGTCTTTGTATCCCCAGGGAGCAAACTGGCTGGGGGTGAGGGAGCTGCTGGGCTGGAGATGGGCTCCTGCCATCTGCTTTGGGAGTAGAGACCCCCGAAGTTCCTGCAATACCTGCCCAGATGGGTTAACCTATTAAGTGCGAGGGCCTGAGACCACTGCACTCCTCTATTGTTCCCCACCCACTCATCTCTGCCTGGGGCTCTCTGTGCCCCACTTCTTCCACCCCTCATGCTGGGACCCCCATCCACTCTGGGAGCCCCTCCTCTGGCTTGGAGTCAGTTCCCCTCCCCCCACATCAGCATGCTCTGATCCACTTCTCTGCCCTCCCCCACCCAGGGCTGGGAGCCAGTTCTCTCCACATCCCAGGCTGAGACCCCCAACTCCTCCCAGCGCTATACTCATTCCCCGAGTCCTCCGGCCCTCCCCTGGGACTGCGCCCCTGTCCCCGTGCTGGCCCCCAGCTACCTGTCATAGCTGCAGTGGCTCAGGACTGTGATCGTGGTGTCAGCACCATCACCAATCAGCCAGAGGAAACCAGGGTCTCAGCACATTCTGGATGGGCTGCAGACCCCCACCCTGATTTAAGTCTCTCAGCACCATCATGTTCTGGGGGGACACAGAGAGAGACGAGAGCCTGGACGCTTGGTCTCATTCCCTACCACCCCCACTCCCAAGGTCTGGGAACTGCAGAGCCCCTAAAGGAATCATCCCAGATGTCTGGGTCCCATTCCTTCTTCCCCTGGCCCCCCTGGAGCTACAGAGCCCCTTCGTAGCTGTCCTGGATTCTGGATCACATTCCCTCCCCACGGGGCTGGCAGCACTGTTGTCCCTCTCCCAGGAGAGCTGCCTTGGACACCTGGGTGGCTGGGTCTGTTTCCCTTGCTGCACCCCACAGCCCCATCCCTGGCCTAGCAGCACTGTGGTTCTGCCATTGGGGCGTCCTCCCTGATGCCTGGGTCCCATTCCATCCCTGTGGGGCCTGGGCCTGGGAGAACATGGGGGGGGGGTGTCAGAGAGATTGTAGTGAAGAGGGCATGGGAGGGGTCACAAAGGGTGGAGGGGAAAGGGGCCATGGGGGATTAGGGAGGATGAAGGGCTTGGCACAGTTGAGGAGAAAGAAACTGAGGGGGTTATAGTAGTGGAGGGGGCGCTGGGGGTTTGGAGGTACTAGGAGGAGAAGTAGTTAGGTGTGGGGGTCTGAGGAAGGGAGAAGGCACTGGGGCATTGCCAGATGGTGTGGGATGGGGGAGCAGCAGAGGCACCAGGGGGCACTGAGGAAGGGGTCCCACTTGTGCTGGATGTCTGGAATCTGGCAGCAAAGGGCCTCTCGGCAAAATCCCCAGCTTCTCCGGCCTCCTCAGACCCGAACTGGCACCACTTGGTGACCGACACCATGTCTGACCTTCCAGGAAAGCAGGGTCACAGCCAGCCCAGAGCATGACGGTCTGCACGGGTGTTAGCTCTGATCCAGCCCCAGGGCAGGGAGGCAGACTGGTTGGCTTGGGAGTGTGTGTGTGTGGGAGGGGTGGGGTTGGGAAAGGGGACATGGGGCCTTTCCTCTGTAGTGGACACCAGCTCCAATCCAGACCCCAAGCAGGGAGCCTGGCTCGCTCAATGGGAATGAGACACAGCACCCTGATACTGAGAGGTGCTTGGGAGTAAATTTACTTATACACAAAGATGATCTGATCCTTGTAGGTCCTGTACCCAAGTCTCTGGCTCCCCAACTGGGCATAGTGACGGCACAGGTTGTACCTGCCCAGGGAAAGAGCTGTGAACGTCACCTCATTCAGCCCCTGCCTTTCCCCACCTGAGCCAGGGATAGCACCCAGCTTCCCTGCTCTCTAGATCAGTAGCCCAGCTCAAACTGGGGGTCGGGACCCCTCAGGGGATCGCAGGGTTATTGTATGGGGGGTCGTGAGCTGCCAGCCCCCACCCCAAACCCCGCTTTGCCTCCAACATATATAATGGTGTTAAATATATAAAAAAGTGTTTTTCACTTATAAGGGGGTTAAACTCAGAGGCTTGCTAAGTGAAGGAGTCACCGGGACAAAAGTTTGAGATCCACTGCATGAGACCCATCCCCTTTTGAGAACCAGGGGTAGAACTGGACATCCTGGCGGGGCCCGGTACTCACTCAGTTCCTTCACTAGGGCCAGGACAGCCTCTCCTGTGGTGTCTCCTTCTGGCTGCACCATGACAATGTCACAGAGCACCAGACTCCATAGAGACTCATGCTGAGCAGGGGGGCGTGGGCAGCCAGATACCGCACTGGCTTCATCAGCACCTGCTTTCCGGGTAGAGCCCATGACAGACCCACTCCCCTCCCCCATCCCTCCAGAGCCAGGCTGGTCCCTAAACACCCCCTTCCCCCCGTGGAGCCAGGCCGCACTCAGAACCATCCCCCAGCAAGCGCCTCAATCAGTGCTCTTATCACCCGTTCATTGGTCACTTGGCCTCTCCAAAGCAGCGTGCACTGAAGGCCCAGACCTTGAAGGTGGCCCGGGCAATGTGCATCCTAAACAAGAACAGGAGAAGGGTGGGAAAGTGTTAAAGGAGGGGGCGCCTCAGGCAAGCAGGAGAGGGCCTTGTGGGTCAGTGCCCAGCCTAGGGGTATGGGGGGAGGTAGAGAGGGGCAGTGATCTGGCTTATTGCTGAGTAGCTGGCTGGGACATAGGTCCTTTTGACTGGCAGATCCCAGGACCCTAAGGGGAGAGAACAGCCTGGGCTGTGCCAAGTCCCCTTTTCTCTCCCCGGCCCCATGCCATGGGAGTCCTGGCTTCTAGCTCCCGACTAGACCCCAATCCCCTCCCAGTGCTAGGGATAGAGCGCAGGCATCCTGGTTTACAGCTCTCCTCCATGAGCTGGGGTGCATTCTCCAGCTCTGGCTAGGTTTAAATCAAGATGGGATGTTTTCCTAAGAGATCTGCTCTGGTTCCAGCAGGGATTAATTCAGGGCCTGGGTCAGGCAGGGGGCCAGATGACATGATCCCAGGCTTTGAGATCTATGAGAACCTTGAGCTGTCAGCAGAGACCCAGGGCAGCTCATTGTAAGGGCTGACACTACAATCATCATCAGCTGTGGATGCCTTGGTAGGAGGAGGAACCAGGCTGATCTTCAGGTGGACAGGGAGTTTCACCAGCTGCAGCTGATCAGTGGGTAAAGCAGGGCCCGGAAGTTTACTTAAGGGCCGGCTGTAGGCTGGGCTCCCTCCTATGTGGAAAGCTGTGACAGAAAATCACCTTCAGAAACTGTTCCAGCTTGCAGCTAGTTTGGGGTTTTCCAGACCCTCCCTCCTCCGGTGGGTGGGAACAGTCTTCTCATTTCCAGCCTCAGCTGATTCCTGGTGAGTTTATCCCCCTTGGCTTTGGGGCCAGCATTGTACTTAAGCTTCACTGGCTCTTCCTCTTCCCTGGTGTACCTACAGGGAGCAACCACATCCCTTCTTTTTAGGCCAAACTCTTCCAGTCTCCTCTCGGAAGAGTCATGAGCAGTTTCCCTGAGCATTGTAGTTGTCCTGCTCTGTGTATCTCAAATAGGACCTAGGATTCCAGATTAAAATGTCTCAATAGCTCCTGGAAATACAAGGCCTGGTACATCAGCTGATCATGGCCTGACAATGCCAGCAGGAGGACTACCCTGTGGACTCTCAAGCCCCTAAAAACAAGACTGGGAGGTGAGCAGAGACAGGGAGGGAGTGGAGAAACCGTATGGGCTTTGCTTGTTTTATCTGAATATCTGTGACTCTTGTTTGTGTTGAGGGTAAAAGTTACTGTGATTAAACTCCTCTTGCTTTGCCTGCTGTGTAGTTCCCAAAGGGTTAAATTATAAACCACAGTGCCCACGGGGCTCCCTGTATAAACAGCCCCTGCTCCCGACCCCAGATGTGGCTGCATCTCAGCACCAGGCAAGGGAGGTCCCTGTACAAACAGCCCCTGCGCCCCATCCCAGAGGTATGAGGATTCATACCCATTCCAGAATATGTGGCCATGAACTGTTGTTATGTTGCTGGAAGGTGATAATGGCTGTCTATAGAGCAATCACAGACCTGTTGTGTGAAGAGCTTTTCTTTCCAGCTAAGGGGAAGGAGCAATTAAATGCCCCTTTGTGTAGAGATAGCTGTGAGCAATGGGGAGCCACCACTCAAGACACTGGGGTGCATGGCACAGCTGATCAGATGCTTGGGTGTCTCTGGGCCCAGTTGTAGATGCTGAGGGACAGGCTGCGTTGTGTGCAGAAAGTTGGCAGCCAGTAAAGAAAGTCAGGCCCCTGGAAGGAAGCAGAGAAACAGCTCCTTTGGCCATGGGGTGGGCTGGAGAGGCAGGCTTGGGTTTCGGAGCAATGAAAGGGGCTGGGTAGTTTGATTCCCTTGAGGAACAGGACTCTGTGTGTTCAGCATGAGCAACTCTGATTGTGCCAGATGAAAATAGTTCAGCACAGTCTCAAGTAACAGCAAACCACGGGGGCCAGAGGAGTTACTGTAATGTTGCAGATCATGTGTACCTCATAATTCCCCTTCCGCTCTCTGGTGCTACCATAATGCTGCTGACAATGTGCGCTATAAAAAGGGGAAGCTGTTACTATAATGCCACTGATAATGTGTACTTCATACTGGGGCACCTCCCAGGTGGTTTGCTAATGTCAGGGCGTGCAAAAGGAGGGACATGCAGAGGCACTCCCCCTCCCCAATAATTGTCAGGGACACTGGACTCTTCCAGCCCTGAGGCTGCAGTGGTGGGGAGAGGGAGCTCCTGCTGGAGCTGGGGGGAAGAGAGGGAGGGAAGAGCAAGCCCCTGCCAGAGTGGCAGAGCTGGGGAAAGGAAGCACAGTGCCCCCCCGCTCCCCAAAGGGGTCATAGTTAAATTCTGCACATGTCCCTGGATAATGTGCACTTTGTTCAGGGATGGGTGCCCCCCAGGCACTATAAAAAAAGGGGAGCCCATAGGTGCTATTGTAGTGCTGCTGATAATGTGCACTTCCTAATGGCCCCCATCCTCAGGTGCTGCTGATAATGTGCATGTCATAGGGTCTCCATCTTTGTTTGGGGCTTTTATGTGCTACCATAATGCTGCTACTAATGCGCATGCCATAAGTGGGCCCTGATTTTGGTCAGTGCCACTGTAGCCCCCATAACAATGATCCCAAGCGGTCCAGCTGCGCTGTCTCCTGGCTGTCACTGTCCTCATACCCTCCCCCCTGCCACTTCAACTCTTTCTCATTGCTGCTCTCATATCAGTGCCCTATTGTTCCAGGGGAGGAGTCGTCACATCACCAGAAGAGCACAGCCTGCCTGGATGGAGTCACTAGAGCGGAAAAGGTTAAAGGGTGCAGTGAGGGGTTGCTCCCTCAGAAAGCACAACAGCTGTTTGACTCTGGGCTGGAGTCTGCTTTTGATTCCTGCTGTGTAACCCCACTGACTCTACTTCAGACCAGATATCCCCCTACCCCGTCTCTCCCCATTGGGTCATTCTGGTTTCACAGGTCTAATTGGAGCACCATTGACCACTGTATAGCCTGGTCTCTCTACGAGCCATTCAGGGACCAGGGTGCTTTGCTGAAGAGTCACAAGAAGTTTATAACCCTGTCAATATTTCCAGACCTTTGGGGGTGTTTTTAATTCACAGAAATAATTCTGCATGAAGAGAGACGCTGAGACCAAGGCATATCTCCTTCCCTTCAAAGCGGTATCAAATGCCAGAGAAGAGGGCAGCCCTTGTTTAAGGGCAATGGAGTGGGGAGGAGCAAAGACCGGGTTTACTTCAGCAGTGAATGTATCAACCATTTAAGGCCAATGTCCCAGGGTGGCTGGCTTCTTTAAGAAGAGCCAGGGGCTGGTCTGTTCATGATGAGCTTTTAAAAGAAGGAACCCGCCTATAATAGCCTATGTGGCTGGTGGGCAGTGTTGATAAATGATAGTGTCAATTGCTTGACCACGCTTTGGTTTCTTATGAAATATATAGAAGAGCTCAAATAACCAATAT
This sequence comes from Gopherus evgoodei, assembly GCF_007399415.2. Classification (NCBI taxonomy): domain Eukaryota; kingdom Metazoa; phylum Chordata; order Testudines; family Testudinidae; genus Gopherus; species Gopherus evgoodei. The sequence goes on from NC_044323.1 coordinate 151,752,547, forward strand.
CAGTCAGGTTTATTGCGGAAAGTCAATAATGGCATAGTACAGGAAGAAAAGTTCAATAAGATACCGTGACAGAATGCACCCCAGCATTCACATCTGACACACTATTGTAAAAATCTTTGTGCAAATAGGCCTGCTTGAGGTACCATGTGACAAGTCTAACTTGCCAGTCAGTAATATCACAGCGAAATGTACGTAGTGACACTATATGTAAAGTTCTGAACATAAGCTGAAATCAATACTGTGTGTTTACTGGAGATGTCAGGGGAGTGGGCAAACCTGTTTCTCAAGCACAAAAGACAAGTTGATACCCCAGGCGGGTGTCATCACCTGTCAAGTGCAGGGCCGGATTAATGCAGGGGCTTTAGAGGCTGCAGCCCAGGGCCTCGGGGTAAGCGGGGCCCCCACAGACCCGCCAGCCAGATGCAGCCCACTGCTTCTTTTCATCTGGCCTGCGGTAAGTGTCTGCTGCAGGCCGGACACCAGTCCCTGAGCCTCGGCGCCCCCATTCAGGCCTGGAGCTGCGAGCGCCAGCATCCAGGTAAGGGGCGTTCAGGGAATCTCTGCGCTGCCCTCAGCGCTGGCTTCACAGCTCCCATTGGCCGGGTACCCCAGGAGCTGCCCGAGGTAAGCGTCTCCCGGCTGGAGCCTGCATCTCGATCCCCTGCCCCAGCCCTGGACCCACTCCCCCACTCCAAACCCTCAGGGGCCCCACAAAAATCTAATAGCCCTGGGCCCACAGGAGAGTTAATCCAGCCCTGATCAAGTGGTCATTCTTTGGCAAGGAAGCAGGGCAGGAACACACACATCTGATCTTGGCAAATTTCCCCCACCAAACTCTGTCTCTCCTTGCTCGCAGCTGGAAAGAGCTTTTAACTAGGGGTCACACCCAGGAACATGTTTTCCAAAGGGTGACTGTGAGCTATAAAAGAGGGGCAAAAACATCCCAAGTTATCTCTCTTCTTGTCCATCTCTCTTTCACCTAAGCGGACAAAAGAAAACAGCCACTGGACCTCAGGAGCAGATCCTGCCCTGTAATTTGGTCAGCAATGCTGCTGGAAATCTGCGGTAAGAATTTCACCTTGAACCAGGTCTAGTTTAAGTTGAGTACTAAGAAGTGTTTTTATGATTGTCTTGTAACCATTTCTGACTATAACTTGAACTTTAAAAAAAAAATCTCTTTGTAGTTAAATAAATCTGTTTTGTTCTTTAATCACAATTCACCCAGTGTTGTGAATCATGTGGGGAACTCCATTTAAGGTGTCGTAGCTCGATGTCCTCACAGAGGCAACGGATCAAATATACCTGGACAGTGTGGAACAGACCTTTCTGCGAGGAAGACCGGGATCGCATCGTGATCAATGCGCACGTAGCAATTGAGGTTGCCGGAAGCCAGAGCGTGGCTGGTGTTTTCTTTCTGACTCGCCGGACCATGGCTGTGGTGATACGTGGACGTTCAGGGAGTGACCCTCAAGTTGTCTGGCTGTTTGTCAGCGGCCCTGCTTGGGAGCCACAGCAACAAGGCATTGTGAGGCACCCCACACTGCAGGGGAGGTTGTGTATTTCTAGGGTGATTGTACAAGTTATAAAGCTCTTCATGTCACTAAAATCCAGCTCATCAGTTGGTTACAATTCTTCCACTCATTACTCCTGGGGGAATTCAGCACCCCTGTGTGTGTGCAGAATTTATGTCCCTCGCAAATTTCTTTGCTCCCCCACAGAAAAATGACTTTTTGATAAGGAAGCCGCAAGAGCGATCATGCAGCCTTCCCAGCAGTAGGTTTTGGTGTCCAGGGCAGCCGGCAGAGACATCGTTGTGGGCCAGGGGGCAGGACTGGGGAAGACCTGGCTAGTAGCTCCTACTGTTTTCTGGGCTCAGCTGCTAGTCTCATCTGGGTTGGGGAGGATGGGCCTTTCTCTTCCTCTGCACGGCAGCCTGAGTCATGTCAGACCCACCCCCAGATTTCTCCCCCAGCTGTAGGAAGTGCTACATGTACATCCTGCCACCCCCGCACTTCCTGCACCCATAGCTCTTCAGCTGCAGGGGGAGAGATCACTGCAGAGGGAGCTGTTCCCCCTGTGCCCAACCCCAGGCCCCCTCATACCCAGACCCTCCTGCCAAGCCTCACCCCTTGCACTCAGAACCCCCTGATGAGCCCCATTTACCCAGCATCTGGACCCCTCCACTGATTTCTCCCCACACTCAGACCCCCACTTCTGCTGAGCCCCAACCATATTCACCCCCCCCCAGTCTCCCATTACTGTTGCACCCAGAACCCTCCAACAAGCCCCTCTGCATCCAGGTGTCCCCCTCCACTCCCCACAGCTGGATCCCCGACTGAGCTGCCTGCACCCAGTTTGCCCCACGCAGAACCCTGTCAGCCCGCACTTGGTTACCCCCACACTAAGTCCCTCTAGACTTGGACCCTGCCTTGCTGAACCTGCCTGCCTGCCCACAGCTGATGCACCTGGCAAGGAGGGGCAGGGCTCTGGGCCATTTCTGGGCCAGGCTCTGTTCTTGCACTGTATCAGGGTTGGGTGCAGCCTCACCGCTGAGTCCTGGGGGAAGCCACACAGTGATCTCCCACCTCTACGAGGCCAGTGGCCTGTGCTCCCCAATGTCATGTTGGAGCCTCTACACTTATTTGACAAATGAATTTTGCAGATTTTAAAAATATCATATACAGAATTTTTATTCTTTTGGTGCAGAATGTCCTCAGGAGTAACTAGTTCTATACCTTTCATTCTCCTTGTTTTGGATACTGGCATTCAAGGTACTGACCTCAGAAAGTACCTTTGTAATTTGTACCAGGGCAAAATAGAAAGGTCACTTGTCAAAAATCCAAATACACATCTGCTTATGTCACAGGCCGAGCGGTACTATCGCAACATGTGGATTACCTCCTCTGCGTTGCCTGGGCATTCAGTTCGGCCTGCCTTCCGGTTATAACACAGAGCAATCCCAGGGCTGCTGCAATCCACCTCCTGGGACCAGGGGGTTACTTGTTTGATGGGTTACCGAAGGACTCAGTGGCTAGTCACAAATCCCTGCGTTGACTCTCTGCCACCGGTCTGGTGTCCGTGACACAAGAAGATGTTAATGGCAACTGGCAAGTGGGGAACAGAAACCTCCTGAGTTTGCTACAAACATTTTGGTTCTCCCAAAACATCTGAGGTGAGGTCTCACCTGAAGGCCAGGGACACACTAGTCATTAATATTGTGGTCCAATGTTGTACAGATACTATGTAAGGAGTTGTGTGTTTGTGTGTGTGTATACTGGAAAATGTGTTTAAACTCTGTAAGGCATATGTAAGTGTAGCATTGTAAAATAACAGAATGCATGCCTGAAGAGATGTGAACTCTACACAAAAAGAGCAGGCAGGCAAAAACAGGCCCTGGGGGATTATCCTGCCTCAGAGTAAAGACAATGGAGGTCGGGGTATATACAGAAGGCCCCACTTCATCCTGCACCTAGCAAGCAAATGGATGGCATGGGTTTGCAGGCTGCCTCGGTCACAGGTGAAAGTAAGCGGGTACAGGCAGGTACTGAGGACTGGTAAGAAAAGGAGACTGGCTGAGGGAGGGAAAAGCCTGCCCCCTGCATAAGAATAGTTTAAACTCAGCTGTTCCCTGAGTGGTTCAGCCCTTGGGGTTAGGAGTTGTTTCTGGCATCCTTGTTAATTTCACTCACAGTAGTTTTGGGGAGTGGGGAAAGTGTGTTTGACCATGGCAGGGGCAGTCCTTGTCTGCCCCCGGATGAGGGGATCTTGTCTCCAATACTAATATACACAACAAATACAAAGCATTTGGCTCCACTGCTTAAATCCAGAGCTAATAAAAACAGGTGGAAGGGGAAAAGTCACTGTCACAGTGGTTTCTTGTCTCCTCCCTCCCCCTCCTCCAGCCAGGCTGCAGACAAGACTCTGCATTCCTCCCCACTGCAGAGGTTCTCCTCTAGGCTCTAGCTTGCGGTAGGGACACTGGCTGAGATGCCTGCTGCTGCTGCCTGCATAAGAACAGTTTAAACTCAGTTGTTCCCTGTGCAGTTCAGCCCCCCAGGTTAGAAGCTGTTTCTGGCATTGTCATAAACAGATAGTTAAGGGTTAATGTCTCTCTTACCTGTAAAGGGTTACAAGCAGTGAACCTGGACCACCTGACCAGAGGACCAATCAGAAGACAAGATACTTTCAAATCTTGGTGGAGGGAAGTCTTTGTTTTGTGTTTTCTTTGTCTGTTCTCTCTGGGTTCTGAGAGGGTAACCAGACGTACCTACAGGCTTTCTAATTTTCTATTCAAATAGTAAGTAACAGTACAAGGTGGTTTAGTCTTTTTGATTGTTTTCTTTATTTGCAAATGTGTGTTTTGCTGGAATGATTTTAATGTGTATTTGTGCTGGGGGGAAGGCTCCTCTCTAGTACCTATAAGCTGAAAGACCCTGTAACATTTACCATCTAAATTACAGTGACAACTTTTACTTTTTCTTTCTTTTAATAAAAGTTTTTTTTCTTTTTAAGACTTGATTGATTTTTTCCCCCTTGTTGAGGCTCAAGGGAGTTGAGTCTGTACTCACCAGGGAATTGGTGGGAGACAGGGAGAGAGAAGGGAGGGGGAAAAGGTGGAATCCTTTTGCCTTAGATTCACGGAGCTTGAATCTGTATTACCTCTTGCGGAGGGCGAAAGAGGAGGGGGCAACGTGCACTCCTTGCTGTCTTTAGATTCAAGGAGTTTGAATCACAGTGATCTTCCAGGGTAACCCAGGGAGGGAAAGGGTTTACTTTTCTTGTGTAAGATCCAGGGGTCTGGGTCTTGGGGTCCTCTGAGAAGGTTTTGGGGGACCAGAGTGTACCAGGCACTGTAAGTCCTGGTTGGTGGCAGCACTACAATATCTAAGCTGGTAATTATGCTTAGGGGGGATTCATGCTGGTACCCCATCTTTTGGACGCTAAGGTTCAGAGTGGGGATTTATACCATGACAGGCATCCTTGCTAATTTCACTCCCAGTTGTTGAGGTGGGGAGGGTGTGTGTTACCATGGCAGGGGCATTCTTTTCTGCCCCTGGGATGAGGGGATCTACTATACAATCAAAATCGGGAACCTTTTCCAAGTTCAAATCTATCCCATTCACTCCCCAGCAGAGGATCATGGTTGTGATGTCCAAACTGCTTGCAGATCTTCTTTGAAATGTTACTGAACTGCACAGGGAACAGCTGAGTTTAAACTGTTCTCATGCAGGAGGCAGGCTTCTCCCTCCCTCAGCCAGTCTCCCTGCTCCCTGCTACAAGCTAGAGGGAAGCCCCTGCAGTTGCTGCTCAGTGCCAGGCAGGGAGAAAGCATGGAACCCAGTGTCCACAGCCTGGCTGGAGGAGCGGGGAAGACACGGAGAAAACTGTGACAGTGAGTTTTCACTTTTTCAGGCTTATTCCAATAGTAAAGTTTTATTACAGACAGTACTGGTAGTAGTAAGAGTAGCTTTATTTTCTCTATCTATGTCATGCAATGGGATGGACCCATGAAGTACGTAGGAGAGGTGGGTTGCTTGCAATTGGATCATATGGGTAAGAAATGTAAATTACTTTCACCCCTGCCCAAACCCCAGGGCTCTCAGCTGCCTCTGCAGCTGGTAGCTCTGGGGGTGATTTAAAGGGCCTGGCTCCTAGCTTCAACTGAGCCCTTTAAATCCTGATCTAAAAGCCCTGGGATTTCATACCCCCACCTCTTCTGACAGAGGCCACGCCTCTTCCAGTTGAGGCCCCTCCCCCTCTGCAGGACTCTGGAGTAGGGGCAAGTCTTTTAAGTGACTTTCACCCCTGGCCTGGGTTGAAAACACTGCAGCAGACTGTGGGTGAGAGAAACCTCTTCAGCCAGGTTAACCTGATCATTTGTGTCTAGAAAGCGTGCTGTGATTTTGGCTGTTTAGGTAATGACTTGTTTCTGAGGTTCCCATTAAACTCTGTTCTTTGTTTATAATTTTATTCACATTTTCTGTAATCTCAGCCCCTGTGGGTCCTGAGTTGAATCTTACAAGTCTGTAGCATGTACTAGTCTATTTGGGGACATGTTCAGCGGCACAGGCCGGCCACGGGAGTGACTGTGTGTACCTAGCTTGGGAGAGTACTTGGCGAGACTAAAAGCAGGGGTGGTAACGAGGCGCCTCCTGCCCTGGGGGGAGGGGGAGGAATGTGAGGCTGCAGGTGCTGGTCCCTGGAGGAGCCCTGCTCTGGCTGTGTAATAAAACACCCTCCCACGTGTCTAGTGTGAAGCCTGTAGGTGGCGGCGTCACGTCACGGGGAAGGGCGCCCGCTGGGTTCTCCTCTCCAGGTGCTCTTTGTACAAGCGCAGGGGCTGAAGGTGCTAACACCAGGGGCAGAGGAGTGGTTGTGGCTCGCCTCGGGCCTCCGCCCCTAGTGTCTGCTTCGGGGGGTGCGCGCGCAGGTGCTGTGTTTGGTCTGTGTCTGCGCAGCGCTGGACTCCGTGACCGGGTTCCCAACGGGGGGCGGGGCAGCCTGGGCTCGGCGCAGCGCCACAAGCACCTGGGCTGCGAACGATGGGCCCGGGCTCGCCCTGGCGGACGCGGCGCTCAACAATTGGCTCCGGCGCATGCGTGTTTGGGAACAGCGTTCTATTGGGCGCCTGCCTGGCCAATGGGGAGGCGCCGGCGAGGTACAAAGCCGGAAGCGGCTCCCGCGCGGGAGAGCGGCGGTTGCTCCTGCACCCAGAGCAAGGAAGGAGCCGGAGCGGCGCGTGTCCTGCCCGGCCTCTGAGAGCGGCTCGCAGCGCGCTACAGGGCCCGGCATCTGATGAAGGGACGGTACCCAGCCCCCACTCGGTGCCCTGCCCGTAGCTCTGCATTATGCGGGGTGGCAGGGAGGGGAGACGCTGGAGCCTGGGGGTGGGGGAAGCTTTTCAGATCCTCCCCCCCCCACCCCCGGGACTGCCTTCATTCTATGCAGTTCTCTTTTTATAGGCCAGGCCTAGCCTTCACCACCTCCCCGGGCAGGGAGGAACTAAACTATAATCAAAACTCCTTGATCTAAAAAACCTTCCCATAGTTGGGATCCTCCTGCCAGATGGCATGTGGGATATCTCTCATGGTCCATGGAGGTACCAATAAGCTGCTTGGGGGGAGGCAGGGTAGATTTATTAAGAGGATCAAGAGTAGAACATCTCAAATTTGATTGATTGTCTTGTCCTCACACCCCCAGGTTTCCAGGAAGCATCTGAGAATAGCTGGATCTACTCTGGCAACAGAAGAATTAGCATTCACTTCTATGACTTTTCATCCTCTGTTTTGTCTGATCTAACATTGGCACAAGTTGAATACAGATTAAAACAAAACTTTTCTAGTAGACTCAAAATGTAATGTTCAATAGCAATATCATTATTAATATCTAAGTCCAGTACTGATTTAGTAGCAGCCTATTATATTCTTTAATTATCCCCATTTTACAGATGGGAAATAGACATGCTAGGGGCAGAGGAAGAGCAGCCCTTCTCACCAAAAGAAGAAGGGGGAGGAAGAGGCAGTGGGGAAGGCACTTTTTTTCTTGTTGCTTGTGATTGCCCTATATCCAAATTGGCATTATGGCAAGGTTTCCCTGTCTTTGCTGTTTGGAACAAGCTTAGCCCACTACTCCCCCTTGGAAGGCTGTTCCAGAACTTCACTCCTCTCCCCTCAGCCTTCTTTAGCTTAAGCTAAACAAGCCAAGCTCTCACCAGTGCCTGAAAACCTTATTTACTTTACATACAACAATAGTTTAATTATGAAGTATAGCCTTATAGAAAAATGCTAACATGCAGTTCTGATCTCATCCAGTAGAGGGCAGCAGAGAACTCTATCCCTGATAAGACACAGACCTGCAGGGTGCTGAGGCCCCCCTCAGCAATGTCACAAACAAAACAAAAACACAAACTTGCTACAGAGCTGAAGAAAGAGACAGGTGCATTTCAGGGCTGTCTTTTGACCAGCGCCTAGCACAAATCCATGGATTTTATCTTAACAACACAACTTTTCTAAACCAGTCAGTCACCTCCTCTGCTTGCACATAGTGTAAAAGTGGGCTCTGAGAGTTACTGCTGAAAAGAGTAGAATGAAGCCAGCTTAGCAGCCCCCAGCCACAATCTTCCCCAAGGGCTGTTTTATTAGTTTTCCCCCAAAATCAGTTGGGTTCAGCAGTGGGTGACTTAAACAGAATTACTCTGTAGTAACACAGATTTAAATGAAACTAGCTCAATCCCCTTTTCATTCCACCACTAGGCATGACTCAATGAATTTATGTGGTGGGAATCTGCTGGACAAAAGCAGCCAGACAAACACTCCCCCAGCCCAGTACACTGACAATTCTTCTCAACTGAGCATTGGAATTATTTTGTTCATCATCATCTCTGGAAAAAAGCAGCAGGATTCCTGGCTTGCAGCTAGGAGAATTACTTCCATAACAGAGTTAAAAACCTGATATCAGAATGTAGCAAGAAAATATATCCATTGTACAACAACATGGAGTTTAACTAGTCTGACCTCCTGTATGGCAGGCCATCGGCACTACCATTCCAGGCCACAGGGGAAGGTGAAGAGGCCCTGGCCCACTGTACCCAGTATCTAGAATACATCAGGGGAGGGGGGCAGAGTTCCACCACAAACTGGAAATATGGAACTCCTAGGAGTTGAGTGACAGGGCTGGTTAATCATGAATGGCAGCATGTGGGGTTCAGTTTCACCAGTCTTTCCCAGCAGGGGGTGCTACCCATAAAGTTATCCTATACAAGCAGCTGGGAAAAGACTGACCAAGTGTGAAAAATCAGGACACTTCCTTTTTGGGGTGGATGGGTGTATATAAGACATGTGTGTAGGGGGTGGGTTTTTTGTTCCAGGTTTATCAAGAGCTGGGTGAGTTGTACTGTGGAGGATTCAGGGCAGGATGTATCTTGTCTACAGTTACTCTTGACAGGCAGGGCCAGGCAGCCACTGATTGCAGTGGCAATAATGCAGGAACTGCCAGACTGGATCAGGTCCATCTACTCTGGCCAGCACCAGATGCTTCAGGGGAAGATGCAAGAAATTACTCAACCTCCTGGGGGGGCACGTGTGAGCCCAAGACATGCAGAGCACCTGAAACTCCCATTTACGCAGGGATCCCTGTTTTTTTTCTGCCTCAATTCAGCTCCTTTCTACTGACAGCCCTCTGCCAAAAGGCAGGCTGCTATGTGGTTGAGCTGGTATCCTCTGCCTTAACCTGCAGCTAAGCCCTTCATTCCTCTGGCAGCTTTCGCAGGCAGCCGAGACTAGAGCACGTAAAAACTGTGGCAGAGCAAAACATACATAAGGAAGCTGATACCTCAGTTGGAAAGCATCTTCAAGCAGGCGGGGACATGCCACTCCTCTCTGCAGTGCCTCTCCCACTTGGCTTAGATGGCATGTATCTTTCTGCTCTCTTCTGCACCCACCCTAGCAACGGCCCTTCAGTGAAAGGACTTGCATGAGCTTTTTCCTGACCAGCCCTTCTGAATCACAACTGAAGGCTATAAACATCCAGGAGATCCTTTTAGCTCAGCTAGGGAACGAGCACCAGCATGGAGTCACTGGCATGCAAGCATACTTGGCCTTGGTTCCAGGCATTATTGTGCATGCAACTGATTTTACTTAAGCACCGAATTTTCTGTCTGTACAGCACCTAGCACAACGGGGCCTGGTCCGTGACTTGTGTGAGGCTCTGCATGGATTAGAACCCAAGTCTGCAGGATGGCCAATGCCTCCACGCTGCTACCCGGTAGCCATGATAAGGCAGTGTACACCACCATAGAAACCCTATGGAGATAAATACCACCTCAGAAGACCAGGCTGACAGCTTTGGCCCCTCATTGGTCCAGGTGCCCCCATTTAAGCCCAGGAGCAGTGCCTGTGCAACAAGGTGGTTTCCCGTGAGCTACAGTGATGGACTTGGCTCTGGTTCCTGGCCCTGGCTCTGACCAACATTGTTCCAACCACTATGCCTGACTGCTGTAGCCCACATTAGGTGGTACTAGGGTTGCCAACTGTTAAAGATTAATCTTTAACAGTTGGCAACCCTAGGTGCTATCGCAGGGAAAATCATAAATAGTAATGAACAACAGATACTGAAATAAACCCTGTGACAGGACACAGAAATGATCTTCTCTATCTTCATACCAAACCCACCAGGATTCTGAGGAACCATCTTCACCAGAGAAAGCTGCACGTCTGGATCACGTGCTAGTGGGCCCCCACCCCTATGCCAACCGTCCACTTGCAGAGCAGATGGAGAGACCCCCAGGGCACTCATGGCAGCTCTCTCTCTGACCCGAAATAGCGGATGACCTGTGTCATCCCTGGGTGAGCCCTCTCAATGGACCGTGCCAGTTGGCTTCTAGCTGATGGCGCTGGCCCTGCTTCCTTCACAGCATGCAGTGTTGGTTCCAGGGGGCTCTTGCCAAGAGCGGCTGGTTGGAATTCTTGCTACCTGGTGTTTGCCAGGTGAACAGAAGTCTGCTCTGTCTGTTAATCTGGGAAGTCCCCATGGGCTGAAGCTGCAGTGAAGTCAATAATTCAGTGCTGATTTACCCTGGCTGAAGTTCTGGACCTGTGAACCAAAGCGACTGTGATGTCCCCAAGATATCAGACATTCTGCTGAGGAGGTGAGCGACTCAACACAAGACAAACAGAGTTATATCTTTAGAAACATTCTTCATTACTCTCTAGATGAGCACACTAGCCTGTCGGGGCTGTATAATTAAGCCAAATGCCCAGTGGTCAATGTTGAGTAATTTTGATGAATAGATTCTTGGTCTGCAGCTTATTCAACAGTCCATTGCATGTGCTGGATATCCAAAATTGAACCCAAGCTGGTTGGTTCTGATGGGGGACACAGATCTCCTGGCACTGGTACCATTCCATTCCATTCCTTGGCCAGATTAAGCATCAATTTTCCAGCAGGAATATTCACTGCAAACCCTTTAAAATTTGCAGTTTCCACCAGCCACTCCTGCCAGTGACCTAAGTCACCAAAATATTCATGGAGGGTGAAACCTGCTTTGCATAACATGATGTCTGTCCATCACTGAAGTCCCACCTAACCCTTTAGACCAGGCCTGCACAACTCGTAAAGCGGCGAGGGCCACATTACTCCAAAGAAAACAGCGGAGGGCCAAAACCGCCCAGCCCTGCAGAAACAAACCTTCCTTTCCCAGTGCCGCCCCACCAAAACAGCTGTGGGCCAAAAAAGAAGGGTCAACCAGAGGCTCCCAGCTGAAGAGCTCTCAGGGTCAAATTAAAGGGCCCGGGGCTCCGGCGGCTGCGGGAACCTGGAGCTTTGTGGGGCAGGGATTTAAAGGCCCCAGAGCTCCTGCTGCTGAGGGGAGCCCGAGCCCTTTAAATCCCAGCCCCAGCACATCTGTAGAACTGATAAATGAAATTGTTTTTAATTGTTCACTTTATTAATGTAACTTCTGTTCACCATTCACTACACTTGCCTATACTGTAACTTCTGTTCCATATTGTAATTCAAACCCCATTTTAAAACACTCACTCCATTTTGTAAAAGCTTCCTCTAACCTTCATTTTTGCAAACCTTGTTGTAATCTTATTAGTTTAGTTTAGATGTGTGAATGAGGTATGTATGAATGATGGAATCAACCTCCAGCCCCAGCCTGTCCTGATGAGATAAAGTTCAAATACCAACGGCTGAAGACCTAGACAACAGCCCTAAACAAAGTAAGAAGCATCCACCCTAAAAAGAAAAGGACAACAGAAGGAAGATCAAAGCCAGGTCCAAGGCTGAAAGTCACGCCTGCAATTGATGGGTGATCAATCTAAACCCAGAGGCAGCGTGACACAGCAAGACCTATAGACTTTGAATCCAAACTAAAAGCCTATAAAAAAGAAGGGTGAGATGAGAGACTCTAGGTAACATTCTGCTGCCAACATGGAAGAACATCGGTGCCCAACAGAGATCCAGCTCAGCCTTGTGCCCAGCTTTCCTGGCCAGTTAGCTGCCACAAGCTACAAACCCAAGCTGCAAAATCAAGCCATGAACTTAAGCTATCTTCAGAAACTATGCAGCAGCTGCAGAACACCTGATGAATGTGGGGGTGTGTGTGTATAGGTATTAGGTATAATGTGTGTGTGTAAGAATTAAGATATTAGTTATTAGTCATAAATTGTTATCATAATAAATGTGGCATCTTTGTCTTGTCCCCTTTAAAAAGATCCTGCTGGTTTTTACTGGTCTAATATAATTGGTACAACACATCCACTGGAGCCGCCGCCAGGATTCAAAGGGCTCGAGGCTGCCCGTGGTGGCAGGAAGCCCTGAGCCCTTTAAATCTCAGCCACGGCCGAGAATCTCTGCAGGCAGCTCAGAGCCCTTTGAATCCTGTCCGCAGCAGGCAGAGCCGGCTTTAGGAAGTGCAGGGCCCAATTCGAACATTTTCGGCGGGGCCCCGGCAGGGATGACTGAAAGAAAAAATAGCCTTCCATTTCTTAGCAACCGGTTCCCTATAAAAAGTTCTGCCACAGTATGTATTTTTTGTACTAATGTCCGTATTTTCCTCCTGGATGGTGATTTAAGTTCCAAAAAGCCTGACATGTCCAGGAAAGTACAGACGTATGTTAACCCTACCTAAAGTTCTTTTTAAAAAAGATGTGTCTGAACTAGAAATGAGCTCCGCCACTCCCTGAGGGTGTGCTAGGGTGCACATGTGGGTCCCAACTGCTCCCTGCCCTCCTCATTGAAGCAGGTGTGCAGGGTTACTTCCCTGGAAACTACAGGGCACCAGTGGACATGGGGCTGGCTGGAGGTGGGGGGGGCTGGCTGGTTGGCTGGAGACAGGAGTTGGTGCAGGCAGGGCAGGAGGTGCGGCAGGGGTTGGCTGCGGGCAACTGGTGCAGGTACAGGGGGTACAGCCCATCCTGTATGGTGAGTGCCCCCGCCTCCTGCCTCCCCCACCAGGGTAGCAGTAGCAGCCTATGGCTCAAGAGCTATTTAAAGGGCCTGGGGCTCCCCTGCCCCAGCACTCTAAATAGCTGCAGGAGCCCTAGTGAAGTGGTGAGGCTCCAGGGGCTATTTAAAGGACCAGGGCAGCAAAGGCATCTGGAGACACCCCCCCCCCACTACCCCAGGGCTCTGGGGGTATTTAAAGGGCCCGGGGCTCCCTTCTTCTACCGCCCCAGCCCTTTAAATAGCTATGGGAACCCTGGGGAAGTGGTGGGGCTCCGGTGGCTATTTAAAGGACCGGGGTAGTAGAAGCGACGGGAACCCCGGACTTTTTAAATAGCCCCCAGAGCCCCACAGCCCTACCTCAGGGCTCCAGCAGTGGTGCTGTGGTGGCAATTTAAAGGGCCTGGGAGCCCCCTGGGGAAGCTGGGCCACCCTGCTACAGTGCACTGGCTTTTGCCGGTACACCGCACTGGGGCATGGGCATGTGGCCCTGTTAGGGGCTGGCTGATTCAGGGGAATTGGTTGAACTGGCCTAAAGCCAGCCCTGGCGGCTGAGATTTAAAGGGCTCTGGGCTGCTCGCAGCAGTGGGGAGCCCAGAGCCCTTTGAATCCTGCCGCGGGCCTTATGTTGTGCAGGCTTGCTTTAGACCAAGGGTCTTAAGCAATACTCAGATCTTGTGCTAATTCTCTGCATAGGGAGTGAATTTCATAGTCACAGAAATGGGTTTTGAAGTACCTACCCAGCTCTGTCTCCAAACCTGAACCCATCACAGCTGTTAACTTGCCCCAGAATGGCACAAGGTTAGAAAATTTCTAAGTAACCAGTATTTCGTCACAGTAATTCCATGCAGGACAAAAAAAAATAAAAATAAAAAACCCACCCAATGTAACCACAGCCTGCTGGACACCCACTTAAATAAATACACAGTATTAAGTGGAAAGCATGCTGTTATTCCCAACAGCACTCTGCTGCCTAATCAAATCCAACTGTAAGTGGCACGTAACCACTGCTACTTCCTCCTCCAGCCCATATCCTCAAGCTTGAAATACCTCTGCAGCAGATGCCCAGGCAAGATTGCAGGCTAGCTGCAAATAGGGCATGCATCGTACATGCTTCCTGTCTGCTCCACAGGGCCACCCAGAGGATTCAGGGGGCCTGGGGCAAAGCAATTTTGGGGGCCCCTTCCATTAAAAAAAAGTTGCAATCCTATATTCTCGTGGGGCCCCTATGGGGTCCGGGGCAAATTGCCCCACTTGCTCCCACCTTGGGCGGCCCTGTTGCTCCAGTGCCTTCAAGACACGTCCCACTGGTTCCAGTAATGTGGTTTCTGCAGTTCATCCTGGATCTGCCTGGAGCCTAAACTGTCCATGACGTTACGCAGAGGCTATGGAAGCCAAGCAGAGCATGCTTGGTCTACCATAACTTGGCCAAACTAGTAGTTTTCCTGTAGAATACATTACTAGCTGCATAGTGCCAAAACCACCCTAGCACAGGTTGCTATGAGTTTTGCCTTGAAGAAGCTGTGACATATTTTGACATTTAAGAGGTCCACGTCATAAAATTACTGCAATTGGAGATGAAAATGGCCTACTAAAGTCACCCAGGCCATCCCTGATCCATAATGCACGGGCTGTAACCTGTAGTATATTCCCAAATGCTTAGTCTACTCCTCTTTGAATTATTCAAGCAAAGGGACTTCTATTTCTTTAACGTGGAACAATTAGTCAAGCCTCAATCCGGTACCAGAGGCAAGACTTTCTGCTGGAAAGGGGTAAGGAGAGTCACATTTAGAAGCTTCAGGCATAAACAACTTAAATCTTTATATGAACCAAGGAAATCTAAAAGAGATGGAGGACTGGACACCTCCAGGGGTTGGTAATTGGGTACAGAACCTTTTGCCTATCAAGCAACGGTTCAAATTTGTCCAGTCTGCTAGAGACCTAAAAGTCAGCAAGGCAAATTGCACAGTAATGAACGTGGCAAAAATGCCTTGATAGACAGCTCTGATGATTGGGCCAGCTGAGTACTTTGCCAAATCTCATGACTTTAGGCATTTGGGGTATTTTTAAAGCCCCAGCTACTGGAGTCCTGTGATTACATGAGACCATCAGCTTTCATTTAAAACAAAAAGGAAGTTTCTAGCCATTGCGTTGGATGAGAAAAGCTTGACAATGTGAATCCTAAAAGGGTCACACTAAAAGGCAAATAAAAATCTCCAACAGTTATTATTTTCTAAAAATCTCATGATTTTAGGGAACCTGTCTCATGACATTTGGATGGTTGGGATTGGCAATACTGCAGCTGTAATGGGCTTGGAGAAAGCAAAATACTAATAACTGTATTTCTTTCCCCTTCCTATATCTCTGTTTACCTTTCTGCTGTGCTGGAGACCACAGACTTTGTTGTTTTCAGGACTTTCAGATAGATAGGTAGATCGACCGATAGATAGATATTATACAGAGTGAAATTTCTGATAGGAGAGTGACAAAATCTGTAAAGGAGAACACTTACTAAATATAACTACCTATATCTGATATGTAAGAGTTTTCTTATAACTCATGAAGCAATTGTGAATATTCTCCATAACGACTCTTTTAAAAACACTTTCGGGGGGGGTTCCGCAAGTTTTAGCCCTTGTTACTATCACAAGTTCAAATGCAAAATATACGTATGTGCGCACACACACTTCCTCAGGGCCCTTCACTGGGAGAATTTAACCTTCCTGGTCTTTGGGAAATGGTGGCCAAACTGTCTCTAGGCCAGGGCACGACAGAGTCTCAGAAATGGCAAGCTGTAGTTTGCGCAGCCTGCAGCAATTGTAATTCTCTTTTCTAATGGGGGGGAGGGAGGAGCCCGCAGTTTACGTCCATCAAAGTGGCAAAGTCTCTGGAATACAACCTTACTGCAGGCCTTCCTGGTCTTTGCATTGCTCCACAGCTGAGTTCTCCAGCATTGCTCTTGCTCTGCCTATTTACAAAACCCTCCTCCTCCCCTTGAGTTCCCATTGGCTCCACTCTCAAAAGAGTGATCCTGGGTGTGTCCCAGGCTGCTTGCCCACAATGGAAATCACTCATATCGCTTCAGTGAGCTAATGAACACACCTCGTACCCATCACACTCAATTTCTGGCTGAGTCTGGTCCATCCAGCAGAATCATCCCACCCATCTTTGGCAAGTCTGCAGACAAAGTCTCCTAATACAAGACCTCCCCCATATATCCTTCCCCACTGCTTCTTCCCTTATTAGAATAATAAACTCATGGAACTGGAAGGGAATTCGAGAGGTCATCTAGTCCAGTCCCCTGCACTCAAGGCAGGGCTAAATATTATCTAGACCATTCCTGACAGCTGTTTGTTCAACCTGCTCTTAAAAATCCCCAATAATTGAGATTCCAAAACCTCCCTAGGCAGTTTATCCGGTGCTTAACGTCTCTGACAGTTAGGAAGTTTTTCCTAATGTCCAACCTAACTGCCCTTGCTGCAATTTAAGCCCATTGCTTCTTCCTCTGTCCTCAGAGGTTAAGAAGAAATTTTTTCTCCCTCCTCCTTGTAACAAGCTTTTATGTACTTGAAAACTGTCCTCTCTCAGTCTTCTCTTCTCCAGACTAAACAAACCCAATTTTTTCAATTTTCCCTCATAGGTCATGTTTTCTAGACGTTTAATCATTTTTGTTGCTCTTCTATGGACTCTCTCCAATTTGTCCACATCTTTCCTGGAATGTGGCACCCAGAACTGGACGCTTCAGCTGAGGCCTAATCGCGCAGAGTAGAACAGAAGAATTAATTCTCATGTCTTGCTTACAATACTCCTGCTAATACATCTGAGAATGATGTTTGCGTTTTTTGCAACAGCGTTACACTGTAGACTCATATTTAGCTTGTGATCCACTATGACCCACAGATCCCTTTCCGCAATACTCATTCCTAGGCAGTCATTTCCCATTTTGTATGTGTGCAACTGATTGTTCCTTCCCTAAGTGGAGTACTTTGCATTTGTCGTTATTGAATTTCATCCTATTTACTTCAGACCATTTCTCCAGTTTGTCCAGATCATTTTGAATTTTAATCCTATCCTTCAAAGCACTTGCATCCCTTCCCAGCTTGGTATTGTCTGCAAACTTTATAAGTGTACTCTCTATGCCATTATCTAAATCACTGATGAAGATATTGAACAGAACCGGACCCCAGAACTGATCCCTGCGTTATGCCCTTCCAGCATGACTGTGAACTACTGTTACCTCTTCTCTGGGAATGATTTTCCAAGCGGTTTTGCACCCACCTTATAGTAGCTCCATCTAGGTTGCATTTCTCTAGTTTGTTTATAAGAAGGTCATGTGAGACAGTATCAAAAGCCATACCAAAGTCAAGATATACCACATCTACCACTTCCCCCCTATCCACAAGGCTTGTCAAAGAAAGCTAGCAGGTTGGTTTGACATGATTTGTTCTCGACAAATCCATGCTGACACTTATTTATCACCTCATTATCTTCTAGGTGTTTGCAAAATCCACAATCACACATACACAGATCATATATGGTGCTAATTGCTGCTTGCTTCCCATAGGAAAACTCAACAGCAAGGCCAAAGATTGAATGCACCATGCAAGCTGATATCCCCTCACACTGCTAGAGGTGATGACTTCCCACCACAAGAACAAGCTATAATCGGACTGCTGAGTCTCTTGTACTCAACTCTGGGCTTAACAACCCAGCTATGGCCTGTGCACATTTATAAAGCCCTCAGTTGCTGGTGGTTAGGACAGATGCATCCCAGCACTCTGCAGTGGGAGATCGCCTCCGTTGAACTTGGATATTTGGTGAGATCTTAAGCAACTCTCTGGCTTTCAATTTCAGGAGGGAAGCTCTGAGTCTTCTGATAACTGAGTCTAGAAGCTGTATGCCTGGGGTTGCACTTGCAAGTGGAAGACCACCTCCAACCACAACTGGGGCCAGTAGGAACTGCTGGAACTCAGCACCTGGGAAAATCAGGCCTGTGAATACCTAAATCACATGGTGTCACTTGCAATCTCCAATGAGATGGTTCCAGTGCTACTCATCAGAACAAACCTCCTTTTCTGTCTGCAAGCCATTGGCTAACACTCATCCATGGATGACCAATCTCTGCTCGTTATCACCCTCAAGCTGCTCTCCTGATGAGCGGTGGCATCTGTTAAAAGAAAGTGTGGGGACTGAGCTTGCAGAACCTAAGACCTAGAAGTTTGGCATCTCCACTTATCTGAGACACAGGGCAGAATCTGCAGGCTGGTAAGTGAGATTGTGAAGAGAGGAATGTGAAGATTACATCATACAGGGCATGCCTGTAATTTATTTCTCCCCACGGGAAGAAGAGCTTGGATGCAGCTCCCAGTAAGGCTCCCTGCTTCTTACCCACTTTTCTAGTTAGATTAACTGATACACAAGGTGGGGAAGTAACTCCTGCAAGGTCACGAACAATTAGTGGCTCAACCACAATTAGAAGCCTGGATCTTCCTGGCATCCTGTTACACTAGATCCTGAAGTATTCCTCACTTCCTAACTCAGGAGAGAGCCGTAGCCAAGACTTCCTGGCAGGCTGCAGGCAAATCAGGCAGGGGAACAGCCAGGTTGGGAGGCGTGGTAGCCACCTAAACTTGGAATCCAGCCATTTCTCCAGCCGGGAATAGATTTACAGATGTTGGTTTCTTCAGACTGGTTGGACTAGCTTTGCACTTTGCTTCCTGAACGGTTCAGATAGCTGGATGTTGGGGCTGCATGGAAAGACGGGTGTTATGTAGGAGCGACAAGGGTATGATCATCACCACCATCATCCAAGTGATTTATCACCAGCACCTTGTGGAGATGTATAATCCCCTCAGTTCTAGCCCCATCCAAGTCAAAGCATTCAAAAGTCACCGGATGTCTCCATGCAAAGAGCAAACATTCACTGAATTCTGCACCTTGCTTATTTACGGGTGGATCATCATGGGGGTTTGAACCCAGGACTTTTCCATTTAAAAGTACGAGCTGCTACTCCCTAACCAAAATCCCTAATACTAAAAGCCTATCCCCTCTGAAGTCAACGGGAGTTTTGCCATTGACTTCAAGACAAAAGACTTAGGGTGAAATCCATTGGAATTTGCAGATGAGCCGTAAACTTCCTTATGCGATCCTTCTGCCAGGTGGAGCCAGCAGCAACAAGGGCCAGGTTCAGTATCTAGGGGTTCCTTTTCACCAACAAAACCGGCTCAAGCTCCCACCCAGTGACCTGGGACAATTACACACCATCCCCATGGCGCCTCTAAGAGGCAATACTTCCCCTTTCTCAAGCACAGAATCTGAGTGTAGCAAAAACTTGGAGGGAAGTAACTCAGCATTAATTTGGGAAAACACTGCAAACAGGGTTCATAAACATAAACCATGAGCAAAAGACTCATCCCCAAATAAATTGGGCAGTGTCCTTTTCCCCTCAGGTCCTTAAGTCCAATAACCCAAAAGTCCCTTTAACGTGCCCGTCCCTTCTCTGCACCCCACTCATAGTTGCTGTCCTTGGCCAATGCAGCACTAGAGTTCAGAGGTTCATCCGCAGAGTTCAACTCCCACCCTGGAGGCACCTTGCACGCTCTGCTGCTTAAGCACTTGCTCATTGCCCTGCCACGCCACTGTGGCACCTCTCTGCGGGGCTCTACTCAGGCCCTGTCATAAACAGACAGTAAAGAGTTAAGAAGTTCACCTAGCCTAGCTGACACCTGACCAGAGGAACCAATGCGGGGACAAAATGGTTCACCCAGGAAGGAGGGAAGAGTCCTTTCTTCAGTCAGTTCATTAAGTTGTGTGCTGGGAAGAAAAGATCCAGAAATCAGACTCCTATCAGGGTAGTGAGTATTATAGAAGGAATAAATTAGCTTATGTTTATTTCCTTTTGTGACTTTGTCTTTTTGCATTAGAGGGATAATCAAATTGGGTTTTCTTTTGTGTAACTAAGGTTTTGTCCAGGGGAACATTCTCTGTGTTTTGAACCTGTTGTGTGTGAGAGTAGCTGGTATGCTAATCTCTCAGAGGTATTTCTTTTACCTCTTTTCCTTAATTAAAAGTCTTCTTTTTAAAAACCTGATTGATTTTTTCCTTGTTTTAAGATCTAAGGGGTTTGGATCGGTGTTCACCAGAAAATTGGTGAAGAAGTCTCTCAAGGTACCCAGGGAAGGGTTACAGTACTTGGGAGGGAAAGATTTTTTTGGGGGAAGACAGAGTTTCCCAAATGACTCATAAACAGCTGTTTTAAATGATTTGAGTGGTGGCAGCAACCAGATCTAAGCTGGTAATTAAGCTTTGGGGTTCTCATGCAGGTCCCCACATCTGTACCCTAAAGTTCAGAGTGGGGGTGAAACCTATGACAGGCCCTCTCCGCCAGCCACCTTGCTGGCCGCTTGCCCCACCTCTCTGCCAGCCAGCCATTCATCAAGATGTCTTCAGGGCCCACCACTTAACACAGCTCTGTGGGATGTAACAAGACTTTCCTTTGAGTCTAAATTAGCTCTTTTATTATACCGTGGAGAGAGGAAGGATCAAATGGTGTCTAGGACTCTTAAACAGGGCCCACACCAGAAGCTAAAAGTACCTGTCCCCAGGGCTGGCTTTAGCAAGTGTGGGGCCCGAGTCTTTGGCAGCACTTTGGATTGCCGCACTCTGGCCTGGGGCGTGGGGCTTGCAGCGCTCCCATTGGGGAAGGGAGGCCACGGGGATTGCTGCGCTCAGGCTAGTGCTCTGGCTGGGGGAGTGGGGCTGCAAGGCTTGCCACGCTTTGCTGGGGAAGCGGGTTGCGGGGCTCCAGCCGGGGTAGCAGGGCCACAGGGCTTACCACGCTCTGGCAGGAGGAGCGGGGCCATGGGCTTGCAGCGCTCTGCCCGGTGCTCTTGCTGGGGTAGCGGGGCCGTGGGGCTTGCCGCGCTCTGCCCGGGGTTGCGAGACCACAGGACTTGCAGCACTCTGCCTGGCGCTCCAGCCCTGGGAGTGGGGCCGTGGCTTGCTGCGTTCTGGCTGGGTGCGGGGCCTTCTTAGGCGCGGGGCCCGATTCGGGGGAATCGACCTAAAGCCAGCCCTGCCTATCCCCACCCTCTCAACTCATTGGGTTTTCTTGTGGCACCTTGGAGACGAACAAATTTATTTGGGATAAGCTTTCATGGGCTAAAACCCACTTCATCAGATGCATGGAGTAAAAAATACAATAAGCAGTATATATATATGAAAGGATGGAAGTTGCCTTACCAAGTGTGTGGGGGGTCAGTACTAATGAGGTCAATTCAATTAAGGTGGAAGTGGCCTATTCTCAACAGTTGATTACTTTTGTAGTGCTAATGAGGCCAGTGCAAGTCTAGGAGTGGCTGGGTCACTACAAAAAGAAAATTTCCCTCTGCTGATACTCATACCTTCTTGTCAACTGTTGGAAATGTGCTAATTTATATACTGCCTTGAGAAGGAAGAATTTAAGGATGCATTCAATTTAATATCAAATTAAATAATGCAAGGAGCATTGCACTGATTGTATTTGTCGCAGTCCTATTTAATTCAGTAAAACCATCCCAGTCTGTAATAATACCTAGCTCTTATATGATGCTCTTCACCATAGATCTTTTAGCACTTTACCAAGGAATCAATATCATTAGCCCCATTTTACAAATGGGAAACTGAGGCACAGAGAGATGAAGTGACTTACCCAAGGTCACCAGCAGGCCAGTAGCAGAGCCAGGAAGTGTAATGTAGCTGAAGTTGCTGTAGAATTTGCCATCTGTTGTGCTGGAGTACTGAAATATCAGGAACCTTGGTGCAGAATTTAGGTCAAGCTCATGTGGTGATAGGGGTGGTGGGAGGGCTTTGCAGAGATGTGCTCCTCTGATCCATAAAGGCCTGAAGTACTGCAATTGGCATCTCCTCTTCCACTGCAAATAGGTAGTATTGCCAACCTCAAAAATCAGGATATACCGCCTTCAAAATAATAATAATTAAAAAAAAATATCACAAGGCTTAAAAATCATTAGTTTAAAAAAACGAGGGGGAGTGTCTTTTTTATTTGCCTTCTGCATTATGAGCCTTTAGGGTGCATGTTTTCCAGTTTTCTTCTGCAGCTATGAGGGCTAGAGGTTTTGTTTGTTTGGTTTTTAAAGGAAAGCTGAGGTGGGGCTTGAAGAAAAACCCACTAACTTTATGAGAGTTGTCAGCACCCACTGAGTGAGGCTGGAGAGAGGCTGGGGGAATGGAAGGCAGCTCAAAATGTCTTTGGGCAGTGGTGGCACCTCTGAGAGGGGTGGGCGTTGCTATGTGTAGGCTATGACTGGATTTTAAGACAATCCCCCACTCATACATTTGGATCCCTTCGATGCTCCTGTAGCTAGAACCAGATCCTCAGCCGATGTAAATCAATGTAGCTCCGCGTGACTCTGACTCTTCCCAGCTGTAACTAGTACAACACGGACCCTAGCCCCGCCTCCCGAACTCTGGGGAAATTTCAGACTCCAACACCTGGCTTTTCTCTCTACAGTGAGCTGCTGACGGTCACCAACCCCAGATCCAAACACCCTCAAGCACTGGGATGGGTTGGGCTCTGAAACCCTGGGACTTATTTCTAACTTATTTGAGCTTGGTTCATGGGGTTCCGTCCATTGGCCTAAAGGCAAATCAGTAACTGCAACGTTCTGCTGCCCCAGGTGGCCACTGGTTCTGGCTGCATGGTGGAACTGGTGCATATGTGCTACCTAGTTTAAAGGCATCTCCTTCAGCTGGATCCAGCCCTTGGGATGCCATGTGCCTTTCACCCACTCACTCTGCCCTGCTCCGGGTTGTAATACAGAATCCAAAGCTCCAGGAATAGCGGGGGGGGGGGGGCATGAATTTACCTCACCCACCACTTCACATTAGACATTCACCGCTAAGCACTCTGCCTCCATCCCGGGGTGGTTTCAAGTGAATCTAGTTTCTTTGTGCTTGGGCTTGCCCAGAGCCTCTACAGGTTTTTGGCGTCAGTAACTCCCCCCCTTGCAAACTCACGGCTTCGATTTCAATGGGGGGCAGGACCCCGAGACTCAATTAGGGCCTTTCCCACAGCATGGAGACGATAAGGCTGCACATACTTTGTCGGGCCTAATGGAGCGTCACCATAGTAATGGAGCGTGGTGACCTGCAGGCAAGGGAGAATTTGCAAAGGGAGCTGTTGCTTCCAGGCCTCTGGACAAAACAACCCCTACAATACAACGACTCAGGCTTAATGAGGCTGTCAGGCAAAATCCTCATTAGGCTGGGGCTGCTGCTTGAAACAGACTGTGCTGTTAATGGCCCCCTGCCAAAGAGGATGCTGGGTACCAACATATTTCAGTAACATGGCTCAATCCTGTGCAAGCTTCTGAGGCCTGTATCCTCAAGTTATTTAGCTCCCTAACTTCAATGGAAGAGGGGCAACTTCCACTGACGTTAAAAATCTAAATACCTTTGAGGTTCTCTCCTCTCCCACCGACTTTAAGGGGAGGGAAGATGCTTGTCCCCTTGCTGGACCAGTGTTCCCCTACCCCCCCTTTCCTCACTGGGATTCTATTATGTTTTAGGCTGGGACTGTCTAAGGGGCCACAGGGAATTGGGCACCTGACTCTGGATGCTCCTTTGAACACCCTAGCTTGAAAGCATTGATAACCCAGGGAAAACTCTGGAGAAATTCTCTCACCACACCAGCTTCTCCTCTCACCCTGCTGTGACGCAAATATAGAATCAAGGCTGGATGGGACCCCCAGAGGCCATCTCATCCACCCTCACCCCCATGCCAAGGGAGGATTAAGTACTCCTGAGAACTGCTTTGATTTCCAGAGTCACTCCCCATTTACACCTGGGTCAAGGAGATCAGAATTAGGACCAGGCCCTCTGATTATTATTTTTCCAGGAACCAAAGATGTGCTGAGAAATGAGAATTCTGCCTTGGAAAGTACAGAGTGAGGGTTTGGGGACATGTTTCCATCAGGCAATGTCCCAGCTGCACCACGCATGGAGTAAAGTATTATTCAAAGTGTAGCAGGCAAAGGGGACAGGATCAGGTCCAAAACGAATCTAGGAAACAATGATAAAACATACCAGGATCAAATCTGGCTCTCAGTTACACTGGTGTAAATAGGGCTGTGACGTTATGAGTGTAATATAATATCTCATTGAAAGATGACAGGGCCAGAAAGAGTTAATTGACTCACCTCACCGACTGACCTGACCCATGGGTGAACCTTAAGAACTGGTTAGCAAGATATGTAAATGAATAGAGCTTTGAAATGCATGTCTGCATTGTTAGAGGTAGAAGGGTACATGTTTGCTCAGGTCTTGGGATGCCAGCAAACAAGCCTTGTCTATTGCTATAGTTTTAATTCAAAGATCAAAAACGGAATTTTAGCATTTATGATGATACTTGAGTAAAATAGTATTATTGTCTATGTGTCTCTTTGAAGGTTGTGGTAACCTGTATCTGAACTGTTTAATGGATAAATTACTCTGTGCTAATTGCCAGGATGTTTGGGAGAAGGAGTTAAGCCTATTGTTTTCTCAGGCCAAAAGGCTGCTGGAAATGTATAAGAAGCCTGGGACACAATCCTTCTTCATCTCAGATCTGCTTTGGGTTTCAAGAAGGGGAAACCTTAAGCCACAAGGATTGAGATCCCCAGTCATTGACTGGAGCCACCCTGAATATGGACATTGGACTATAACCTATGGACGATTTCTAAAAGGACTTTTGGCTACTACAAGCTCACCTCTACTATGTATCTGAACCTCAAGAATTGAATTCAAGTCTGTATGTATATTGATCTTTTAACCAACACTCTCTCTCTTTTCTTTTCTAATAAATTTTAGCTTAGTTAATAAGAATTGGCTGTAGCATGTATTGTGGGTAAGATCTAAGTGATAACTGGACCTGGGTATGTGGCTGATCCTTTGGGATTGGAAGAACCTTTTCTTTTATATGATGAAGTAAGATTTTCAGGAATCATCATCATATCTGACAGGTGTGTCTGGACGGAGGCCTGAGGCTGGGCACTTTAAGGGAACTGCATGGTTTGGACTTCTAAGTAACCAGTGAGGTACTATAGAAGCTGTTTTGTGCTGGCTTGGTAAATCTAAGTATTGGAATAACCACCAGTGTTTGGGGTTTGTCTGCCCTTTTGTTTGCAGTTCACCCTGATTGAGTGACCTCAGCTGGCTCCCACGGGCAGCACCGTCACAAGGGCATAACTCCACTGAAGTCCAGAATGGAAGGACAGTTTCGGAACAAGGCATTAGACAGGGACTCAGGAGAACTTGTCTCTGTCTACACTGCAAAAAAACTCTCAGAGGCCGGGTCAATCGACTGGGCTTGCGCCACGGGGCTTACACAGCAGGGGGAAGAGGTCAGAGCCTGGGCTCCAGCCCAAGCCCAAAACATCTACACTGCTATTTTCAGCCCCATAACGTGAGCCCTGTGAGCCTGCGTCAGTTGAGCCGGGCTCTGAGATTCATGGACACTGTTTCTGCAGTGTCAACGTACCCACAGACCCTCAGGGTGACTTTGGCCAAGTCACGTAGGGCCCTAATTTAAAAATGGGACCCCCTGGGTGGGAAGCACGTATGAAAATCAGGACCATTCATCTCTCTGTTCCTCAGTTCCCATCTATAAAATGGGGATAAAAATCTGTCCATCTGCTTTGTATTCCTAGGCACTAAGGCTCAGATCCTCCAAGATATTTAGGTGCCTAACTTCCATGGGCATTAAATTAATCCCTATGCAGGGAGACAGCACAAGGCTTGTGCACCCCTGAAGCCCTTGTGCGTGGGCTTAACTGGTGCCAGCTTTCTGCAGAGGGGCGATTTGCACCCCCAAAATACAGTGAATAATAAAAACAGGCTTGCATTAAAAGCAACAAAAAAATTGGAACACCCCTCGAAAGTAAAGAAAACCATAGGGAGTGTGGAGAAGAGAAAACAAAGGATGAGGGAGAAAACAGGGATGAGGCCTGTCACCAAAATAACTTTTGCTGGGGCATCTAGTTAGTCAGGAGGAGGTCAGCGCAAGCAATTATCCAGTGCTCATGCTAATATGTTATTGCAACCTCCGGAGAGTTGCCTGCTATGAAATCACCAGGGATACACATATTCCACGCGTCGCTGGAAATAGAGCGCAGCCAGATCTGGCTGTAGACAGTCTGCAGAATACCTTTAAAAGAATGAGAGAGTGTCATGTTGGCTGCTGACAGCCGCAACAAGCCTACGAGAGTGAAAAGTAGAGCTGAATGTTTATCCGCTCAGGGTAGGAGTGGCCCTTGAATGGCACAGCTCTGGTTACACTCTGGCATTTCATTCTGATCCTATAGACAGGAGCTACCATGCCTAAATTTAGTGCAATGAAGTGGCCCCATTAGCATCCTGCAAATCTACTCTGTCTGGGGATCCTCGTGCCCCAGCAGCCCTGGCCTTACATGGGAGGAGGCTGGACCTATTCCATCACACTGTTCACACCACCACATCATTTTCGGGGCATGCTAAACCCAGGGCTTTGCAGACCGAGGATGCTGCTTGGTGGTGTTCTCAGGCAGCGGCCAATTAGGAAGGAGGAAGAAGAGAACGAAAGAGCATAGACCCTTCCACTGAGGGCACTTTTCCAGGTCTAGTTAAAGTCGTCCACTTCCTGGACCTACGCCGAGCGCTGCATGTAGAAGACGTAGGCTGGAATATAGTGTGCAGCACACGGGAGAACAGCTGATAGGTACATAGATAACACAGTGATGAGTGCAGTGCAAATTTGATAGATTAGATGGATGCATATGGGAAGGTGCAGATGCTAGTGAAGTTAAACACTGTGGCCCAGCAGGAGTTTTAGGCACCACTTAAGTGGCACATAGACCTTTGCGCTGGCTCTCTGCACAGGAGGGATTGTTTCCCATAGCGAAGGAGGGAGAGAAAGCTTAATTGCTGGAATGGGTTTAACGGAGGAGAAGGAGACTGGCTGGTGCCTGGGGTGAGAGAGGATGTTCCAGGCCACAGTGTCTGTAGACAGAAGGCACAAAGCCAAAGGCAGGGCTAACAGGATCAATATATCCCTATCTGGTGTAAATCACTGCAGCTCTACTGGGAGTCAATAGAGTGATACTGATCTACACCAGCTGAGGATCAGGCCCCAGGCCCACGAGGACAAGTTTGCAGGATCGGGCCCTGCATTAGTAAAACGCAGTCATGGTTTAGAATGGTGTATCTGGAGCTGCAAGGGATCGGGGCAAGGCGTGGAACTGCACCCCCATCCCATCCCCTAGCAAGGGCAGTAAAAGACCCACAGTGCGGCTGCGGCTAGCCCAGGTCAGCTGACTGTATAAAACTGCAGCGTAGACGTTTGGGCACAGGCTGGAGGCTGGGCTTGGAGGCCCCACATGGGGGAGAGTCCTGGAGCCTGAATGCCTACATGGCTAGTTTTTAGCCCTGCAGCCGGAGTCCTGTGAGCCTGGATGCTGAGACTCAGTGCCAGAGCAGACATATCCTTACAGTTCTCACTATGTTGGCCTCAGCATCAGTAGCAAGTCCGTCTCCTCCAGCCCATTATTTGATTACATCATTCTTTTACTGCCCTCTTCCGCTCAGTCAATAAAAGGAGCTTTCAGCTGAAAGGCAGAGGACAAGTGACTTCGCCCTCCGCCTCACAGCTCTGGCAAACTCACGAAGGTCAGGGTGGGTGGTAGCAGTGGGTGGCCCAGAGCAGAGGCTGAGGAGGCAGGAATCAAAAGGAAACACGGAATGTGTGAGTTAATCCCTAGGAAGGCGTTCAAGGAGCACGACGCAGTCCTGGAAAGAGCGTGGAACAGCCCAGCGCTACCCATGTTGTGTGCCAGGGTTATTCTCTCCCCAGTGCATTCAGCAAGTTCACGATGCCCGGTGGAAGCTTTTTTATCTCATCTAGGGGCATTTTTCTAAGGGACCTTTATGATTGCAGGGCGTGGGGGTTTGGAGCAGAACCCAGATCCGAACTTCCCAGCTCTGGTTGACCTCTAAGATACATGGCACTGGGCCCAATTCTCCAGTGCCTCACACCTCAGGCAGGATTCTCCACTCCAGCCGATCTCCGGTTTGCAGCACGCAGCAGCCATGAGAATTTGGCGAGTACACAGTGCTACCCAATCAGAATGTGAGCAATGCGCAGCAACCTGGCTCCGGTGCAAATGACAACACAACGTGCAAGGGGGTGGAGAAGCAACCCAGGGTCATGAAGCTGTCTCTGGGCCTGGTTCTGATCCCCACTGCATCCATCTGACACTAGTGTAACTAATTCCATTGATGGAGGGTATGTCCACACTGCAATCAGAGGTCAGACCACAGCATGTGTAGACTAGCTTTGATTGAGCTCGTTTGGGGACCAATAGCACAGGCTGAACAAGCCTGCTTAGGCCCAGAGGTCTGTACTCGAGCACTTAGCCTGTGTTACTGCAACTTCACTGCTGTTTTTACTTGATCTAGATCAAAGCAATAGACACACCCATAGATGGAGCTACTCTGGATTTACACCAAGGGGAGTGTAGAATCTGGCCCCCTGGAAAAGTAACACATGGGGTCTGATTCTCATCTCACTTGCACCTGTGCAGCCCCATTGAGCCGTGCCTGCTTTATACCAGTGGAAAAAAGAGCTCACTTTTTGTTAACTGCAAACCCGCACAGCTACTGAAGGGATCAGGTTTTGAACACGCACCTTTCTCATGAGTTCACCCTCCACAATTACTGAGCTGCATTCCTAGCCTGTGTGCCCAGAATGACTTCACTGGCAGACGTCCGCTTGGGTTTCCCTTGTGCTTGGCCGGGAGACTGAAGTGAAGTGGGAGGTAGGCTTTCAAATGTCAATAAAGCCAGCAGAATGCTGACGCCCAGATGCCAGGCATATCTCGGGCAGGGACGTTGGGCTCGGGCTGCATGCGCTCCTCAGCTGCTAAAAATTCTTGTGTACAGCCCCCCCGCACACTTCGACAGTCACGTAAACAACCTGCACCGTGCCATCCCAGCTCTCGTCATTCTGCTACGGCAGGTTAGCGAGGCGTGAACACTAGGCTCAGGATCTCTAAGGAGCAGAGTTTAGAGGAGGGTTCGGGGCTACAGCCAGAGAGGCCCTGTTTCAGAACAAGGCTTTTGTTGCAGGGCAGAGCGATTGGGCCCAAATCTCAATTTTTTTCCCCATTTCTGTGCTCGGAGCAGGGATGGAGGAGTTGGCTCTCAGCTTCCTTTGTGTTTCCCATATTCTGGGGCTGGTCAAGGCCCTGCCTGGCCCCTGTGTAAGTCCCATCAGCTTGAGGAGGACTCTAACGTATACCGTGTTCCCCATGGGACCTGTGAACAGAGAAAAGCCATGGGGTACGCTGCTGCACCCTCCTCTGCACCCTACGCTGGGGACTGGGGTGGGCTTGGATCCTGCTCTGAGCAATGACCTGTGCTTAATGCGGACACTAGTACAACTCCTGAGAGAGACGCCGTGCGCCCCCCACTCCGCATCCCAGCATGTGTGGGATGGTCCCCATTTCACCAGAGTGATCTTGAAGCCCCTGGGTGTCCAAATCTCCATGGGGATCCATGAGCCATCACATTGCATTGATGACTCTATGACCTGGCATCTTTCGGGGTTGCATCCAAATGGGTCACAAGCATTACACGAAGATGCTTTGTGGGTGGGACAACGGGACCCAGGGTTGCCCAAGGCAGGCAAAGGTCGAGCCTCATTGTGCTGAGCCATGGCAGGCTGGAAGCAGCCCACTGTAGCAACAGCCAAGCAGCAGGGCAAGGAACATAGACAGGGCCAGATTCACCATGACATTCGTCCTTTACACACAAGGAGCACACCATTGATTTTCATAGCTTCATAGCATTTAAGCCAGGAGAAACCAACGGACCATCTAATTGGACCTCCTGTATAGCACAAGCCAAACATTTCACCGGAATCCCCCTATACTGAGCCCAGTAACTTCAGCCGAGGTTCAGCAGATCAAGAGGAGAAAGCAAGATTTTGGAAGCCCATGCAAAGAGCAAAGTGCCAGGATGCCCAGCCCCAATTTGGATCTACATTGGCTATTGCCCCTCGCAGAGGGGTTGTAGCCTCTCTGCCAAGCCTAAACGCAGTCATAGCAGAGCGGCTACACCAGTGGTCCCCAACCTTTTTGTGGCCAGTAGCACATTCATGTTTTCAGAAGAGAGTGTGGCTGGCACCAACAATTACTCACATACGGGGCCGGCTCCAGGCACCAGTGGAGCAAGCACGTGCCTGGGGCAGCAGCTGCTACGAAGCGGCATTCCGTCCATTCTGCAGAGTCGGAGCGTTTTTGTGTGTGTTTTGCTTTGTTTTGGGGTTTTTTTGGCGCCAGATCTGGGCAGTGCAGAGAGAAGCTGGGAGGACAGAGAACATTAGCGCTCGCAGCCTGCAGCCTTGGAGTACTCTGTCCTCAGCTGGGGTGGGGCCCCAGCTTCTCTCCCTTCCTGGGCACTAGGCAAGCCCTGCACCTGCCGGGGATAGAGAACACCGGCACTCGCAGGCTGCAGCTCTGAAGTTCTCTGTCCGTGGCAGGCGTGGGGCCGCGGCTTCTCTCTAGCTTAAGCCACAGCCGTACGCCTGCCAGGGACCAAGAACACTGGCGCCCACAGTCTGCAGCCCCGGAGAAGCCGGAGGGAAGCCACGGCCCTGCGTCTGCCAGGGACCGAGAACACCGGTGTCCGCAGCCTGCAGCCCTGGAGTTCTCTCACCCCAGCAGGTGCGGGGCCGCAGCTTCTCTCCCCTGCTGGACACTAGGCGGGCCACATAAATGCCCCGGTGGGCGCTATGGCGCCCATGGGCACCATGTTAGGGACCACTGGGCTACCCCATGAAGCATTTCAGTCTTCAGGAAATTCAACAGTTGCATGTCACGGGCAGAGAAAAGGAGAGATTGAAGCACCACCAAGGGCCCTGCAATATATGTGTGTGGTGTGTGTGTGTGTGTGTGTGTGGTGTGTGTGTGTGTGTGTGTGTGTGTGTGTGTGTGTGTGTGATTTGAGAGCGTAAGGGGGGTTTGAAACAATGGCAGTGTAAAACTAGGGATGAATCAGGCCCCAAATATGGCAGGTCTGGTTTCCAGAGGTCAAGCCCTGTGTTAAAAGTGGCCATAACATTATCTGGATGCAGCTCCAAGAGGCATCCAAACGCATGCTTGAGTCCCCATTGTACTCCAAGAGTTGAACAAGGATGTTGGAAGCCGACTCCGAAAAGCATGTAAACATGTCTAAAAATAGGGAGGCACTGGCTGGATTCTGCTCGATGTTCCACTGGTGTCAGTCTGGAGTAACCAGGCTTATTCTATCATATCCTGTAACCGAGAGCCAAGGCTGGCTCCAAAGCTCTCGAATAGGCCTCTCAACCAACTTCTGTTCTCAGTTACGCCAGTGGTAGCTCCGTTCACTTCGGGGGAGTGGAGGGTGCTCAGCACCTGAGTTATTAGTGGCCATAACATTATCTAGCCCTTTAAAAATCCAGCCCTAGTATTTGTATCAATGACCTCATGCAGAAGCGAATTCCACAAGTCGACAGCTCGCTTGGGTTTCATGGGACTTGAGTGGCTGTTTTAAGCTCTTGCGAGCCTGGTTCTGATTTCAGTTGCACTGCTGTCAAGCTGGGTTAACTCCTTTGAAGTTGGCAGAGTTACACTGCTGGAAAGGACAGTAGAATCAGAGGGACCTAGAAATCATTGGCATTAGATCCATTAAACTATTATTCAGTATCTGACCCCGCTGCAGAGGACACCGTCAGCAGATCAAGGGAGAGGAAGCAAGATTTTAGAAACCCATGCAAGGTGCAAAGCGCTCGGCTGCCCAGCAGCTTTTTGGATCTGCACTGGCTACCGTCCCCTGCAGAGGGGTTGTAGAAGCTACTCCAAGCATAAGGCTGGAGAAGCAGGGCAACTACATGGGTTGGATCCCTTCCCTACTTGGTCCTACTAAGATCACTAGCGGTTTGGGCTAATTGCTGGGGACGGGATTTATTCCATTAGTGCATCCCCTGATTGTGATGAGTTGCTAAGCGAATTCCTAGTTGCTTGGTTCACCTGCATCGTCACACCCTCATGCTGTTTACACAGTGTGCGTAACCAACTGTCCGAACACCACCAGGGATGCAGAATAATTCCGGAGAATCAAAAGCGGTCACAATGGAACTGACAGACAACAGGGGATATCAACCTGTTTTAGAACACTAGGGGCTTGGGGCAACAGGGCTGTGGAAAGCAGAGGCTGCAGTGAAGAATTCAAAGCTCCTGCAATGAGAAAGCCATGGAAAAATCTGGAGAATGTGTGACATAGCAAAAAATATCTTCTTCCCTTCTCAGTGAAGTGGAAGTGCAAAGCCCAGCCGAGTTTCTAGCTTCTTCTCAGAGCGCTGGAGCTTGTTAAAGGGACAGCGTAAAATTTGGGCACAGCTGCACACTAGCTGCCCAAGGATCCTCATTCCTCCTGCCTCAGATTCTCAGCCTAGTTTACGGTGACCAGGGGCAGCTCCAGGCACCAGCATGCCAAGCGTGTGCCCGGGGCGGCAAGCCACAGGGGGCGCTCTGCTGCTGAATCCGCGGGACCGGGGACCTCCTGCAGGCAAGCCGCTGAAGGCAGCCTGCCTGCCGTGCTTGGGGGCGTCAAAATACCTAGAGGCGCCCCTGATGGTGACAATATGCAGTCAAGCTGCTTTCCTTTACGAACTACACCCTGTCCCGTCTCCCCTTGCAGGGCAGATTTGCAAGAGCTCAGCTCCCATGTAGGCAACAAAATAAGTGGCCATATTTTTCAGAAGTGCTGTGCAGATTGGGCGGCTGGGCTTTTTGGGCATGAGAATCTGCCCCCATAACTCCACCGACCATATTCCACATTTCAACATCCAGAATGACCCCAACACCCATTACAAAAGGGGAACACATGCACAGTGATACTGGAATGTAGCCTCCTCTGGGGTGGAGGGTAGCAACTGATCTGTGGAACAACACAGCGAGGGAGGAGACATTCCTGGCAAAGACACCAGATCAAACCCCTATGCTTATGAAATGGGGCCACATCACATGCACTGACTGAGGCGGAGCAGACAGGACTTTGATATTTAAGGTCTCCTGTAAAAGACCCTGCCGCTGATCAAAATGAAATGAAACACGCAAAAGCATGGAGCTAGCCTAGGCAAAACATGTTCATGTTACTGTTGATCTCCAATTATTTTTTTCACCCACTTCCTGCATCTTGTCCTGAAGACTGTAAGCTTTCTGGGGCGTGGACTATTTTTATGATACATAGAATCATAGAAGATTAGGGTTGGAAGAGACCTCAGGAGGTCATCTAGTCCAAACCCCTGCTCAAAGCAGGACCAATCCCCAACTAAATCATCTCAGCCAGGGCTTTGTCAAGCCAGGCTTTAAAAACTTCGAAGGATGGAGATTCCACCACCTCCCTAGGGAACCCATTCCAGTGCTTCACTACCCTCCTAGTGAAATAGTGTTTCCTAATATTCAGCCTAAATCTCGCTCATTGCAACTTGAGACCATTGCTCCTTGTTCTGTTATCTGCCACCACTGAGAACAACTGAGCTCCATCCTCTTTGGAACCCCCTTTCAGGTAATTGAACGCTGCTATCAAATCCCCCCTCAGTCTTCTCTTCTGCAGAGTAAATAACCCCAGTTCCCTCAGACTCTCCTCGTAAGTTATGTGCCCCAGCCCCCTAATCATTTTCATTGCCCTCTGCTGGACTCTCTCCAATTTGTCCACATCCTTTCTGTAGTGGGGGGACTAAAACGTTTGTACAGTATCTAGTACAATGAGCCCCGACCAACCTGGAATCTCTAGGAGCAACAAAAGACAAATGATAAAGTGAGTTCTGTGCTGTTTACTGTGTGTCTTAGTCACCCCTTCCCCCGAAAAGCTGAAGAGCTACATGGTAGGATTTGAACCCACAGTCCCAGGGATTCTGCCTTTGCTCCTGAGACTTGGAACACTTAGCCATTGCTTCCAGCTCTGTCCCCTCGCTCTGCTAACGTGATCTTTCTGTATAACCTTGGTGATGAGCTTGTAACAACTCTGTATCCTGCCTGAACAAGCAGTTAAAAAACCCTATTGTAAAGCACATGGGAAAGGGACAGAGCTAAGATAGGGGTGGAAATCTGAGGTATTTATACCACCCCCATTACTCACAATCTTTAATGCACTTTCCTCATAACACCCCTCTGAAGCAGGGTGGTGTTATTACCCCTTTTTTACACATGGGGAACAGAGGCACAGAGAGGCTAAGGACAATCAAGAAGCCTGTGGCACAACAAGGATTTTAACACAGATCTCTGCTCTCGCGCTAACCATTGGACCATCCTTCCCCTGAAATGTAAGCTCCTCTCATGCAATTAAAAATCTCATCCTCGGGTCAGCTGGCATAGCTCTGCCTAGCTCCATTAACGTCAGTGGGCCTGTGCCAGCTGAGGACATGGCCCTTAGCGCGGATTTAACACAATCACAGGCAAAACACCAATGAGAATCAACGGGAGTCGGCCCAGATAAGAACTTCAATGCACTGGACCAGAATGTCACTTGATGTAAATGAGCATAACTCCACTGACTTCTGTGGAGCCATTCTGATTTACTCCAACTCAAGATCTAACCCCAGTTTTCATGAAAACAATGCTGCAGAAAGCACTTAGCTAGAGAGTAACTGGGAGCTTACATGAGGCTGAAGGGGCCAAAGCCTGGAGTCCTGACTCAACCTTGATGCTCTCTCCCTACACTGAAGTCAGTGAGAGTTTAGCCTTAGTAAAGACTGAGTAATTATTGAGGGCTAGATTCTAGGATCTTACTCCATGAGCAGCCCTGTGTGATGGTATTCGCTTTGGGGTGCAATCCAGATCAGTGAGGTGTTGCGTCACTGCTTGCTCTGACACCTTGAGTACCTCACAATGCTTGGCTACTGCAGCTTTAAACCTGGGCCACTCAGAACCTGCCTACGAGCATACAGGTCACTCTCCCAGTATCTATGTTTAGCTGCAGCCCAGGCCCAGCAGAATAGGACGCAGCCAGCCAGTGACACACCAGCCACACTCTGGCTTCCAACAGCCTTGATTATTAACAGCAAGATGACCCCAATGCTCTCCCAGTCCTGAATTTCCCCAAAACCATGTGCCCTGAAGTGTCCACCCTCTCCTGGACAGTTCAGAGAAATTATAAGATTTGTTGCACTTGAAAAGAGACAAAATCACATCACAACTTAATAACACAACTGAAGTAAATACACCCTTCCCTTTAAACACAGCACTGAGTTGCTTTATAGTAAGATGAAAACAAACGTACTAACAATGGGATGTAGGTTAAACGATGCCAAGTAAAAAAAATAAAGTTAGAAAGGCTTACAAGCACATAAAAGTGAAAACATGCATCTAAAAGTCTAGTATCAGAGGGTAGCCGTGTTAGTCTGGATCTGTAAAAGCAGCAAAGAATCCTGTGGCACCTTATAGACTAACAGACGTTTTGGAGCATGAGCTTTCGTGGGTGAATACCCACTTCCTCAGATGCATGTAATGGAAATATCCAGGGGCAGGTATATATATGTGTGCTAGCAAGCAAGCTAGAGATAACGAGGTCAGTTCAATCAGGGAGGATGAGGCCCTGTTCTAGCAGTTGAGGTGTGAAAACCAAGAGAGGAGAAACTGGTTCTGTAATTGGCAAGCCATTCACAGTCTTTGTTCAATCCTGAGCTGATGGTGTCAAATTTGCAGATGAACTGAAGCTCAGCAGTTTCTCTTTGAAGTCTGGTCCTGAAGTTTTTTTGCTGCAGGATGGCCACCTTAAGGTCTGCTATAGTGTGGCCAGGGAGGTTGAAGTGCTCTCCTACAGGTTTTTGTATATTGCCATTCCTAATGTCTGATTTGTGTCCATTTATCCTTTTCCGTAGAGACTGTCCAGTTTGGCCGATGTACATAGCAGAGGGGCATTGCTGGCATATGATGGCGTATATTACATTGGTGGATGTGCAGGTGAATGAACCAGTGATGGTGTGGCTGATCTGGTTAGGTCCTGTGATGGTGTCGCTGGTGTAGATATGTGGGCAGAGTTGGCATCGAGGTTTGTTGCATGGATTGGTTCCTGAGCTAGAGTTATTATGGTGTGGTGTGCAGTTACTGGTGAGAATATGTTTCAGGTTGGCAGGTTGTCTGTGGGCAAGGATTGGCCTGCCACCCAAGGCCTGTGAAAGTGTGGGATCATTGTCCAGGATGGGTTGTAGATCCTTGATGATGCGTTGGAGGGTTTTAGCTGGGGGCTGTATGTGATGGCCAGTGGAGTCCTGTTGGTTTCTCTCTTGGGTTTGTCTTGCAGTAGGAGGCTTCTGGGTACACGTCTGGCTCTGTTGATCTGTTTCCTTATTTCCTCATGCGGGTATTGTAGTTTTGAGAATGCTTGGTGGAGATTTTGTAGGTGTTGGTCTCTGTCTGAGGGGTTAGAGCAGATGCGGTTGTACCTCAGTGCTTGGCTGTAGACAATGGATCGTGTGATGTGCCTGGGATGGAAGCTGGAGGCATGAAGGTAGGCATAGCGGTCGGTGGGTTTTCGATATAGGGTGGTGTTAATGTGACCATCACTTATTTGCACCGTGGTGTCAAGAAAGTGGACCTCCCGTGTAGATTGGTCCAGGCTGAGGTTGATGGTGGGGTGGAAGCTGTTGAAATCATGGTGGAATTTTTCAGAGTCTCCTTCCCATGGGTCCAGATGATGAAGAGTCATCAATGTAGCGTAGATAGAGAAGGGGTGTGAGTGGACGAGAGCTGAGGAAGCGTTGTTCCAGGTCGGCCATGAAGATATTGGCATATTGTGGGGCCATGCGGGTGCCCATAGCAGTGCCACTGATCTGGAGATATATATTGTCATCAAATTTGAAATAGTTGTGTGTAAGTATAAAGGCACAGAGCTCAGCAGCCAGTTGTGCTGTGGCATCATCAGGGATGGTGTTCTTGACAGCTTGTATTCCATCTGTGTGTGGGATGTTTGTGTAGAGAGCCTCTACATCCATGGTGGCTAGGATGGTGTTTTCTGGGAGGTCACCAATGCATTGTAGTTTCCTCAGGAAATCAGTGGTGTCGCGGAGATAGCTGGGAGTGCTGGTGGGTGCTGTTGTCATCATGAACAGGTCTGACTATCAAAAGGAGGCAGCCAGACAACTCTCCAATACCAAATTCTACAGGCCACTTCCCTCAGATCCCACTGAGGAATACACTAAGAAACTACAGCATCTACTCAGGACACTCCCTACACTAACACCAGAAGAAATCAACATACCCCTAGAGCCCCGACCAGGGTTATTCTATCTACTACCCAAGATCCACAAACCCGGAAATCCTGGACGCCCCATCATCTCAGGCATTGGCACTCTCACTGAAGGACTGTCTGGATATATGGACTCTCTACTCAGACCCTATGCCACCAGCACTCCCAGCTATCTCCGCGACACCACTGATTTCCTGAGGAAACTACAATGCATTGGTGACCTCCCAGAAAACACCATCCTAGCCACCATGGATGTAGAGGCTCTCTACACAAACATCCCACACACAGATGGAATACAAGCTGTCAAAAACACCATCCCTGATGATGCCACAGCACAACTGGCTGCTGAGCTCTGTGCCTTTATACTTACACACAACTATTTCAAATTTGATGACAATATATATCTCCAGATCAGTGGCACTGCTATGGGCACCCGCATGGCCCCACAATATGCCAATATCTTCATGGCCGACCTGGAACAACGCTTCCTCAGCTCTCGTCCACTCACACCCCTTCTCTATCTACGCTACATTGATGACATCTTCATCATCTGGACCCATGGGAAGGAGACTCTGAAAAATTCCACCATGATTTCAACAGCTTCCACCCCACCATCAACCTCAGCCTGGACCAATCTACACGGGAGGTCCACTTTCTTGACACCACGGTGCAAATAAGTGATGGTCACATTAACACCACCCTATATCGAAAACCCACCGACCGCTATGCCTACCTTCATGCCTCCAGCTTCCATCCCAGGCACATCACACGATCCATTGTCTACAGCCAAGCACTGAGGTACAACCGCATCTGCTCTAACCCCTCAGACAGAGACCAACACCTACAAAATCTCCACCAAGCATTCTCAAAACTACAATACCCGCATGAGGAAATAAGGAAACAGATCAACAGAGCCAGACGTGTACCCAGAAGCCTCCTACTGCAAGACAAACCCAAGAGAGAAACCAACAGGACTCCACTGGCCATCACATACAGCCCCCAGCTAAAACCCCTCCAACGCATCATCAAGGATCTACAACCCATCCTGGACAATGATCCCACACTTTCACAGGCCTTGGGTGGCAGGCCAATCCTTGCCCACAGACAACCTGCCAACCTGAAACATATTCTCACCAGTAACTGCACACCACACCATAATAACTCTAGCTCAGGAACCAATCCATGCAACAAACCTCGATGCCAACTCTGCCCACATATCTACACCAGCGACACCATCACAGGACCTAACCAGATCAGCCACACCATCACTGGTTCATTCACCTGCACATCCACCAATGTAATATACGCCATCATATGCCAGCAATGCCCCTCTGCTATGTACATCGGCCAAACTGGACAGTCTCTACGGAAAAGGATAAATGGACACAAATCAGACATTAGGAATGGCAATATACAAAAACCTGTAGGAGAGCACTTCAACCTCCCTGGCCACACTATAGCAGACCTTAAGGTGGCCATCCTGCAGCAAAAAAACTTCAGGACCAGACTTCAAAGAGAAACTGCTGAGCTTCAGTTCATCTGCAAATTTGACACCATCAGCTCAGGATTGAACAAAGACTGTGAATGGCTTGCCAATTACAGAACCAGTTTCTCCTCTCTTGGTTTTCACACCTCAACTGCTAGAACAGGGCCTCATCCTCCCTGATTGAACTGACCTCGTTATCTCTAGCTTGCTTGCTAGCACACATATATATACCTGCCCCTGGATATTTCCATTACATGTATCTGAGGAAGTGGGTATTCACCCACGAAAGCTCATGCTCCAAAACGTCTGTTAGTCTATAAGGTGCCACAGGATTCTTTGCTGCATCTAACAGTCTAAAGCTTAATCTAGCAAGATACAGGCTTTCTTCAAGATGGTTCTCTCACTAGACATGGCTGACTTTCTCTGTCAGGATCGTCCACAAAAAACACACGCGGAAGGTTTCCCTTCTCTTTCTAGGTGAAAGATCTTTGCCTAAGGACTCACCTTTCTCAGCATCTGTCTCGTGATGGTTGCCAAAGATGGCTTCTCTCTTTGCTCACAGCTGCCAAAGTTCAGTGAACTTGTTTCACAAAGCAGAATGGCTTCATGCTGTTCTTTCCTTGATGTGAGCTTCCCATCCCCCTGAATGATTTCTGCGTAAGTGGGGCTTCCCTTGTTTCTGATTCTACCTGCTTAATTTACATAAGAGACAGGTAGATAGCTTTGCCGTTCCTATAACCTCATATCAATGAGTATCCATAATTCCTTACATAGTGTTAATACATCCATTTCACAAGGATATCAATCACCAGTGTCCTCAGCTTTCAAAAAAGATCCCATGCTACACTTTTATTATACAGTAATATTGTATACAATCTGCTGATTCAATTGCTTCAGCATCCCCTTTCCTCATACGCTGGTAAACCTTCGCAATGTATTGTTTGAAAAGTAAAACCCAGACCAAGCTTCTCTCTCCTGCTGAATGTAGATGCCATTCTGTCTTCTCCCCTACTCCTTAGGCTATGTGTACACTGGCAATTGAACGACAAAGCTTTTGTCTTTCAGAGGTGTTAAAACTTGCGCCCCCTCGTGAAGACAAAACTTTTGCTGCGACAAGTGCCAGTGTGAACAGCATGTTGTCAGCAGGAGCGCTCTCCTGTTGACACAGCTAACCCTGCTCATTGGAGGTGGCAGTTTTTTATCGGCAGGAGAGCCGACAAACAGCAACTACACGGCACGACTTTTAGAGGCATGGCTGTGCCAACAGTCTAGACAAAGCCTTAGCGTGAGGTTTGCCTCCACCCTTTGTTAGCTTGATGGGTCTGTTTACGTGATAGGTAAATACATTCGCATTGTCTTTCAATGCACTTTGGAAGTATCTCCCTAGTGGGGAAAACACATTCCTTTGTCTGGGGCAGACCTGTTTACCAACCCCTTTAAACACACTTTAGTAATCTTTCCAGCATATGTCATAACTCTTAACACCCATTGCGTACATACATCATGCAGGAATATTAATGATTAGTGAGTTTTAGTTTTCAAATGATACCCCCTAAGGCGTATGTCATACAAAGATTATTATACAATAGTGTGTGGGGCGTGTGAACATAGGGGAGCTTAGTGTCACATCCTGTTGTGCTCCAAGCATCAACTCCTGGAGTAAGATGCTACTCAGGTGTATGGGGATCAGGATCAGACCCTGAGTAAGGACTGAGTAATTAGTGAGTAAGGAGCATCAGCATCAGCCCCATATTTTGTGCATTAGATTTCAACTAGCCTTTGGTTATTGATTGTGTTGTCAATTATTCCAGGAAGCAGCACCGATCTCGGCCCTCAACCCCCCGCACCATCAGCCCATAGCAGATCAGAGCTGTCAGGAATGATGGGAAGGCAGATGGATTTCTGCATGGCCAGCATAGGGCTAAAGACTGAGCTGTCCCCAGCGCATTCCCAACAAAAGAGCAGAGCCCAGGAACGAGGAATACATTGAATCAGACATATTTGCATGCATCGATCCCAAAACTCTTTACAAAGGAAAGAGATGATTAATTATCCCCATTTTATTGATGGGCAAACTGAGGCACCAAAAGGAGAAGTGACTTGCCCCAGGTCAATGGCTGAGTTGGGATTAGAACTTGTCTCTCCCAATTTCTAGCCCGGGGCCTGGGCTGCCTCCACAAAGGGAGGGACGCTTCTTACCAGTGAGAAAGGAGTGGTGCTAGATGGTTTCCAAGGAGATCGTGAGTCAAATGCCAGTGGCACATGCTGCCTCTCAGTCAGCACCTTACACCTTCCAAACACCTTTGGAAATTGACCACAGCAGGAGCCACGTGGGGTGGCTACAAGGTAGGGGCTAGAGCACTACAAATACCCAGCCACTCTACGGTTAGCTCAACAGCATCAGCTGAATGCATGGCCTATCCCAGGGCCTCCTCACTACTGTATCTGAGCAGCTGACAATCACTACAGGATTTTATTCTCTCAGGACCCCTGTGGGAGAGGGAAGTATTATCCCCATCTTAGCAGTGGGAAACTGAGGCACACAAAGACTAAGTGACTTGCCCATGGTCAAACAGGAAGTGTGTGGCTCAACAAGGAATTGAATCCCAGTCTTACAGATCCCACACTTGCATCCTGGCCACTAAGCCATTCATCCTACCATAGCACTGTCCTACAGAGCCTCTCCATTCAATCCTTCAGGACCCTGGGCCCCATTCTAAACTGCCTTACACCTCGTACTGTCATATGCAAATGGGCCATGAAATACCTCCAGTGGTGCATAACCATGCTCTGATTTGCTAGCATTTTACACAGGTGTAAACAGCCTGCTTTTCATTGGTGCTGAACACCCACAATTCCCATCCAGATCAATGGGAATTGCAGGTACTCAGCTCCTTTGAAAACAAATGGCGTAATTAGACTGTGGAACTCAATGCCACTGGAAGTCACCGAGGCCAATAATTTAACACAATTCAGAAAGAGACTGGACATCTCTATGGATAACAAGAATACCCAGAGCTATTATAACTAACTAAAATGATGGAAAGGATAGAAACTATTAGAGATCAGGATGAGACCTAATGTTGGCAGGGGGGAGATTAGCTCAAAGATGCTACTGTGGGATTCTTACATCTTCTTGAAGCATCGGTTGCTGCCACAGTCATACAGGATCCTGTACTAGATGGTTCTTGGGTTTGGTCCAGTCTGGCAATTCCTATCTTCCACGTTGAAACTGTACAGCTTCATTCCCAGAAACAAACAACGTGGCTGGTTTTGTGACCAACAATAATATTGGCAGCAATGGATTACGGAGAAGAAACGTCATACATCAGGGTGTCAG
Organism: Gopherus evgoodei; assembly: GCF_007399415.2. Lineage (NCBI taxonomy): Eukaryota > Metazoa > Chordata > Testudines > Testudinidae > Gopherus > Gopherus evgoodei. The sequence goes on from NC_044323.1 coordinate 151,794,600, forward strand.
CTGATCACAACAAGGGGTCAGGAAGGAATCTTTCCTACATGCAGCATGGCACAATCAGCCAGGTGCAGTATGGAGAGCCAGCACAGATACCAGCCTTGATGGGCCAATGCTCTGATCCAGTCTGGCAGTTGCAGTATTTCTGTGTTCCATAAATGATGGCACAATATCAGGCCCCACATGTCGCCATGGCGGATATTAGGGTGATTAATAAATAAGGAGCTGAAATAGATTTAGGTCAGTGGGGGATGGACAATTCTTGGCTAATCAAAGGGCACAGCATTGACTATTGGAGCAGGAAACACAAAACCTGGTGTGGATAGGAAGGGTTTCTTCACACAGTGTCCAGGATGCTCAGGAAACAGAGTTTTGCTGTAAATGTTGATTTCACAATATTTAGCACTTTGGATGCAAGTAAATTACGGTTAAAAAAGGAGGAACCAAAAACACTAACTCTGGATAACTGGATTCTGCACTGTTATTTATGTACTTAGAGCTGCCCTTTATACTAGGTGAGATGTGCTAGACAAGTTTCTACCCGGAGGGGCTCACAATGAAAGGTCATGGGCTGGCACAGTGCAACTACAGATGGCTCTGAGCTCCACGGTCCTTATTAGAAAGCCAGGGGAGACTGAAATTCATCTGTGGCCTGTCTTTTCTGCACTTCCCCAGTCTAGCCACTCTCACATCCTCATCACTGGCGAAGTGAGAGAACGAAATGAGCGAAAACAAAACCAGTAATTAGTCTTTCCGGAATTGATTGCTCTAGGGTGGCTGGGCTGGTGGGTTCTCACCTGGGCAGCATTCTGTACCCCAGCCAAGAATTCCAGTGAATCAAGGCACACGGGATGTTGGGAAGAGGTAAAGGAGGGGCAGGAGGGCATGAATGCTTCTCCTTTGCACCCTGGGGCTCCTTCCCAGCTCACATTAGGTGACACATCCTGTGGACTAGTTTTCCAGGGCGGGGATCAGAGTTACTATAACAGAATGCTGGAATCAACAGCGGAGCCAGTTCCCTGGTCACTTAAGCGCCAATTAATTCCTCCCAGCGTGGGCATGATGGGGCCCAATGAATGAATTAGAATGGGCTGGGGGGAGAATTAACGAGCATACTGGCCCATTAACACAGGAGATATAAGGCAGTGCAGGAAGAACACGTAGGGGAGAGAGATGCAGGATAGCAGAACCAGGACGGATCTCCAGGTGGAGAGATCTTGTCCCTCTCCTTGGCAGAGAACTGAGGAGAAAGAAGAACTATACGGTGTATGGCTCAGTCAGGTGGCAGAAAGAGCAAATGTAAATAAACTGCACAGGGGTGTGTAACAGAGATCTCCAAGTCGGTGCAGACGGAGCAGCAGCGGGATGTCACCCAGACATGCTGCATTTCAGTGGCGTCTGGGCACAGGTGGAGATGCACATTAAACCAAAGCCTGGCCTGAGCAAAACCACGGCCTCCCAGCCTGCTGGTGTATTTCCAAAGGGGCAGGGGAGTCACATGATTCTGGGGTCTTGTGACACCTGGCAGAGCCACTTCAGAATGGTGAGACGCCCACTCCATGTGTATTTTGGGGGAGCTGGGAGGGAACACTAAGGGGCCCCTTTAATGCGTGGGGGCTGGCTTGGCCTCTCTTTTCTCTCCAGTCCTATCCTGCTGTTGAGCATAGGTCCAATCCCAGCTGCAGAGTGCGGTTGCTGTGCTGAGGACAGCTGTGGGGCCACAGACTACGTTCTGCCTGGCCTTTAGCTGCATGTGGCAAGGAATTTTTCTCCAGGCAACCACTTTACAAGGCTCATGTGAAGACCAAGCAGACCGTCAGCCCCACTCTGCTGCACGAAAGGGAGCAGAGAGGGGGGCTGAGAAGGCAGAGCCATGGTCCCTCCCCCATGCACGAATGAGCTGATGGAGCTGGCTGTAAAGGGGAATAAGAGGTATACAATGGGGTGCAACAATGGCTTCATGCGGCACAAAGCAGTCCCCCACAATTCTTCCTGAGGCATCATGGTTCGCCCCGCCACTGCCTCTTCCTGGCCTATCAGGCACAATCCAGCCCTGAGCTACAGTGACTGATGTTTATCATGCAGCCTAGCATAGCCAGTGGGCTAACCTAGCATGAGCAGCATCAGCTGGGTTGTCTATGCCTCCCTCCGAGAGGGGCTTTCGAGAGGACAAATACCACCACAAGATGTCCATCAGTATCTCACAGAGGCTTTGGCTGTTTCCCAAAACTCATGTGAAAGTGTGAGCAGACAATGGTCTTCCACCAGTGCTGGATCCAGGTTGCTAGCTGGTTGCAGGGAGCCGTGCACACCCCCAAAATGGCTCAGCTGGATGTGATGGCAGGTTAAGAGCACTTCTGGTCAAGTGCTGTGGGATGGACAGAAAAATGCTCCTGCAATACAGCATTAACCAAGTCCTACAGCGACTGCAGCTAGCAAGGGCCCTCAGCACCCTGCCCTCCATGTCTGCATAGTATATGGATGCACTGGCACAGATATGCGGCTCACAACACAACAATGCAGTGTGGATCTTGAAGTATGAGCTCAGAAAGAACAGGTCTGCAGGCACGGGTCACATGGACCCGGGGTTATTATGTAGTGCAGACATACGCATAGCTTGTTCACTTGCACAAACCCTGTCAGCAGAGCTCTGCCTTGCCACTATTCATAGAATCATGGCATATTAGGGTTGGAAGGGAGCTCAGAAGGTCATCTAGTCCAACCCCCTGCTCAAAGCAGGACCAATCCCCAGACAGATTTTTACCCCAGTTCCCTAAATGGCCCCCTCAAAGATTGAACTCATAACTCTCAGTTTAGCAGGCCAATGCTCAAACCACTGAGCTATCCCTCCCTCCTCAAAACAAAAACAAAAACAAAAACCAGATTTTTTTTGGAAGCATGCCCTGGAGCACAGCAGACTAGAATGGTGTGAAATAACGATATTTTTTGGCTCTGGTTGGTAAAAAAAAATTTTTTTAAATTTTTCCAACAAAATGAAAAGGCCTAAATAAATAAATAAATAGATAGATAGATAGATAGACCGACCCGACTGTTTTGTTTTCAAGGTTTTTTAACCTTGACTTTATAAACCTGAGTCAAATTCTGAAACCTAAATCAAAGTCTAATCCTTTGAACATCTCAGATTTTTGTTAGTTACCAAAACCAGCCTGAAATTTGCAAATTGTTTCCATCAACCTGAATCTGCCTTTTACTGCAAAAAATGGATTCGCGGGGTGGGGAAGTGATCCAGTCATACAGCAGAAGTCCTTTCCCCCTCTAGCTATCTGCAGTGCTACCTTTCATAGATCAATAGAGGTGAAGGCGGTGTGATGTCAGCATGGTGTTAATGAAAGAACAGCTAACAACATCTTTCCCTCTCCTAATCGGTGCTGTTGGTGCTAAATTAACAGGGTGGCTCCTGGAGCAACCCATAAACTTGGAGGGACAAGGCTGGATTTCATTCTATCCTCCTCCTCCGAAGGCCACCCCTGTCATTTCTAAGAAATCCAGAAAAAAAAAAAGAAGTCCCAAGAGGCTTGTGATGAAATAGATCTCATCAGCAGTGTATTTCCTGCCCAACCCATGGCTGGAGAGATATTCTGGCTATTTGAGGAGCAGAGAGCTGTCTGAAACCCGACTCTGCTAATAATCTGCAAAGGGGAGCTTTAGCATCAGTTTTGTTTTTTTTCCCCACAGCCACTTGTTTTTAACCCTCTTGGATTCTCTGCCTCCACAGGTTCAAATGCTGGGAGAGGAAGCTCAGCCGGTAGCCCATAGAGCAAGCTTGACTATTGTATTCACTGACTTGCCTTCATTATAGGTAGCTGCTTTCATTATATTCAGCCATAATGCAAGAAACTTGCTGGCTCGTATCCTGTAAGACATTAGCTGAAGCCTAAGTTAGCAGAAATGCGGTTAAGTAGGCCGAAACCCTTAATGGCCCACCGGTTACCTTTAGACGTTGGGAACTAAGGAGAGTTTGCTCAACAGTAGAAGTTAATGTTCCAGTCAGAGCGAGCACAAGGAACATGGAAGTAAGTATCGCCAATCCACTTGTGCAAGGGTGACGGTATTATCGTGAGCTGAAACAGCAGCTACCCGTATCAATCTGTTAACCTACAGAATAAGTGCAGCTCTGTATTACGTCAGTGAAATATGGGCATGGAGGATCCAAGCATGAGCAAGTGATGCTAATGCTCACTAACAGGGCAGTCGCCATGTAGTCCGGGGCTTGTTCTTTCCTGGGCTTCTTCCATTGCTGTCTGCTCTTCTACTATTTTGACTCACTGAGGAACTTAAACCATCAGCCACTGTGGCATGGCAGAGACGGGCTGCTCCTTTTGTCTTTTACCACCCGGTCCTCGACCAAGGGTATGAGTATCAATTCTAAGAGCTATGCATAGAATGATACCACAGATACCCCTGATACTGTATTATCTCTATCTTGTTATATGGCTTGGATCTTTTCTAGCTTTAGCCATTATTTTAATAAACACATCTAAGGTTTTCCTTTGCTCTCAGTGTGTGTCCCCTTCTCATCCACCCTGAGACTCCTCACAAGATATCGAACTCCATAGTGCTAGTTCATAGATATCAGGGTTGGAAGGGACCTCAGGAGGTCATCTAGTCCAACCCCCTGCTCAAAGCAGGGCCAATTCCCAATTTTTGCCCCTAATTGGCCCCCTCAAGGATTGAGCTCACAACCCTGGGTTTAGCAGGCCAATGCTCAAACCACTGAGCTATCCCTCCCCCTTCTGTATGGCTTGATTTGGGAGGAAGAACTTTCACAGTCAGATCAATTGGCCATCAATCCAAACATTACCACCTCCCAAAAGGTCAGGCAACAAGCCACAGCTGCATTGGAGGAAAATATAAACCAGCTGGAGCTTAATTTGCTCTCTAGGTACTTTTGCAGCCTCATCACTGTAATATCGGAGCACCTTACAAAGGATGAATTTATCCCTACAACCCCTCCTTCCCCAGTGAGGTAGGGAAGTATCATTATCCCCATTTTACAGATGGACAACAGGGGAAAGCAAGCGACATGCCCTGTGTCATAGCAGAGGCCCAAGTCAGAGCCAAGAACAGACCCTATGTCTTCTGAGTTCCAGTCCCAATCACAAGTCCATCGTCCCTGGGAGCGGGGTGGGCCCTTTATGTGATATCTTAAAAATATAAAGGTCTCTCTTGCTTTCTGGGGGAGGTGGGAGCCCACTCCCACTTTAGAAGGGACTCAGGGTTTTCCCTGCTATTCTTGGCCAAAATTTCCCTTCACCCCAGTGCTGAACCAAGAGCTGGTGGATACATTGTAGTACTGGCTTAATGTGTAATCAGAACTGATCATTAGTGCTTTTATGTGCCAGGTTAAAAACACTTTTACAGAGGTGGGTGAGCATCATTAGACAGGTGGGAAATGGAAGTTAAGTGACTTGTTTAAGTGGGGGGTATCAGGGAAAGGATCAGGAATAGAACCCAGTAGTGCTGATCTTCAGCATCCTGCTCTAATCATTCAGGCAGATGCCCTGCTACTACGGATAGACGCCCATTTTAATTTGTCCCCCATAGAGCTCAGAGTGAGGCAAGTTGCAGGGAATTTAATCCGAAGTCGGTTATACAGGTTCTTTTCCACAGTTGCACTTCTGAGCAGCTGTGCCAAGATCTCTCCCTTGGCTGAGTTTCCAGAACTGATCTGGCACCTGAGATGAAACAATCTCTTTCAAGTAACTCCTTGGATCCTGGGACGACTGCCCCCAGGCCAAGGGAGGATTAGGATACTCTTTCAAGTTCCTAAACAGGCAGGAGGCAGACAAAAGGTGCATGGATGTTCCTCTACGAGCAACTGATGTTGGTCATTAGTCTTTAACGTTCGTCCTGGCTCAGCCTGTGTGTTTGGAGTAAACATTCTGGGTCAGAGGAAGAAACAATCAGCCAACCAACATCATAGGCTCTTGATGGTAAAGGAAAAACTTGAGGGCATGTCAAGAGGACAGGATAAATCAAAGAGGGAGCAGAACTGAACAAACACCTCAAGACCCGTGGCCTTCATTAAGGACCCTATTCTGCCACCGTTACACCGAGTAGGACCTGGAGTGTGATTAGTTTCATTGGAATGACTCAGTAAGGTACGCAGTGTGACAAGTAGCAAAAATCAGAAGTTGTAGAGGTTTGTGTTGGTGGGTAAGGGTTAACAAAGAAAAATAAGGGAGTCAGATGCCCCTTGGAGCCTAACTCCCATAGGCTCCTTTGAAAAGCCCAGCCAATGGCTTTTACTAGCCCACCCCAAACTCCAGTTCCAACTGAGTGGGTCAGAAGACCATCCCTTCTGCAATAAGGATGGAAAGAACCTGATTGGAAATACAGCAGAGGGTCTTCAGGATGGGCCGTTCAGGTCCTGCCCAACATGTTTCAAGAGAGACAGCATCATCAACACCTGCCACTTGGCTCCAAATACACAAGAGTCAGCTTTCCCTCCCTGCCTTCCTACGTTGGCCTCCAGTGCATTTAAAACAAATGGTTTGTGTTATTATGCACACAGAGAAGTCAGATGGAAACATAACACGACTTCATTTCTAAGAACTCAGAACAATAAAAACACAGTAACTAAAACCAGAGAGAGACAAAGCAGGCTGCTCCCTAGAACAGATGCACAACTCACTCTTCCTTACTATAGGCCGGGGGTCGGCAACCTTTCAGAAGTGCTGTGCCAAGTCTTCATTTGTTCACTCTAATTTAAGGTTTCGCGTGCCAGTAATACATTTTAACTTTTTTAGAAGGCCTCTTTCTATAAGTCTATAAATATATAACTAACCTATTGTTGTATGTAAAGTAAATAAGGTTTTTAAAATGTTTAAGAAGCTTCATTGAAAATTAAATTAAAATGCAGAGCCTCCCTGGACCCAGGCCAGGACCCGGGCAGTGTGAGTGCCACTGAAAATCAGCTCTCGTGCCACCTTTGGCACACGTGCCATAGGTTGCCTACCCCTGCTATAGGCTGTCTCTAGATGCTTCTCTGCAGAGCCCTCAAGCTTGCAAGCAGCACTGGGAACTCCACCTCCTCTCTCCCCTCACAAACTTAAATTGATAGCTTGCAAATCCAACATAGTCCTCAATACACCACAGCATGTTGCATAGAACAGGTACCAGTGAAAGGTAAACTCCATCCAAATGGATGATTTATCAGTTGCATTGTGCTGTATAGTATAATTCCCAATCAGTAAGGCCAGAATTTCCAGAAGGGCTCTCTGTCATAAGGGGTATATGTCAGAATTTCAAGATCTCAGCTCTTGGGTGCCAGAACAGGGGGAACTGGGGGCCATGCCCCATCATTTTTACTATCCATAAGGGCAAGAGATGGGGGAAGAAGGGACAGAGAGGAGCAAGTGGGGGTGGGGTCTTGGGGGAAGAGGCAGTGCAGGAGTGGGGCGTTGGGGGAAAGGGCGGGGCCATGGTTTGGGCACTCGTGCCCCACCCTCACATACTTTTAAGGAGCCTCCACTGCTCCTGTCTCAGCGTCCTTTTAGGCAGCAGATAAATGATTGGACTTTTAGCATCTTGGGTGCTGGCCTCTTTGGAAAAACTGACCAAAGATCTCACAACAGTTGGCAGAAGTTAATGAGCTAAATCTCCCTACACTGCCCTGGGACACAGGTAAATTTTATACCCACTATACAGCCTGGTGAATGGTGCCCAAATGGAAGCAGAGGTCTTTTGAAAATCCCGCCCCAATTGTGGGTCTGGAGCACTTGAAAATACAACCCGAGCAGTTCTGAAAATCTGCCTGCACAAAAAGAGAGCGCGCCGGCTAGCTCAGACAAGGCCCACGTTCTTACATCACAGAGCCCAGCATTTATCAGAGCTGGGGTGTCACTACAGAGCACTTCGCCACATGGTGGAAATTCTTATGCAAGAAATAAGTATCTGACACAAACATCCTTCCACTTTACACAAACACTGGGCTCTTCCGAACCACATGGGTTTCCTGTTATCAGATGGAGTCCTCTTGTTTTATGAGCAAAGCTCAGGTTTCATCTACACCCAAAGCTTACATCGACCTAACTACATTGCAAAGGGATGTTAAAAATTCACACCTCCCTCCTGGGGAGACGCAGCTATGCCGACCTAGCTTCTGCCTCTTGGGGAAATGGATTTATGACAGCAACAGAGACGTAGCATTCCCAGCGAGACATACCCACAGTTATTGCAAATGATACTGTAGCAGGGAAGGATCATTCACTTAAAAAGGATATAGGGAAAAGAACAGCTCTCAGGTCAGCATGGGGTTAATTACATTAACATGGCTGCCAGCAAAATGCGTATTTCTAGCTGGACACTGGTTGGACTATAAGGATTCTGAACAGAATTTATAAGCTCTCAGATCTGCGCTCATCACATCTAGCTAGGTATTAATACGACCCTCATGCCAATATTATGTCAATGTCTCATGACAATTAATGGATGTTAGCTTCACAACAACATGAAATACCAAAGTCCTAGCCCCATTTTACAGGTGGGGAACTGAGGCTCAGAGAGATTAAATGACTTGCCTCAGGTCCCAGAGGAAAGCTATGGCTGAGCAAGGGACCTGAACCCAAGTCTCTTGAGCCCCAGCCCAGGAGTCTAGCCATAAGATTATCCTGCCTATCTAGGCACAACATTTACGGGGAATGCACTGAGGCATGATACATGCCACCAAACACAATTTTGCATTGCTGTCTGTCATACAGTGCTTTATAACATATTTAAAAGCTAAGTACTGCAGTGACCCTGTTCAAGTGCATGCACCTTACTGTTCTCCACTAGGAACAATCAGAACTACTCAGCAGTGTGTCACAGACCTCCTATACCGCAGATACAAAATGGAGATTCTCCTTTAGATCCAGCACCTTGTGATTTCGAGGTGGGAGGATCCAAGTTCTATTTCCGCAGTCCGGGGCAAGTGCTCTGTGACTGTGGTGAGCAGCATAGTTCAGATCCACCTACAAACTTCCCCGAAGCCTAAGGTGTTCAGAGGCCAGCTGTGAATTCAGAGCCAAACCTACTCCAAGCCCAGGGCTGCTTGGAACCAGGAATTTCAGTTCAGCTGTTGATGAGATATGTGAAATTCACATCTGGGTATCATTGGCAGTCTCAATCCCCATAAAGTTTGGGGCGGGGAGGAGAAGTTTGTCCAGTTTGAGATCCAGAGCCGTCTCTAATTTCAGGGCGATCAGGAATAGGCATTAATCTTGCTGCTATCTGACCCTCCTTCCTCCGTGCTGAGGGCCCATTAAAACAGCCTGCAAATTACTGTTTGTGTCTGTGCAAGGGAAGCACGGCCTCTCTTGATCCGGTTTGACTGGACAGACTTCCCCAAGCGACGGCAGGAATGCGTGCGAAGGGAATCTCTAGGCAACAAGCCTGTTTGCACTCGTGAGCACACGCCCTTTGGCTTTGCACTATTGTTAGGGGCCACTTGTCCCCCCAAAGCAGCTACATGCATGTGTGAATGCACCCTAGCAGTGTTAGCTGTCACTTTGCCCAAGCATTCAAACAGCAGGAGATCGAGCCAGAGCTTCTGAGCTGCCCTGACTGCATTCATACGGGCTTGGATACAAAGCATTATATTATTAATACCTCTGCACAGTTCTTATTGGCTATCCAGACAGTTTAGGTACTAGTCCTATAACAAATCCATAGCTTAGAGCAAAGAGCTTAATGTTTGTCGCTATGCTGCGCAATATGACAACACAGAACTTCACAGCAGCAAAGAGGATAGCGCCTCGCTCTTCCTGCTCCTAAACCACAAGGCCCTATGGCTTAAGCCAGGGGTTTTCGATCTTTTTTCATTTGCGGACCCCTTTGGAAATCTTAGGCAGTCATGGAACCAGCTGGACTTGTGTGCCATGGAACTTTTATATGACCTGCTTCCCCACTGCTCCTTTCCCCACACATACCAGATAATTATAAAGCTTACAGTAGTCACCTCAAGGAAGATCATGCACATTACAGGTAAAATCACACAGATTTACTTCAGAGCCTCATGTCTGTGTAAAGCAAAGTGTGTGTGTGTGTGTGTGTGTGTGTGTGTGTGTGTGTGTGTGTGTGTGTGTGTGTGTGTGTGTGTGTGACATTGCAAATAACTTGCCATTAGACGGGGAACATGCTCGTACAGGGCCTCCATGAAAGCTGAAGGAAGTAAACACCAGACATACTTTTCCTCTGGAATCTGATCATAATCCTCAAATCAATCCTGAGCTTGATTCTTTGTTATTTAAAAGTAGCTTCTGTCCTCAGTGGATAGGACGCACCTTCAGTGCTGCTGTTAAAAATGGCTGGCAAGATTGGCCACACCCATTGCCAGGGCCGAGTAGGAAAAACCAGTGGCTTTTTCGTTTTATTAGCACCGGACTGATCTACCCTTACTTACACGGAGTAGCACCTTGGTGTGCAAGGAATTCCACTGATTGCAGGCCCATTGTGTCAGTAAATCACCGAGCTGCCTGAATGGACGGTGATGAGCGTTTGGTAGGACAGTGTTCCTCATTACGGTTCTGGCACTAAATGTAAAATGTATGCCTATGAAGAGGGGGCAGCACAGAGACGATGCATCAGTTAAGTCTCCCCTCAGCCCTACTCTGAAAGCTTAATAGATGCATGGGCCCTTGTGCTGGTCCGCTTCAGTGGTGAATTTCACCCTCACGGAGATGCTGCTAATCCACAGAGATAAAAGGAGAGTTTCTTACAGCACGTGAGAGTGACAAACCATACCTACTGGGCAGGGTGGCCAAAAGAGAGTGTACGGGACTCAGACTCCAGACAACTTCACTTATAGGCCCAGATCTGGCCTGCTGGGTGACCAGGGGTAATACAAGGACAGAACTGACCCCTCCCCCCTTTGTAAGCCCATTTGAAACCAATTGATGAAATGCTCTATATAAAAACTAGATTGTTTCATTATTCTAACTGTGCCATTAATTCCAATACATCAATTCAGTCCATGCCTGTCACGTTGATTAAAATATATGATTGATCTTAGATCCAGACAGCCACCCGGTTGTACAGCACAACTTCCATATCACAACGTAGAGCTTATAGGCTTGGCTTTCAGAACAAGCTGAGCGACTTGCAGCTCTCCTGGGCTCTGCCTGGGTGCTCAGCACTGCTAAAAACTGGCTGTCTTTCTAACAAAATACGCTGCCGGTCGACCACAAGATCTGGAGTGGATGCAGGAGTCACTGAGGGAAATACTCCGGCACAGGGAATGCAGAAGGTCAGACTAGAGAGATCATAGAATCATAAACCATAGAAGATTAGGGTTGAAAGAGACCTCAGGAGGCTATCAAGTCCAACCCCCTGCTCAAAGCAGGACCAACCCCAACTAAATCATCCCAGCCAGGGCTTTGTCAAGCAGGGCCTTAAAAACCTCTAAGGATGGAGAGTCCACCACCTCCCTAGGGAACCCATTCCAGTGGTTCACCACCCTCCTAGTGAAATAGTGTATCCTAATATCCAACCTAGACCTCCCCCACTGCAACTTGAGACCATTGCTACTTATTCTGTTATCTGCCACCACTGAGAACAGCCAAGCTCCATCCTCTTTGGAACCCCCATTCAGGTAGTTGAAGGCTGCTATCAAATCCCCCCTCACTCTTCTCTTCTGCAGACTAAACAAGGCCATTTCCCTCAGCCTCTCCTTGTAAGTCATGCGCCCCAGCCCCCTGATCATTTTTGTTGCCCTCCGCTGGACTCTCTCCAATTTGTCCACATCCCTTCTGTAGTGGGGGGACAAAAACTGGACGCAATACTCCAAGTGTGGCCTCACCAGTGCCGAATAGAGGGGAATAATCACTTCCCTCGATCTGCTGGCAATGCTTCTACTAATACAGCCCAATATGCCATTGGCCTTCTTGGCAACAAGGGCACACTGCTGACTCATATCCAGCTTCTCGTCCACTGTAATCCCCAGGTCCTTTCCTGCAGAACTGCTGCTTAGCCAGTTGGTTCCCAGCCTGTAGCAGTGCATGGGATTCTTCTGTCCTAAGTGCTGGACTCTGCACTTGTCCTTGTTGAACCTCATCAGGTTTCTTTTGGCCCAGTCCTCCAGTTTGTCTAGGTCACTTTGGACCCTCAAGAAAGTCTGAAGTTTGAATAGTCAATAAGAGGAAACTGAGGCAGGCTGCCTATAGTGTGACCCTAGGCCATGAAGGGGAACACAAGAGGCAACCAGCTGGCTTACACTGTCTTCTCCACCAAGAAATCACTAGAAGTCAATAGAAGTTCCACAGAAAGACTGAGAGCAGAATGGACCAGAGGTACCTGCAGTACAGTTGGCAGAGAAAAAAACAAACAAACTTACCTCTGCATGATATAATGACAAACACCACACCACTATTCAATGAATGATAATGTGGGCATTTTACTGGAACCACCCTCACATTTTAAAGTAAACAAAACAGAGTATTATGGATCATGCAGTGTGTGTGCACAAGTATGTTTCTAGGATATAAAATAAAGATAGATCCCTGATCACGGCACACACAAATATACTGCAATTTAACTTTACAGCAGCTTTCAGGCTAATTTGACCCCCTGATTCTTTGCAGAGATAAATACTAGAATTACAGAGATTAGTAGCAAATGGCAGAGAGAGAGAGAGAGAGAGAGAGAGAGAGAGAGAGAGTCAGAGATATAGTCAAGGGTGAAGAGAGATGTTTCCAGCTGTGATCGCGTGTCAGGTGGAAATACACCAGAGAGCTGATTCCAGACAATGAGCTGCAGTAGAAAAGGTACTTGCACCACCAACAGACCTGCCTGCACCTGGTATAGTCATTTCTTCACCAGCATAAAGTGAGGATGCACATATGCTACCAAAGCAGATGATTTGCCACGGGGGTAAGCTGTACTGATGAATGCCTGATCCAAAGCCCATTAAAGTCAATGCTACTTCCACTCTGACTTCAGTGGGCTTCAGGGAGAGTCTGAAGTGATTTCACACAGTGTTGGACAGCAACGAATTGGACCCGGTGCTTCGATACTACAGAGATGCACGCTATGGAACACCCTTGGAGAGACTGTACAGCGACAAGACAAAAAGGAAAGGAAGCCAGTGGTAGAAGAAGAGAGGAGAGAGGGAAGGCCACTACAGGTTTTGTTTTGATGGGTATGATTAGTTAACTCAATTTGTTATTGAGTTTTTCAATGGATTTGTCAGTTTTAAGGTCAGATGGGATCACTATGATCCATGAAATGCGGGCCAGAGAATTGCAACTAGTGATACCTGGAGTGGGGCCACAATTCTTCGTGTAGTCCCAAGGTACAGCTGCCCACTACGCAGGGAGGTTCACCCTGTCAGCATTGTCCCCCGTTTTCAGTCCAAGCTACAGAACCAGCTGCCTGAAAGTTAGATCTGCCTGGTTTGACTGTTTCCCAGATGTGTTCTTGATCCTTTTACTGGAGCTGGTGATTATAAAGGTCCATGATACAAGGGAACTCTGTAAATGATTAATAAACACGCTAATAATTAGCCACTTGCACATCCGCTGCTCATAGTCGTGCCCTCGTGAATTAAAATAGCTTATTACACAGGGTCGCATGTGATGTTCAGTTCAGAAGAAGGTGTTGTACAAAGCAATAAAAGGGAAGGTGTGAGGTGAGCACAGGATTAGGAGCTGGGAGCTCTGATCCCAGCTTAGATACTGACTCTGTCTTTAGCCTGGGGCAAGTCACTTAATCTCTCCGCTTCAGTTTCTACATATGTAAAATGGGGATGCTACCCCCTTCTTTACAAGATGGCTGTGAGTATTAGTCAATGTGTACAGAGCTTTGAAGATGGCCAATGCTCTTGGTAATTAATGCTAATGATAATTAAATGTTTGGAGTAAAAAAAATCGGCCTTCAGAAACACGAGTATCTTCCATTGACTTCAATGGGAGTTCTATGCACACATCCAAGGACAGCAGACAAAAAACAATTGGCTGAAAAAATGCCAATTTTCATGGCAAATTTTAAAACATTTCAAATTCTCAGGAAAGTTTTGGGAATTTTCATTGACCCCCACCTCCCCCCAAAAAAACAACAACTGAAGACATTTGGCTTTTTGAATCCTCCTAAAGCATTTTCTTTCCCATCCCAAAACTTATATTTTTTTCTTTCTCCCACTTACTTTCCAATGGGAGCGGAGCGGGGGACAGGGAGGGGAATTAAAATTAAAAAAAAAAAAAAAGGGTGAAAAGCTGATTTTTGGGTTTTTTTTTTTTGCTGAAAAACATTAAATATTTTGAAAAAAAGTTTTTTTTTATTAAAAAGGCCATTTTAGTCCAGAAACACTTCATAATCATTTACTAATATTTACAGCTAGCTGCATGTTATCAGTATAATTATTCTTATTTTACTATAGATCTCATTAATTTCTCCCCAGATTTTATGAGAGTGTCTTGAGTTTAAGTAAACAATAAATAATTTCTATTTCTAGGATATCTTTCATCTGAGGATCTCAAAGCACTATATACACATTAATAAATTAGGCCATGATACACCCCTATTATTACATTCTTAAGTATTAGTTGTTATGGTACTAATATAAGGTGCTAATATAATCATGCTAATAATTAGCCACTTGCACATCAGACACACAGAGAAGTTAGATAAACAACATCTAATACTCTTGCTGGAAGGTTGCAATGTAACACTATTGTATTTTACAATCCAGAACAATACCACATAGTAATCAAAAACAGAACAAGACAAAGCAGGCTGCTCCCTTAAACAGAGAGGCACATTCACCCCACCCTACTATAAGCTGGCTACCGCTTTCAGATACTTTCCTACAGAGCCCCCTCGAAGGGCCAGAAAATCATCCCCAC